>NC_136516.1:15469691-15477191 GCF_053919585.1 Euprymna scolopes
GCAGAAATGTCTACGAATGATATAAGGATGTGATTTGGAAGATCATTAATGTAGATCAGGAAAAGAGTTGGGCCCAGGATGGACCCCTGAGGGACTCCAGCATTAATAATGTGAGCTTCTGATTTTTGGCCATCAACTACTACTCTTATGAACCTATCAGAAAGAAATGATTTAATAATCGAGAAGACATTTCCAGCTAGAGATCTTGTGAAGTAAACCTTTATGCCATACTCTATCAAAGGCCTTTTATATGTCAAGAGCAATTGCCCTAAAAAGGTTGCCTCTGTCGAGAGATTCGCTAATCCTATGAGATATTACTGTAAGCACATCTGCTATAGATCTAGCAGAACGGAAACCATATTGTGTGTCACTAAGAAGGTTATTTTTGCGTAGATGGTTGATTACTTGTGTATTTAACACAGATTCCAGCAACTTACTCATGACGCACAGGAGACTTATTGGCCTGTACTGAGAGGGGGATGAGCGATCACCTGAATTCTTAAATATAGGGCATACTGATGAGATTTTCCAGGGTGATAGGAAGCAATTCTCCTTAATTCTGGTTGAAGTTTTTTGAGTACTATAATTGGAATACCGCCAGGGCCGCTTGCTTTACTGGAATCAAGGTTTTTGATTAGCTTGGCAACATCACATACAAATATTTGTATATCACATAGTGTGTTTTCTGATACAGGAGGAAATATTGGGGGTTGTCGGCCTTGGTCGCAAAGGGTATATATTATACATATATATATATATATATATATACATACATATATATATATATATATATATATATATATATATATATATATATATATATATATATATATATACAAGTACATCTATCTATATATCTATAAAAGTGAACGTGACTGTGTGTCTGTGTGTCTGTGGGTCTGTGTGTGTACATTTCCCTACGCAATAACTTTGTCAATTTTTAGTCTACAGACTCGAAATTTGATATACAGGGTACTGAGATTTGGGAAAATCTTTGTAATCCGTTTTCGCCTGGAGATTTGGCTGTTAAGGGGTCAAAGTTCAACAATTTGACCTTTGAGAACTCTACCAAACTCCTCCCACAATTTGGGGTCTAAACATTTAAAATTTTAGATATAGGTTCCTTGGACATGGATCTAACTTAATAACTTGATTTGAGCCCCAAGACAATAAATGTTAAGGGGTGATAATAGGGGTCAAAATTAAAAAAGAAATTGACCTCTGCGGTCTCTACCAAATTACTCAGACAATTTCTGGTCTAAACATTTTAAATTTGACATAAAGGGTATTCAGAGATAGGGCAAGCTTTTTAATCGGTTTGGGTAGAAAATGTTTAGTTACCAATATATAAATGTATGTATGCTATATGCATGTTTATATATATATATATATATATATATATATATATATATATATACATCTCTCTCTCTATATATATCTATATATCTATAAAAGTGAACGTGTCTGTCTGTGTGTCTGTGTGTCTGTCTGTCTGTGTACATTTCCCTACGCAATAACTCTGTCAATTTTTAGTCTATAGACTCGAAATTTGAAATACTGGGTACTGAGATTTGGGAAAATCGATGTGACGGGTGTCAGCCAGAAATTTGGCTGTTAAGGGGTCAAATTTCAACGATTTGACCTTTAAGAACTCTACCAAACTCCTCCGACAATTTTGGATCTAGACACACACTTGAAATTTTAGATATAGGTTCCTTGAACCTGGATCTAACTTAATAAAGTGATTTGAGCCCGAAACTATAAATTTTAAGGGGTCATAATAGGGGTCAAAGTTTTAAAAAATTAACCATTTTTTTTTTTTTTGCTTTTTTTGCACAGCATACACCTCCAAACACCCGAGCAACGCCGGGCACCCCTGCTAGTATGTAAACTAAAAATAGATAAATAAATGAGTAAAGTAAGAGACGTTGAAGGGTTGTACATTTAGATAGACATAAATAAAAACTGGGGTATATAGATATAAATAGAAAGATGACAATAAGCCTCTTTGAAAGCAATATTATTAAAACCGGAAATACCTTAAGCTGTGCATTAGACGAGATCCATCTTGTCGTATTTTATTTGGCCCCTATTAAAAAGGAAAGGGTATTGCCATCTGCCAGGCTTAAGTCTAGGCGTTCGGCGTCAACGCAAGCTTTATTTCTCGGTTCCGTTGGCATTAGTGAGAGTGGACAGATAATGTGTGTTCCAGACTGGGATTATGTAGATGGACTCATATGAAGCGAAAGTGAAACTAAAAAAGAAAGAAATCAATCAGTAAATAAAAAGAAAAAAAAAGAAAGAAAAGGAAATGATATATAGCCCAATCTTACATGTGTCACTGCGCAAGCAAGATTATAATATGATATATAAAAACATAATCTTACATACATCATTGCGCAAGCAAGATTATAATATGATATATAAAAACAATATAAAAAAGAAAAAAAGCACATATATTACTATAATATTTAAAACTAAATATTAACAGTTATTTTCATACCTACATACACCAGTGTTGCATGCTTACGCAATTATCAGTGTAGGAAGTGATAATTACTGCTACTTGATAGGCTAGTTTTTTTTTTACTGCAATGCCACCGGCAAGTAACACAAGAATTGAGAAAAACTAAGTGCTTATAAATGCCAACTAAGCGAACATATCTAGTGAAGAGTAAGAGAGTATTTAACGACCGGAAGTTGACCGATTTTTCGTAATTCCCTAAAGAGGGCTCAACTTTAATTTCTTAAAATGGTTTCAGTGTGTTGTTTAAGTATTATATTAAAAAAGGATAAATACTAACAATTATTTGTATACCTACAGATACTAGTGTTTTATGCTTGTGCAATCATTAGTGTAGGAAGTGATAATTACTGCAGGTCAGGAGATTCGAACCCAGTCACAAGGTTACCTTTAACTTCATAGGCCAGTATACCACCTGAAGACCAACGTTAGTTAACACAAAACTTAAAAGAAATTAAGTACCATGCTGTTGGTGGTAATGCCTGGCACGTCTCTCTCAGATGTTTTGTTGAGGTTAATGTCCGGTTTATATTTATGATACACGTGCCCGTGATGCAATGAAGTTATCATTAAAAATCAATTAATTTGGTCAAGTAGTTTTTCTTTTACAGAGGAAAATCAAATTTTAGTGATCGTGATCGCGACGGAGCATTTTTGGTAATTCTAGTTACGGGAAAGGGGGCGACAGGGGAGATAACGTCATCTAATTCTTGAAGTTTGTCCAAATTTAACGAGATTATTTTTACAGTTTTTTAAATAATTTAAAATATCGTTATTTTCTTACTGCGTTTTATTTTTCTTTCAAAAAACCCTTCCAAAATTTATTAATAAAATTATTAAAACTTTATGAGCATTTTTTTTGGCAGACTTAGATGGAATTATCTCTGATAAAATTTTTTTTTTTGGCAGAATTAGATGGAGTTATCTCTCTTGGCGCCTAGCTGGAATTACCACCACGGCTTCGTCGTAATGACTGTCACCAAAATATTATTTTCCTTTGTCTATCTTTCCATCATCAATGCTCTGACCCCCGTCTGGCATCAATTGAAATGAATGGCTCTCGTCTTTGGGAGGCTCCATGTTTTGACAAGCTTCTGGTTCTGACCTTTACTCCTGATATGAAATGGATCACGTACATCAAATCCGTTGCCAAGGACGCTGGAAAAAAAAATCACTTGATCAAATTAAGCGATTTTTTTCTTCATGCCATAACTGGCACGTACATCATACAAATTTGTCTTCGTTTTTTGTTGTGTTTGCTAAACTGCATAAGCAGCCAAACAATCGAATGATATTCACCTGTGATGACGTTTCACAATCCGAACACGTGCGCCATTTATCGATTACCTAAAAACCAATATTATTATTGTGATTTTTTAAAAACCTTGTTTTGACCATTATTGTCCGAAAAGTTTAATTGGTTCAGGCCTATCATTCGTATTTGACCAAGCAACAGATGGTTCAGGTATTATCGATCGTTTCGGACCACAACGGAAATGGCCCCTCCCTCTCCGGCTCGGAAAACCTGAAACATAAAACCACGTGTATCCGTTCATTACAATCTGTACTATGTCTAAAACAGACAAGCTTTGTAAAAAAAAACCCGTGTTTTATTCTTGTAGTTTAACATCCATTTGTTTCGATGCGACTTTGCATCTTTGTGAAGGTGTTCTGTCTGTCAGTCCATCTATTTTTTTTTCAGTTTAAAATATAATTGAATGGAGCGGGGGACAGTGTACGTATAAGGGTAGGAGGGGTAATATATAAGCAGAGGAATATGATTGTTTTTGTTTCACGTCATATCAACCCTTTTCAAATTATTTATTGCCGAATCCAATGATTTTGATTAAAAAGTTTTGGATCAAGACAAGAATAAAGACCCCAATCGAAATCAGAAGCTCACAGTTTTAATGCTGGGATCCCCCAAGAGCCCACTCTGGGTCCAACTCTCTTCCTGATTTGCATATATGATCTCCCAAATTACATCCTAAGATAATTCGTAGACAATAATGCTGATGACACTGCCATCTAAAGCAACACTTCAAAGGACGTAAATGACCAAGTTCTCTCTGATTCTCTCTCCTCTGATCTCGAGCACGTGGTACAATGGGGAAAGAGATAGCTGGTTAATTTTAATGCTTTTAAAATCAATCTTCTATCTTTACATCATTAATGCTCTGACTCCCGTCTGGCACCACTTGAAATGAATGGCTGTCTTCTTTGGGAGGCTCCATGTTTTGACAAGCTTCTGGTTCTAAACTTTACTCCTGATATGAAATGGATCACGTACATCAAATCCGTTGCCAAGGACGCTGGAAAAATAGTGGGATCATTCTACAGCCCCAGTAGATATCTCACTGCTGATGCAATTTTCTACCTGTATAAGAGCCAAATACGCCCGAGGATGGAGTACTGTTGCCACATCTGGGCAGGAGCTGCTAGAAACAGCTTATTTTGCTTTGAAAAAGTTCAGAATAGACTTCGTAGCCTAGTGGGGGATGCCCTTTTCTCTTCCCTGCAACCTCTTTTACCATAGAAGAGACGTTATGAGCCTGACTCCGTTCTATCGTTTTTAATGGCAATTGCTCGTCTGAGTTTCGATCTATGGTCCTCCTTTGCCAAACATTCACAAAACACACTCGTCTATCCGTAACTACTATCAATAATTTCCTCTACTCTTTATCTGTGCTTAAACATAAACGTAGATTCCATGAACAAAGATTCTTTCTTAGAACTCCAGGTGGGACTCTACCGTTTTCCAGCTTTCCAGCTGACTACAATATGGCCGTCTTCAAGTCGAATGTAAACAAGTTCTTGATGAGCCGTTCCTTTAAGTAATCCAAATAGACCAAATTTCCAAGACTAACGATTACTACGACATTGTCCTATTGACTACCGTACACCCATTAACCTTTATCCTCGAGTAGCCCCCCCAGGCCTTGATAAGTGATGATTCCTTTGTAAAAATAAATCGACCGAGAAAAACAAAAAGACAGATTTCGATCGACACCGGTTTGATCTTACCCTTCGCACACGCACATGTAAACAAATATAAAATAACAGATGTGGTAGGATTTTCGTGACGTGTATTTCATTTAAACATGTTTTGTTCTTTACATTAAAAACTTAGCTGGTATTTTTTTTTAAATTACATTTTCTCCCTAAACAAGACACAGTGGCACCTTAATGTAGAGGGCTACTATCAGGGCCATAAGTTGCAGGGAGTTGAGCAGCAAGATGTCCGTTCGCATTACACTTGAACTTCTGCATGTCAGTACAGTTGGGGAAGCAGGGACCCGGAAAGGGAATTCCAAAGTATAGCAATTCTAGAGAATAAACTATTAGAGTAGAAAACTTTCATACATCTAGGGATCTCTATTGTGTAGGGGTGGGATTTTGCTGCTTGTCGAGTTTTGTCGGAGGTATTTACACCGAGGGGTTACAAGGGCTTGTGATTCGTCGGAACATCCACTATTAAAATACTCGTAAAGCAGGCAGAGGGATGCAACATTTCGTCGATGGGACAGAGGTTGAAGCTTAGATGACAGTTCAGGACCTATCAAGTTGGCGATCTCTTTTAAATCCTGCCCAAGAGTGTAAGACTAATAGCAGATGTACAAGCTCAAGTCTGACAACAATACTCAATACATGGGCGAATGGTGACCTTGTAGAGGTACAGAATACTTTCAGGCGTAAGCAACTTTCTAGCATGGTAGAGAGAGCCCAGCTTCTTCGCAACAGCTATGACAATGATCTTGATATATCTGTTTCAACTTATGTTCCCTGTGAACGTTAAGCCGAGGAGTTTTAACGAAGGTCTTTAAATAGTTTTATTAAAAAGTTTTGTAAATATATACTTAAAAAACATACTTTTTGGTTTAAATAGTTTAATTAAAAAGTTTTGTAACTTTATACAAAAAGCATACTCTACATAAAAAAATAAGTCGTAGTCGTAAAAATCCGAACGTCTGTTATTTTATATTTGTTTTCAGAAGCCATGTGCGTGTGTGAAGATCAGGGTGAAACTGGTGTCGAGCGAAATCTGTCCTTTTGTTTTTCTCGGTCGATTGGGGTCCCTTTTTCTGCCTTGATCCAAAGTTTTTAATGCTTTCAATTCTTTATATTTTCAAATATTTACACATGATGTTCGGTTTGGTTGTTTTGTTATGCAGCATGTCAACCCTTTTCGGATCATTCAATGCAGAATCCAGTAATTTTGGTAAAAGTTTTTATACTTCAAGTTCATTATATCTTCAAATATTTAATCCTGGTGTTTGGTTTATTTGTTTTGTTTCATGGCATATCAACCATTTTCGGATTATTTAATGCCCAATTTATTAATCTTAATAAAATAATTTTTTATGCTCCAAGTTCTTTATATCTTCAAAATTTTATTAATGGTATTTGGTTTGTTTCTTTTGCAGAGGAAAAAACAATCAGTGTTTGGTGCGTTTTATGTCAGAAAGCAAGAAGGTGATAACTGCAGACAGTCTGATCTAGTTGTTCAGTAGATGAAATGAAATAGAAGGATGATACTAATGTTTGTGTATATTTTTTTTAGATGAGGTTTCATTATTATTTGTTGTATTATTTCGATAGTTTGGACTATTGTTCTCATCTTGGCTGTTTTCCTTTTGTTTCTTTTGTTTTTCACAGCGTTTCGGCCGATGTAACCATCGACCATCTTCAGGTGCATCCACACTGAATGTTTTTTTTTTTTTTTTTTTTTTTTACAAAGGAATATTTACATTTTATTCATGGTGTTTGGTTTGTTTCTTTTGTAGAGGAAAATTGTTTTGTTTTTAGTTTTGTAGAACATGATTGAGCTTTTCAAAATGAAGGAAAAAAAAACGATAGCATCAGTGTTTAGTGCATGTCAAAAAGCAAGAAGCTGATAACTGCAGACAGTCTGATCTAATACAGGGTGACCCCCCCCCAAAAAAAAAAAAAAATAACAAAAAAAAAAAAAAAAACGG
>NC_136516.1:15482191-15492191 GCF_053919585.1 Euprymna scolopes
CAGGCTGAAATCGAACACTTGTACAAAAATAGCAAGCAAATGCATTTTTTTTAATGAAAATATATACTCTCTTTTAGTTTGAGGGAGCATTTTCAGTCGACTTATTGCGTGCGCATCAGACTGCTATATCTGTCTGGCGCATAGGAGAATCCATGCTTCAACTGTTTTTAAAACAGTAGAATTATGTATTCAATTCTCCCTTTCTTCATTGAAAGAGAGAGAGAAAGGGGTGAAAGAGAGAGAGAGAAAGAGAGAGAGAAAGAGAGAGAGAGAAAGAGAGAGAGAGAGAGAGGGAGAGAGAGAGAGAGAGAGGGAGAGGGGGGGAGAACGAGAGTGAATTTTGCGTTTTACGCAATGTTTTCGTCATTTTCAAATTCAGCTATCCGCGTGCAAGTCTGACCTTTCCCGAATGATTCTGACTCCGCTAAAGTTTCATAACACTTGTCAGTCAAACTTACATCCCCAAACCCACCATGCACCTGCGTGACACGTTTTAACTTCATCACAAAGTTAGGCACAAGGTTAGAAGCTAAGCATAAGGATTATTAATGTAGAAGCCCCCACCTCCGCCGAAAGAGGGGCTACGTCATTGTGCTACCTATGAAACGGTGTGAACTTATGCAAAAACCTGATAGATGCCATATTATTAGTTTTAAACAGAGAGACCGCTTTGTCCGAGCGGATCTCCCTAGCTATCATCCGAGGCAACACCATGTTGCAGGGATTTTACATATAGAAATATACTTTAATATAATATACTTTAATATGATGTTAAATTAATATGCATTTTATATGCTAAATTAATGCACATAATTATTTATTATTGCTTGTTATGCATAGCATTTTGAATACCGGAAATTAGTTTTGTTTGGTTGTTCGATTTTTACGGCACACCAACCCTTTTCGCGTTATTTAACCCAGAATCCGGTCATTTTGGTAAAAGTCTTTTATGCGTCAAGTCAAATTCATGGTGTTTGGTTTGTTTATTTTGTAGAGGAGTTTTTTTTTTGGCTTTGCAAAACATTATTATGTTTGGCAAAAGAAAAGGCAAAAAACAAAACAAGACAAAAACAGTAACATCAATAATTGTCTGTATTTTGGAGATGGGGTGTTTTCATTTATTGAGATTGTCGGACTGACTTCCTCATCTTGGTTGTTATTGTCACGTACTCACCTGCAATCACTACATCAACTTGTTATATCGAATCTACAATGGTCCTAATGTTTATTTAAGGGATTTAAAAACAATATATATATATATATATATATATATATATATATATATATATATATATATATATATATATATAAATTAAGAGTTTGTTGGTGATACAAAATTTATAAATGACAGTAAAGAGAGCGCCCCCCCCAACCCAAGACGCCCCACCCCATCCCCACCAAGGGCGACCGAGAGCACCCTGACCTCAAAAAGAAAGGAAGGGGACAAAACCAAAAATAAGATAAAAATAAGGATACATCCACAACTACCATAACCCCCCCCCCAAAAAAAAAAACACGTACAAAAAGGGAAGGGGGGGGGGAGAAAAAGGAGGGAACCACACACACACACACACACACACACACACACACACACGCACGCACACACACACACACACACACACATACATATATATCATGTGTGCGGGTAGTTTATTCTAGTTTATGTGTTTTAACTTGACGCAGCTTTATTAATGTATAGATTTTGTATTGTTTCACATTTTCATGTACGTAAGAACGACTTGGTGTGTCAGGAATTTCATGAAAAATATTGAATAATTCCATCCCGTCTTTCCAAGCTCATAACTACTCGAAGAATGTAATTCAAGCCCTAATTTTTTTTTCAATTAAAGGACCAAGGACCAAGGTTTCATTAAAAAAACAAAAAACAAAAACAAAAACAAACAACGTTTTTTTTTAAAAAAAAAGGTTTTAAACTTCGGACTTTACAGGTAAATTTCTAAAAAAACACTGCTTTTTTTAATTTGAATATATTATTTATTGATCTTTTATCTTCAATTTGTGATATATAACACTTTGGTGAGTAAATTAATTATTTACTTTTTAATAGACATTTCAAAATGGGAGTCGTGAATTAATTCGACCCCCTGTCTTTCCAAGCTTATAACTACTCGAAAACTTTAATTCAAGCCATAATTTTTTTAATTAAAGGAGCAAGGACCAAGGTTTGATTAAAAAAGAAGAAAAAACAAACAACGTTGTTTAAAAAAAAAAAAGGTTTTAAACTTCGGACTTTACAGGTAAATTTCTAAAAAAACACTGCTTTTTTTAATTTGAATATATTATTTATTGATCTTTTATCTTCAATTTGTGATATATAACACTTTGGTGAGTAAATTAATTATTTACTTTTTAATAGACATTTCAAAATGGGAGTCGTGAATTAATTCGACCCCCTGTCTTTCCAAGCTTATAACTACTCGAAAACTTTAATTCAAGCCATAATTTTTTTAATTAAAGGAGCAAGGACCAAGGTTTGATTAAAAAAGAAGAAAAAACAAACAACGTTGTTTAAAAAAAAAAAAGGTTTTAAACTTCGGACTTTACAGGTAAATTTCTAAAAACACTATTTTTTTTTTTGTATTAAAATTTGAATATATCATTTATTGATCTTTTATCTTCAATTTGTGATATGCAAAACTTTGGTGAGTAAATTAATTATTTACTTTTTAATAGACATTTCAAAATGGTGGGAGTGAGCGTGAATTTAAAAAGAAAATGTTTGCCTAAAATATTATATTCAGTTTATTGGAAAGAGCATAAAATTTCACATTGACCCTGAAAATATCGTAAAAATAGAATCAATAGAAAAATTTTGATAGATTTTTAAAGTTTAAAAATTGAAAAATACTGAGCTCGTAAAATTCAATTAATTTCATTACTGTTAAAAAAAATATTTCTATTACTTTTAAAACAAATTTGATAGTTTATTTTGGAAGTATAATCCATAAAGAAAATAAACAACCCAATTTTTGAAGGAGAAATTACGAGTTTTTTTATATTTTATTTGCAGTTTCGTGTTAGGGGTGTTAAAAATTCCTACAAAAATTCTGATACACCCAAAGAATGACCAATTGTTTTTTTTTTTAAACAAGATCTTAAAACCCTGTAGAAACGCGTGCAAAATCAATCCTTTGTATCCCGTGTTTGTAAAGGCAGGATTGAAAGTGATTGTCGGCTATTTTCTGATTAAAAAAAGGTTTATAGAGACACCGTGATCAGTATTAATTACAACTAGGTTCTGGTGCGACCAGATCCGGTTACTTGAAGATATCGGGTTCAGTAACCTAAAATGCATCAAACATTAATGTTATTGATTTTTTCCTTTCAGTTAATTCCGGTAATTGACATTTTAAACCTCGCATCCATAGCTTGTTCAATTACACAATGTACAATAGCGTTGACGCTGAGTTTTTTTTCTTTTTTAGCTAACCGAAGTTAAGGAAAGTTGATCGTAGCTAGGACCAGGTGGGTATGTATTTATGCATGTATTGAGGTAGTTGGAATTTCTTAGTAGTGGTGAAACAAACAAACAAACAAACACACAAACAAACAAATAAAACACGTATAGAACAACCCTGTTGGCTCTACTCTATCTGTTTGTTTGTTTCACTACGGCTGATAAACTCTATCTACCCCTTATACGAGAACCGTCCAGAATACCATAATATTCTAACTATCTAAGCATGCGGTCTTACGTAAGGACCCAAACCTGCAAGTTCCGCATTTCACACGATTTTGAAAGCAAATGGTTGTAACGTTGTATACCTTTTTAACGGTGTCGTTACATTTTTTTTCTAAATATTAAAACAGTTCATTTTTTTCTTCGTCGGCCGTAAGTGACTTTTCGTCTCGGATGTGACGTCACCTACGTGTCTCGAACACTTGCTTCTCTCGCCACGTCTGTCACATCTGAACACGTCTCGAATAACTCGGCGAAGGGAAAAGTTATCAAAAAAAAAAATCAGAAAAAAGAACTCAGTCGTGTACAATCAGACGTGCTTGAATAAGGATTTGCTGCCAATATATATATATATATATATATATATATATATATATATATATATATATATATAGTCATCCACATACAGTACTGTTTCGCTGTTTCACAGCTCATCAGTGCGGCTAGACAATATATATATTCTGCATATTTCTGCATCTTAATCAATTAAGAAGTGAAATTTTAGTGAGCAAAATTACAACGACCGCTATAATCACCAATAAAATTATTTACATAAAAATATATAAAATATTAACTACATAAGACTCAATTTTTTGAATTCATAGTAATATATTACAAATACAATATTTAAATGTATTATAAGATAATATTTATTTCTAACTAATTCGAACATGATAACATACAGATAGTTTTAAAACTTTGTATATAAAATTTTTTTATTTTTATTTATTTATCTCTTAATAGACTTACTTTCCATGACTCAATTAACTCTAGGACGCGCGTATAATATCCATTTTCTTTCCCTTCTCTTTCTCAGAGATTCTAGACTAATGAAACCATATGACAGGCAGCGGATGGTCACTCTCTCCTTTTTTTTCTTTCTTCTTCTTTTTCCATTACGCGCTGTTTATTCTATTTCCTTCTCTCTATATCCGTATATTTCTCCCTCTTCTTCCTAGGTTAGTAAACGCGTGTCAAGGCATTTACGTGTAAGAACGTGCATATTTAGGGGCGTGTGTGTGCGTGTATGTGTGTGTGTGTATGTGTGTTGCGTGTGTGCGTGTGTGTGTGTATCTGTGGTTACATCGAGCTGCCGTTTATAAGTGTCATAATATTTTTGTTGTTTTTTTGTTGTTTTCTTTTAAAAAATCTCTCCCACCCTCTCTATAAAATTTATTAAGTGGATTGCTACTACCACGCCCTCTGGTTTTTTGACGGTCGAGGCCCGATTCTTTTTCTTTCTTTCAGTATCAAAAATGTAATTGTCTAGTTTAGATGCTTGAAAATACCATAAGGTTGAAATAAATTATTGCATCGACAATTATGTAATTTCCGTGTTATATTTTTATGTTATTGCTCTGTTTACCACATTCAGCTCTCATACCCGGATTTCCTCTGGAATTATTCCATTATAACACTATATATATATATATATATATATATATATATATATATATATATATATATATATATATATAAAATGAAAATTACAATTGAATTTACTAAAATGATCCAAGATGGTAAAATTAAAGTAAATTATAAATATTAAAGAATTAATATTTATAAAATTATCTCAGCCAGATATAAAAGCTCGATAAAACCAAATAGGAAATAGAGCTTATAATATGAGCAAACAGTTAATAAAATATGTTAAAAAACACTTTGAAATGAATTAAAAACATATTTAATTTGAAAAGGAAACACTAGATAAACGGATAGTCCTTAATCCGCGGAGTTTCGAAGAAATACTCTCCTTCTCATCAGAGGGTAGGAATTAGCAAAATGCGAGATCGGATTTTGCATGCAGAAGTATTTGATGAAACAACAAATAAGTCAAAGATCTTACTTGAAAACAAAATAAGTTAAGCAGAGGGAATATGGTAAAGAAAAAGGTGATTACACATGAATGGATAGTCTGGTGGAAGATAAAAAATCCAGTGACGGTAAAATCCAAATGTAAAACTTCAAGAAAGTTAAAAGAATTTCCATTTGTACAAGTAAAATCCAAGGAAATCCCGTAATTGGAAGAAGATGGTTCATAATAATCCAAAGGCAGAAATCCATGGAATAATTCAAAAAAATGTGTACAAGGAAAAAAATAATATTAATAAAAGAAAAATAAGATGCGCATTTTGCAATTTCCTACCCTCTGATGAGAAGGAGAGTATTTCTTCGAAACTCCGCGGATTAAGGACTATCCATTTATCTAGTGTTTCCTTTTCAGATTAAATATGTTTGTAACTCATTTCAAAGTGTTTTTTAACATATTTTATTAACTGTTTGCTCATATATATATGAAGTGGTAGTAGTAATGTGTGTGTGTGTGAGTGTGTGTGTGTCAGGAATTTCATGAAAAATATTGAATAATTCCACCCCGTCTTTCCAAGCTTATAACTACTCTGGACTGATCATGACGAAATATGGCATGATGATGGTTTCCGACCTAGGGATGAAGCACACCATTTTTCCAGATCAAGGTCAAAGGGTAAGTTTATATTTGGTGCGGCTTTTCATAAAATCTCCCACCTGAGGATGGTGCACACTAAGTTGGGTTCGCCATCAACCCGGGGGCCGACACCATGGCGCCGGACAACTTTTTGAATTTGAATCAGATCACCCCGCTCCACCCCCATCCACTCAACCAATCTTCATTATTCATAGTTGGATTTCAGTCACTACAAAATGTAGTTAAAACATTTTAAACACCTTAACCAACAACATCCACTTACTGCAAAGGTGCTGGTAAGCGGGTACCCGAACATACAGCAAAGTCCCGCGTGGATATCTTTGCTAGTATATATATATTCGCACCATCTTTTGCACAAATCGGAAAATCGAAAATGTTTTGCGGTTTCTCTTTACTTATTTTTATTGGCCTGCATCAATGGCGACCGGACATTTAAGAGAAATCATGGCAATTGCTTGACAATGTATCGGCTGTTACGAAGATATCAATAGTTTTATCTGTGATTCGACCTTTAGGAATCTCAACAGAACATAAGGGCGATCGCTTAGGACAAAAGAGAAATTTTTTGGTGCATTAGACGCTGACCTTTTCGAAGGTAAACGCAATATGCCTAATGTGACTGCTTCTTCGGCCGAGTTAAGGTCGGGTGAGAATCCATCAACGTGCCGAGATATACATCTCTTGGTCTGAATGGCAGGGGGTCTTGCACGAGTTGACCTATTTAAAAAATTTTCTTTGGCTATTTCGGCGATGAATGATAAAATATATTTTGTTTCAATTTTTAATTCGTTGATATTAAAATGTTTTTTTTTCTAAACGTTTTTATCCCAAAATGCAAGGGTAAACACCTTTTCATCGGAGTGAAACACACTTGTAGCTATTGACTGGTTTTGTTGTCAGATTAATTATTAATAGGATATATATTATTTTATTTAGGTATCCAAGAACACAATACACGAATTGTAATTTTGGTTTTGGAGCCATGAGTAACCCCAGTAGATTATGGATGGATGGCAGATGTAGATTAAACCCACGGGTATATAATCAGCTTTAAGATTAAAAATATACTTTAAATTCCTAATTTGTTAAATAAGCTATCATAGCCTTTCCTGTATCTGTTTAATTAAATTAAATAATAAGTCATAAACGCTTTTTAGTATTTACCAAACTTGAAACATCAAACGGCCCTAGTTGTCTCCCTTTAACTGTTATAAGTAACTACGGCGACCTTTGTTTCTCATAATTTCCAACTAATTTTTGGAAAATTAATTATGACATGGATTATCCCCCTTCTTAGCTAGGATTTCCCAATTATCGATAATGGCAATAGATTAGAACGAAAGAGAATAAAGAGTATCAAATAATGAAAATAGAATGGGATCCTTAACCTTGAATGATGTATGAGGATTAAATAAATATAAGGTAATGTCATTCTTTATTTCCCTATTTAATAAAATATTAACCTAAAACTGGTTTTAAATCTTAGTAATAAGATAGCCGATATTTTTGTAAATAGTGAAGCCAGCATAGGGCGAATACGAAACTAACATAACCGTAACGTTTTAGCTAGGTTGTTCTGGCCATATTATAAATATAAAAATAAAATTCTAAAAAAATTCTTTTAAAATATTAATTATGTGAAATAAAGAAATATAGAAATCTAATTTAAGAATTCAACGAATAGTATTATTAAAAAATATTAAATGGCTACGGGTTTTTGTGGTAACTTTTATGACAGGTTTTTACATAATGATACGAAAATTAGGTGATATATTAATATTTAAATAAGCTCTTGACAAGGATGTGTCCAGGATAAATGTTTTCGCATGCTTCATTTCCTTTAAGGGAAATTTCTTTGAATAATGTTCTATTGTTAAAGTGTTTTTTATTCAAGAAGTCTGAAGAAAGGCTGGTTATGTGAAAATTTTCAAACGACATAATGCTTGAAATTGTCCAATCGGTCTTGAAACAATTGTAACTTACAATGAAATGCACTTTTTGTTGCTATCAATTCCTTTTTTGAAGTCTTGGTTTTGTTAATACAGTATATTAATGCTCAATTATGAAATATGATAATTTTGTAGCTTACATAGCTTACATTTTAAGTCATCTCTTTCTGGCTCAATATTCATTGGTATATGAAAATTTTTAATTACGTTAATTTGTCAAATGTTATATACATATCTCGTTAGCTCACATGGTAGCGAGTACTGCTAGAGAGCTAACCGTTTTGGTTTCGATTCTGAATGAAGGTAGTCAAGTTCAATATAAACGAAATCTACATAAATTAAAATGTCATATTTAAGCGTATTTAATCTATATACCTTGCTCTGACATTGCTATTAAAAACTTAGTTTTTCTACTAAAAATTGTTAAAACCAACTTTTCAATATACTCAGTTATGGATATGCGAGCGACTTCATGAATGTTAACTAATTTGCATATTCTTTTGAAAAACGAAGTTACATTGATTAATTATTTTTTATGGTTTCTTATTAGATCGTTGATTTAATTTAACTATCACGCTTAATTCTTCTTATGCATAGTTTCTACATTGTGCATAATTGCGTAGAATTCAGGATGGAAACGGCCTAGCAAACTGACATGTTTTATAAGTATATATATATATATATATATATATATATATGACATTGTGTGTGCGTGAAACGTCTCTAACAAATTCCTCTTTGAATATTTGGTCTACAGACTTGACACTTGATATAAAGGGTATTTAGACCTCGAGAACACTTGATTTACGTTTTAACCTGTAGCAATAGCTGAAAATGGGTCAAAAGTGAAAAAAAAAGCTTACAGTTGAACTTGGCATGAGTAAATTCTGAGCATGTGTACATAATCATTGTTATCTTGAACTCGCCTAATTTTTAAGCTTTTTTAAAAACCATCTTGTGATAGTTGAGACGGTAACAACGACGGTTGAAATGCTAAATAACGATTATGGTTGGCGCGTTGAATGTTTTTGTATCGATTGCAGGTGATGGCAACAAAATCATATTTTTAACTTTCGAAACCATTACTATATATTGGGCACTATATAATAATCAATGGAGAATTTGCTCTACTACAATAAATTCAAAACCTGTATAAATTAAATTATCATATATAAGTGCATTTTACGACCGTGTCACGCCGGGCGGCCTGTTGGTAATATATGTTACTAGCGGGGGTACCTGGCGTTGCCCGGGTGTTTGGAGGTGTAAAAGAAAAGAATGTTCTGTTAGGTAGGCTCGAACCCGAACCCTTGAGGTCGATAGGCTGATAACTTACTGCCACGCTACTAAGAATGGGTGGAATTTACCGATTAAGAAATTAAACGATTAAAAAGTTACATGGCAGGTGCGTAAATTTAATGAGGTCAAACATTACGCCATAGGGGAAATGAAATCCCGTACTTAACTTTTGCTGCGTGGCAGTTTTCTTCTTTTTGGTTTTCCCAAGTTGGGGGAAAACCAGCTCCCCATGAAAAGGGGGATTGTCCGAATTTTATAAATGTCGATCAAAATAAATCTATACACGGCGTCCCTTCGCAAATCGTAGATATTATGATCTAGGGGGTATATAAAAAGTTCTAAGACATAGTAACCCCAGCGAAAAAAGCCTTTGTTAGATATACAAAAATGTGCGACGCTTTTGCCTTTTTTATATGTAGATAACTCGGAAGAATTACAAATTTATGAAAATAATTATTATGTAAACATAAATTACGCAACCATTTGTTTTAATATTGGCTAGCAGGGCTATCCGGCGTTGCCTGGGCAAAAATAACCATCTATAATATAAATCTCACCTGTCTGTTTAAATGTATGTATGTATGC
>NC_136516.1:15497191-15504691 GCF_053919585.1 Euprymna scolopes
CGAGTGAGGATAATTGAATTTCACTTTGAAATTGACGGTTAATTGTTGCAATGCAAAGATCTTATATGCTCCATTTCAATGTTCAATATCCTCTTAAAATTTGTTCAACCTCGGTTAGTAGATGTGCAAGGGTATTAGTGGCAAACAAAATGGAGCAACTACACATACAGCTAGAGCAACAATGCAGTTGTTAACTGTGACGTTTCAGGATCGAAAACTCTCTTGAAATTTGACAGAACTAGACTTTTGGCTTTGAGGATATCTTAAAGCCAAAGTGTATGCAAATAAGCCTCGAAGCATCCAAGAACTTAAGACAAAAATACGCAGGAAATTCTTTCCCTACAACTTCCGATGTTAAGAACTGTCATAAAGAATAGCTTAGAAAGACTCGAATTTGCAAAGCCGAGAATGGAGGCTGCGTAAGAGACATTATCTTCCGTAATTGAGTCAGAACAAATTCCACACTATAAACTGTGTAATAAAAAAAGAATTTAATACAGTCATTTAAGAAAAAGTTATTTGATTTTCAAACTGTAAAGTGACTTATGGGCCACCCTATATATATATATATATATATATATATATATATATATATATATATATATATATATATATATATATATGTATATATATATTCGTAGCCAAATTGAATATTGAAATACTCATATCTTTCATTCTAATAGCTTCTTCCCTCTAACTTCTAGACTTTGGAATTCCTTTCAAGTTTACTGCTTCCCTAACTATATTGATCCGCAAAAGCTTGAATGTGATGTGAACACATATCTAACTTCTCGACTCCCCACAGTTCGGCGTTAGAGGCAATCTTAAATTGTAGCCCCTGACGTCCAGTGTCAGATAGCATATATATATATATATATATATATATATATATATATATATATATATATATTAGCAGGCTGCCCAGCATTGGCCGGTCCTAAAATACGTTTAAATATAACATTTTGATTAATGCAGATTCCGTATTTATTATTATATTATATTGGACCCAATATGTAGCTATCCAACTTCCGCTCCATCATCTAGTATGCTTTGAATCGATCTGTTACGTCTACCATTTGACAAGGGAATTTTTTTCCGAAATTAATAATGGATATTGTCGCAGACATAACAAGTAAGATATTTGTATTTAATACAACTGAATAAATATATGTATATATAGACATATATGTATGTACTTATTGATTTGTAAATCGCCACTTGTTTTCGTCTCCTTTCACCAATAACGACTATATTTCATTCCTCGCATTGTGATAGCCTTCTAAATCTCTACTACATATATATACATATATATTTTTTTCCGATTATGCCATAACTTTTTTCTAATATATATATATATAGAAATTCTTGTGTGCAGGGCGTTTGCTCAGTTGGTAGAGTGCTTGCCTTGCATGCAAGAGGCTCGGGTTTCGAATCCTGAGTACGGATGTCTAACTGATGAGCCCAAATGAGGACGAAACTCGAGTCTTGGACTTCCGGTTCTTTGACTGTCTTGTCTCTTGTGGGCTGCGACGTTGTTTGGCTGTAGAATTTATTATATACAATCTCTCACATTCTGAAAATCCTATCATAAGTTGCTCGCTTGGTTAGCATTGCTGGATGGCATCGTCCTTTTGAGTTAAAAAACTCCTACTTGTGAGGCATTGACTTGGGGTTATTAGCTGGTTGGATGACCGCGTCCCTTGTTGAGACGAAGTAGGTTAATTTCACAGTCGGATTTCGGCGCGGTTTGCTTGATCTGTGTTGGTTAACAGAAATTCTTGTGTGCAGGGCGTTTGCTCAGTTGGTAGAGTGCTTGCCTTGCATGCAAGAGGCTCGGGTTTCGAATCCTGAGTTCGGATGTGTCTAACTGATGAGCCCAAATGAGGGGCGAAACTCGAGTCTTGGACTTCCGGTTCTTTGACTGTCTTGGCTCTTGTGGGCTGCGACGTTGTTTGGCTGTGGAATTTATTATATACAATCTCTCACATTCTGAATATATATATATATATATATATATATATATATATATATATATATATATATATAGAGAGAGAGAGAGAGAGAGAGTTTTATGTGTGTACTATCACTAAAAGTGCCCATACAAAAAAGTCGTGAAACATATTAAAGGCAGTTTGTCATAGGAAATTGGCTATCCGACTGTCACATGTCCCTGATGATCGTATGTTAGGTAAAACTGAGTAAATAGTCGCGTTCAAATAATAATATATTTTAATTTAACGTTTTTTAATCTATTGATTTACCTTGTGAAACCCGCGGAAGTCGTTGCTCGCTCGACTTAATTGTTAATAACGTGCAACGCTTGCGATATAAGAAATGTGACGATGACATAGAAGCAAACTGTTACACGTGCCAATCAATACAGTGTATTTATTTGTCCCCCACCGAGCAAATTAGGCACAAGGCCAATTTTTAATGTGAGACGTGCCAATCAATACAGTGTATTTATTTTGTCCCCCACCGAGAAAATTAGGCACAAGGCCAATTTTTTTTTATGTGAGACGTACCAATCAATACAGTGTATTTATTTGGTCCCCCACCGAGCAAATTAGGCACAAGGCCAATTTTTTTTTATGTGAGACGTACCAATCAATACAGTGTATTTATTTTGTCCCCCACCGAGAAAATTAGGCACAAGGCCAATTTTTTTTATGTGAGACGTACCAATCAATACAGTGTATTTATTTGGTCCCCCACCGAGCAAATTAGGCACAAGGCCGATTTTCAATGTGAGGAGACGTGCCAATCAATACAGTCGCGTAGAAAACTGGGCATGCAAGTGTCGTCGCAAGACAACCTATTTATTTGGGGAACAGCCATTATTTTAACTTATAATCACACATAGTATCTTCTAACAAAAAGGTCGCTCGTTTTAATGGTACGCCTCCCGTTTTCGTAGCTCTTCAACCTTTGGGGGTTAAAAAAATAAGAGTCTATTTTTGTAGCATTCAAAGCTGGTGACGTTTCCACTGTACCAACGTGATACGCATATGTAACGATGAAAAATAAAATAAGATGAATTCATAAAATGTATAACGATTTATTTCCAATTTTGACACATTCTTGACTCCTTAAAAACTATTTTAACCGGTTTTACCCATATAAAAACGGTTCATAAAAATCCAATCATTTGAGGTCCCTACCACTGCTCTGCGACTTTTAGTTTCGGACGAGATAGAGTTTAAATATATGCAGACAGACAGACAGACAGACAGACAGACAGACAGACAGACAGATATATAACATTTTATATATTAGATTATCAATCTCAATTTAATCCACGGCGATTAAAATAAGAATACTTTCATATCCTCACAGGCTACTTATTTTACTGCTTTATAAAAAAAGTAGCATAGGAAAATATCCGAGAGCCACGTCTGCTTTTCGGTGGATGTGTTGAACGATACGGACTTGCGTATTGCAATATTTAAAACCGTGAAAATACGTACATATCTAAATAACAAATTGTTACATATCTGTGAGATATTGTGCGCGTATGTGTATGTGTGTGTGCGCGCGTGTGTGTGTGTGTGTGTGTGTGTGCGCGCGTTCTTGCGGGTTCGACGAATTGACCCCCCCCCCGTTTTCAGTACCCATCAAACTATACCTCTATATTAACAAAAAGTGACTTCTGTTTTGTTCTCTTTCTTTCGCTGTTTCTTCTTATTTCTGTTTTCATCTTCCATTTTTTTTGGAGTCTGATATCAACTGGATGTAACTGCCTGGGTCACGGTGATCTGAATAATCTAATTACCATTACTAGGTACCAGTCTAGGTAAAACATATTTCATTTGTATTTTAATATTTGATGACACTCTACGGAGTTTTTCTCTCTTGTAGTGCTCTTTAGTATATCATAATTTTAATATTTTTAATACTTTTTAATATATCGATTTAAAATATATTAATTGTATAAGAAATTTATCAGTAAACTTTATCTTACAAACTTTTGAGAAAAAAAATCTTGTGAAAATATTACAGTCTGCAATGGATTTTACCTTATCGTGTTTTATGGATTGTTTACATTTGAACATTAAAAACCCTCCATTTGGATTATAACTTTCTTCATTGTCTTGGATCTTACGATGGTGCCTATAGTTTTCTGAAGCTAATGACGTCATGGAATATCCTTCTTTAATCTTAGCTTCTTTTAGGTTTTTCATTCAAGCTTTTTAGTTCTTCAATCTATGTGCTAAATAGCAAAATTTGTGGCTCCCTATAAACACTATTTTGCTAAAAACATTTCCTCTGGTGAGATGAGCCGTTTATTGAAAATCCATATATTAAAGAAAAAACGTAAAACTTTTGTATTCCTTGTCGATAAATTTTCGTAATTTTTTAATTTACTAAATTTAATTCCAAATTTTCATTTATATATATATATATATATATATATATATATATATATATATATATATATATATATATATATATATATATATTGTATTTTGTGTACAGAAAGTTGTTAAATGAGACAAGTCATTGGTACCGCCGGTTTGAAGCCCGATAATTAGGATCGTTTAAGATATCCATATCAAGCTCTCTTCAGCCAATAATCATCTCTCTCTCATATATATATATATATATATATATATATATATATATATATATATATATATATTGTATTTTGTGTACAGAAAGTTGTTAAATTAGACAAGTCATTGGCACCGCCGGTTTGAAGCCCGATAATTAGGACCGTTTAAGATATCCATATCAAGCTCTCTTCAGCCAATAATCATCTCTCTCTCTCATATATATATATATATATATATATATATATATATATATATATATATATATATATATATATATGTATATATATATATATATATATATATA
The DNA here is from genome assembly GCF_053919585.1 of Euprymna scolopes. Classification (NCBI taxonomy): domain Eukaryota; kingdom Metazoa; phylum Mollusca; class Cephalopoda; order Sepiida; family Sepiolidae; genus Euprymna; species Euprymna scolopes. The sequence continues at coordinate 15,502,049 of NC_136516.1, forward strand.
TATATTGTATTTTGTGTACAGAAAGTTGTTAAATGAGACAAGTCATTGGTACCGCCGGTTTGAAGCCCGATAATTAGGATCGTTTAAGATATCCATATCAAGCTCTCTTTAGCCAATAATCATCTCTCTCTCTCATATATATATATATATATATATATATATATATATATATATATATATATATATATATATGACAAAGAGTCTATATTCCAAATTTCAAGGTGTTGTCCATCTTACCGTTTATTTCTTAAAGCATGTTAAAATGTTCATTACTTGACAGCACCAGTGAAGAATCATTCATGATATTATTATATCAACTTTTGAATCTATTCTGCCCTTACTCATCAGAAGAACAGAAACTCATAAAAACAGTGTGAGCATGGTTTCCAAATCCGAAAAATCGGAAGAGTAGTCGCCATTGTGTTTTGCTTTAGTTACGCCATTAGTGTCGGCGAAGTGATACTAGTGCTTTTGAGTTCGTCAGCTCACTTGCCATTGAAATATTTGTAGAGCAGGAACAGAGATGCGATGTTTCGGTGATGGTACAAAAGTTGACGTTCAGTTGATAATGCAGGACGTATTAGGTTGGCAACACTTTTTTGAACCCTGTCTAGGAGCGAGAGACTAGTGGCCGATGCACTAGGTGTATCTCAGCATACAGACAAATGGTACAAGCATAAACCCGCAACAGCACTCGAAAAGGAGAACCACAAAATCCGATGGGACATGGACATACAGACGGACAAACCCATCCAAGCAAGAAGACCAGATGTCGTAATAATTACCAAGAAAGAAAAATCCTGTCAAATCGTAGACTTTGCTGTCCCAGCTGACCACAGGGTGAGTATGAAAGGAAAGGAGAAACGAAGCAAATACACAGAGATAGACAGAGAGTTAAAAGGGATTTGGATGATGAAGAAAATCAAAATAGTACCGATAATAGTAGGAGCACTAGGAACAATTCCGAAAAACTTCGAAAAAAGAATGTCAGAAATTGGAATCGGGGGAATAACTGCAAAAGTACAACGACTAACGATAATGAAAACGACGGAAATATTAAGGAAAACATTTGAATGCAGAGAATAATACAAGAAGACAATATAACGAATAAGTGTTACAGGAAATGAAGAACACCGAAACTGCATATTTACAAGTTCTACACCCCCCATCATGCATCCCCCATTGTTTAATCATCGTTCCCACCCCCCAAAATGATACCAAAGGGCAGAGAAGGGTCAATAAGGACTAAAAGACCGAGGAGCGAGCGCCAACCAGACCTCGGCTGGACAAGCGCAAAGAGAACTGGGATCTTGAGGAGGCTGAGCGCCACTCAAATTCCAGTATAAACCAATGGCCACTACCAGCGAGAAATCAATAGTAAGCGGCTGTTGCGATGATGCAAATTCATTTGCAAAGGCTATCGAAGGAGGTAGAGAGAGCTGGACGTCTGGGGAGACTTGTTGTCACTCAGCTTCCAGAGAACACCACAGGTTTCCAATCAGATCGTTTGTTGACTTGTGTGAAAGCTCCATGTGAGCTAATAATAATAATAATAATAATAATAATAATAATAATAATAATAATAATAATAATAATAAACCACATAATAAGTGAATGCAGCAAGTTAACCTCAAAAGAATATAAAAATAGACACAATCAAGTGGGCAAGGCAGTACACTGGCAATTGTGCTGATATCTGCATCTTAAATACACAGACAAATGGTACAAGCACAAACCGGTAGAAGTACTTGAAAATGAAACTCACAACATCCTATCGGGCATGGACGTGCAAACATATAATATATATGGGATGAACAAGAAGGTGCCAGATTATAGATTTCGACGTTCCAGCAGTTCACAGAGTGAATATCAAGTAGACAGAGAAGCGTGGTAAATACACGGAACTGGCCAGATGTATAGCTGGGGTCATATTGGGGTTCATAAATCGGGTACATTTTTAAGAGAGACGGGGAAATGTAATACAGAGGTAACGATGAGGGACATATGAAATAATAGTGATAAATAGTGAGAGTTCATTATTGAATGAATGTGTAATACTGTTCTTTTACACATAGAAGAGGACAGTCATTACTTAGGATGGAGGAGGGGGATACATTACTTGGAAGGGGGTTATACAAAGTTCCTTAAAGATGATTAACACATTACCTTCACTTGTTGAATGACGACACGAAGTTACAAAAATCGATGATGTTCTTTATTTCATTTGACCGGTCGAAATGATCATGACGTCAGGAATTCAAATTCGGGATCTACATAGTTTAATATTCTTTCCTTCGCTTCCAAAGGACCCTAACTTCAACTCTGTCTGTCTGTTATATGATAAGGGCTGTCCCCTTTTCATGTAAGTATAAAAATAGAGAGATTACTTAAAATGAAAATAAAATGAGAGAAAGCAGAAATCGAACCTTGGATATAAGTTTTAAAGAACAATAGGTTTAAATGGAATGTCCAGTAAATTGTTAATTCTGATGAAATAAATAATAAATAAACTATTCAATTGTTAGAAAGAATGTGGATAATAAAATATGGGTTAAATGAATTAGATATGCAGGTTGAATTCCTTTGTGAAAACAACAAAAGAGAAAATAGGTTATTGGGAAATCAGAATGTCGGAAACGTGCA
>NC_136516.1:15509691-15592191 GCF_053919585.1 Euprymna scolopes
AATCAAATTAAAAAGTTTGATTCAAGTCCAAGTAACCTACATCTAAAATTTCAAGTGTTTAGACCCAAAATTGGCGGAGGAGTTGAACTTTTACCCTTTGACAGCCAACTTTCTTAATCGATTAAAAAGACTTTCCCAAATCTCAATACCCCTTATGTCAAATCTCGAGTCTGTAGACTCAAAATTGACAGAGTTATTTGGTAGGGAAATGTATACACACAGACAGACATTTTCGCTTTTATATATACATAGATTTATTTATAAATCCAACTTATAATGTCTAATCGCTTCTGAATAAAAATCGCTTCAAAACCGAAGTCTCCGTCAAATTCTCTTTAACCCAATTATATGAGAATTTGCAATGGGAGATCAGTTTCGCATGTATTTAATTTTCAAACGTTTTCGTTATAATACCTTTACTTCATATGTCATTTTAAAGAGCGTTTTTCGCTCTATCTCATTGTTTAAGTTACAATCGTTTTAAAACAATCGTCTTCTTTTCAGAACGGTGAATGCAAGATAGAAAAAAGAAAATTCGCACAATTTTCTTATTTCAATTCAAGTTAGGCCGAAAAGCTGCTCACAATATCAACGAAGCGTTTGGCCCAAGAAACACTACTGAACGCACATCACAATGGTAGCTTAAGAAATTTCGTGGCGGCGACGAGAGTCTTAAAGATGATGAGTGTAGTGGTCGGTCATCGGATGTTGACAACGATCAATTAAGAGCCGATAAAGACCAACAACACTTCCTGCTGACTGTTTGATGGTCTGCGACAGGTTTCATCAATTACAGTTTTTTTAATGTAAGCAAACCAGTCTGGCGGGGAAGTATTGTCAACAAATGGATGAAATGCATCAGAAACAACGAATTCTCCTCCATAACAATGCTCGACCGAACGTTGCTAAACCGATCCTGTAGAATATGAAGGAATTGGGCTCGAAACTCAGCCTCATCCGCCATGCTCCAGACCTCTCACCTACCGACTACCATAAGTGATATAAAAAAAAACCCGCCTTCAGCGACTTCATCACCACCAGAACGCAAGATTTTTTTTTTTACGTTAATGACAAAAATACACTTTTTTTTCGTTGGCAAAAATATGTTGATTCTGATGGGGCTTATTTCGATCAATAAATTTTCGTTTGAACCGTGATATGTTCATCTGAATCTAAAAGTTAAAAATCGCAAGAACTTTTGTCAATATAAAAAATAATTTTATAAAACCAACAGCAGGTTCTCTACAGTGTAATGCAGTGTAATGCAGTGTAATGCAGTCCACAATGTATTATGAACTACGTTACTACGTTTGAAGCTTCCTCCCGGTTCATCGCGGTCGGTTCCCAGAGCAGACAAACAATTGATTTGGTTTAAAAATTTCGATGGAAGTGTGAAACATTCGTTGACCAATATTCAATCTCGGTTATATATATATATAATAATATATATATATATATATATATATATATATATATATATATATATATATATATATATATAGAGAGAGAGAGAGAGAGAGAGAGAGAGAGTAATTTATAAAATATATATGGCGATTAAGCTACACTGAATATTCTGCGTTTCATCCAACTATAGGATTCATCAGGCTTATGCGCGAATTCTGTCGTTGCTTCTTGTTTTAGAACTAGGTTAGTGGGTTTAGGTGGTCGTTCTCCTTTTTTTTTTATACATATAAATATACCTATGTGCACACAACAATGCACATACATATACATATATATACACACATATATATATATATATATGTACATATATACATATATGCATGTGATCGTTTATGTATATTCATGTTTATTTAATTTATTTATTTGTTTTTTTTTCCTATTGTTATTGTTAGTTTTAAAGCTATTTTGTATCGCTATCCTAGAGTAAGTTTTATTTTGTGAACACAGTTGTTTGCTATTTACTGCCTACAGTTTAATAGATTTTGAGGTTCTTTAAAGTACAGGATAGAAAATTTTTCATGGAGGCATAATTTACATGGGTCGTCTAAATGTCTGCATGTGGTAGCTTGTCTCATTATTTTCCATTCGACTACCGGCGAATGTCCGCTTTCTTTGAGTTCCCAGTATTTATTCGCTAGTGTTGTTTTTATACGGTGTTTTTTATTTTTGAATGTGCTTTTGTGGTCATAGTATCGGGTTTTGAAATCTAAGGAAGTCATGCCTATGTAATATTTCTTGTTATTCGGGTTTTCTTTCGAAAATATTGTTGCTTGATAAACTACGCTTTTTGTTAGACATTTATTTTGGACTGGGCAAAGTGTGCGGTGTCTACATTATATGTATAATGTATAAATGTATAAAAAAAATATATATGTATAATGTATAAAAAAAAGGAGAACGACCACCTAAACCCACTAACCTAGTTCTAAAACAGATCCTTTGTTTGATAAAATGCATGCCCATTGGCTGGTAGGAAGGGGCGCGGTGGATACTAGAAAGCTGATTGGCCGACTAGAAATCCTCAACATATATAAAAACAAGAAGCAACGACAGAATTCGCGCATAAGCCTAACGAATCCTATAGTTGGATGAAACGCAGAATATTCAGTGTAGCTTAATCGCCATATATATTTTATAAATTACTAACTAGCTCTACCTACGTATTGAGCACTTTTGAAGTAAATACTTAAAGTTTACGCATAAATCTATACTTTCATATATTAAATTTATGCGAATAAATGAAGTAGTTATATATATATATACAAATATATATATATACAAACATATATATATATATATATATATATGTACACACGCATACAAACATATATATATATATATATATATATATATATATATATATATATATATATATATATATATATATATATATATATATATGAAAAATTTGCTGTCCTGTACTTTAAAGAACCCCAACATTTATTAAACTGTAGAAGAGAAATAGCAAACAACTGTGTTCACAAGATAAAATTTACTCTAGGATAGCGATACAAAATAGTTTTAAAACTAACAAATATAATAGAAAATAAACAAATAGATTAAATAAACATGAATATACATAAACGATCACACATATATGTATGTATATATATATATGTATATATATATGTGCATATATGTATGTACATATATATATATATATGTATTTTTATGTAAACTAACATAAAAAAAAACAAACCCTAACCTAGATTTAAAACAGCACACACAAAGGAACAGGTCAACCAGAGGTCAAATAGGCCTTTGTCCAATAAGTGCATGCTCATTGACTGATAGGAAGGGCGCGGTGGATACTAGAAAGCTGATTTGCTAACTAAAATCTCAATAGAAGATGGATATATTAAAACGACAAACAACCACAAAATTCGCGCATAAACCTGAAGAGTCTTAGAGTGGATGAAACGCGGAATATTCAGTGTAGCTTAATCGTCATATATATTTTATAACTTATTAACTAGCTCTACCCACGTATTGAGCACTTTTGAAGTAAATACTTAAAGTTTACGCATAAATTTATACTTATATACTCGTATATTAATTTTATGTGAGTAAATTAAGTAGTTATATATATATATATATATATATATATATATATATATATAATGTATGCATGTGTACGTATTTGTGTTTATATAAAAATATATTTTTGATGTATATATTTTAATAATATAGTTTAAATTGTTACAAACAATAAGCTCAATGAAGATACATTTTGGACTTCAGAGCATACATCCATATATACACTTATATTCCAATAAAAAGTACAGAAAGTTTAACAGACAATTCAGTCATTTTAGAATTTTGTGTAAATAAAAATTTAAAATATTTCTATTTTATGTTATTAGGATTTTCTTAATTTTATTTAAATTGAATAAATGTTCAGATAATAAATGTTTTATTTTTGTGTTAGTGTCTACATTTGGTGACTCCTGGTTCTGAAATCTGTTTTGCGCTCTTCAAAATGAAACCAAAAAATTATTCCGTGGCAGAAAGGAACAAGTTCCGTCAACTCTTCTATGAATGGAATTAACGTTGGAGTATTTAAAGGCATCGGAGAAGAATGAGGAGATTGCGATCAATTAATGTAAATTAGGAGATTATGCAGAGAGTAATTGAATACGTGCGTGTGGAGACGTGTGTTACTGACATTGTTCCTAATTGGTTCTTTAACTCGACTTGTCGACTATCATGGAAAGCCAGACTATCCTTCTGTTGCGTGTACAATCCCGCCTTGGCAGAGTACAAAATAGACTTCTTAGCTTAGTGGCGGATGCCATTTTCTCTTATCTGCAACCTCTTTCCCACAGAAGAGATCCAGCGAGCTTGTCTTTGTTTTATCGTTACTTTATCGGCAAGTGCTCGTCTGAGCTCCCCACCCCGCCAGTCTTTTTCGAAAAACACCTGTCTAGCTGAAACCACTGTCAATAACTTTCCCCACTCTTTATCTGTGCCTGAGTCAAAACGTAGATTCCATGAACAATGTTTCTTTCTTAGAACTGCACGCCTGTGGAACTCGCTTCCGTTTGCCTGCTTCCCAGCTGACTACAACTTGGTTGTCTTCAAGTCCAACATAAACAAATTCTTGATGAACCGCCCTCTTAAGTAATCCAATCCACCTAATTTCCATTAATAACGACTACTACGATATTATACCATTGATTACTGTACAGCCAATAACCCTTATCCTCGAGTGGCCTCAGGGCCTTGATAAGCGGTGACTTCTATGTAAAAAAAAGAAGAAACTTCATGTAACATTTTGATTCGACAAATGAAAGCTTCAACTTTACCGGAGACTTACCTATTTTTATCATGCGAATAAGAAAACGTAAATAATTTCCATCAGAAAAGATAAAAGACACAAAAGCAAGGATAGCAACCTGGTAACCGATATGCTAGAGGATGTGATTTTGTAACACTCCCACAAAGTAAAAACAGGTAGAAACACACGCACGCACGCACACACACACACACACACACACACACACACACACACACACACACACACACTCACCCTCCTCCTCAGTAGTCCGTCGCTGACGACGATGACGTTGCACCATGCCTAACAGTCCCAGATAGATTACGCCTGATGGACTCGCTGGTGACTGTGGAGTCCAATTCGTGAATTGCATACACGGCCGCAGGCAGCACAAGGGAAGATGCCGTCTGCCCGCTGCGCCGCGTGCCTTTGGTGTCTTCTTCGCTCTGCTCGGTCGTTATAGGTGGAGGTGAAAGTTTCCAAGCCCTCTTGGCAGATGTTTCGCCATTTTCTCCGATCAGCAGCAGCATGTTCGATGGCGTTGGATTCTATGCCACACTTTTTCAATGATGTTTTTAGTTGGTCCTTGAAACGTTTACGTGGACCCCCAGGGTTGCGTCTGCCCTCTGCAAGTTCCCCGTAGAGGACCTTGCGTGGGAGCCTTTCTGCTGGCATCCGGATGGTGTGACCAAGCCACCTAAGTTGTCTATGAGTTAGAATAATTTCAAGTGGGTCCATTTAAGTGCGCCTGCGTATCTCATTGTGTGGCACCCTGTGCCACCATTTTAAACCTAGTATACGCTGTAAGCAGTTGGTATGAAATGCTTCTAGCTTTTTCAGGTGGCGTCTATAAGGCACCCATGACTCGCTGCCATACAAGAGGATGGAGAGACAGATTGCTCTATAGACAGAAACCTTGGTGGTGGTGGTGAGGTTACGGTTCATAAAAACTCTGTGCGAGAGTCTACCAAAGGCTGCAGCAGCCAGACCAATGCGCCGTTAGACCTCACTTGTTAGGTCACAGGAGTCAGTGAGCACTGAGCCAAGATAAGTAAACTCTTGAGTGTTTTTCAGTGGCTGTTGGTTGATTGTGAACATTGGTGGTTCCTGACGGTGTTCACATATGTTAAGTGCCTCTGTTTTGTTGATGTTGATGGCTAGACCAGCTCGGGAGTAAATGTTGGAGATAGTGTTGATGGTGCGCTGAAGACCCTCTTCAGATGAGCTCACCAGAGCTGTGTCGTCAGCGTATTGCAATTCATGGATTGCTTCTTCTGTCACACGTGATCTGGCATGGAGGCGACGCAGGTTGAAGAGGTTGCCATCCAGCCAGTATGAGAGGTGGATCCCATCAGCAGGATGGATTTGCTGTTTGGCAACATTGGAAACCGCAGCAAGAAAAAGATTAAACAAGATGGGCGCAATGACGCATCCCTGCTTCACACCAGATTCTACCAGGAAGGGCTCAGATTTTAGTCCTGAACTGGAGACGCGAGCCATAGATCCATTATGGAAAGCCTTCAGGACACCCAGGAATATTGGTGGGCAGCCAAATTTGACGAGTACCTCCCAGAGCAAAGGACGGTTCACAGTGTCAAAGGCCTTGGCGAGATCTACAAAAACCATATATAGATTTTGGTGTTGCTCGACGCTTTTCTCCTGGAGTTGTCTTGCAACAAAAACCATGTCAATCGTGCTGCGCTCCTGTCTGAAGCCACACTGCGATTCAGGTAAGACTTGATTGACAATGTGTTGGATGATACGAGACAGTAAAATTCTAGTGACAACTTTCCCTGAGGTTGACAGGAGGGAAATGCCTCGACTATTGCCACAAATATTTATGTCACCTTTCTTTTTATATATGCTGATGATATCTGCATCCTTCCATTGTTGTGGGCAGCAGCCTGACTCCCAGACATCTTGGATGATGTTATGGAGACAAGTGGTAATGGCATCTCCGCCATGCTTAAGAAGCTCAGCTGGTATGCCATCAGGGCCAGTGGCTTTATTATTCTTGAGGTTGTTAACTACACGGCTAACTTCGTGGATAGTTGGTATTACATCCAGTTCTTGAATTACAGGAAGGTCAGGAAGATGGTCAAGAAAAGTAGGGTCGATAGGGTTCTGCCTGTTCAGTAAGTCTTGGTAGTGTTCAGCCCACCGATTGAGTATGGCAGTCTTCTCAGTATAGAGTATGGAGCCATCAGCACTACGGACTGGGCAGAGGCTATTGTTCTTTGGCTCATAGGCTGTCTTAAGGGCATTATAAAATTGATGTTGGTCCCCCATATCAGCTAAACCTTGGATCTCAGTTGCAAGATTGGTCCACCATTCATTTTGCATTCTTCGGGTTTCCTGTTGGACTTTTGACCGAAGCTCGGCTAGCTTGGCACGTGATGCTGGAGTTGGATTTGCAGTCACTGCTTGCTGTTGCCGATTTTTTTCTTCAATTAGTTGATGAATTCCATCAGACTGCTCGTCAAACCAGTCTCTATGTTTTCTTCTCGAGAATCCCAAAATGTCCTTGGCAGTATTGAGGAGGACTTCACAGATGCTTTCCCATTTTTCAGTTAAGAAAGCTGTTGTTATGGGATCTGCTGCAGGAGTTGGTAAGGTAAGACATTCAGCCAGTTCGTTTTGTAGAGCAGCTCATGTTGTAATGTTGTTGAGAGCTTTGGGGTCAAGATGTTTTCTGGGAGCTTGACGGCGAGCTGGAGGCCGGATCTTAAGAAGGAAAATAGAGCGGACAAGGCACACACACACACACACACACACACACACACACACACACACACACACACACACACACACACACACACACACACACATGTATGGGTACATATGTGTGTGTGTGTAGGTGTTACCACTTGTTTTAATTCGTGGAAGCGCTGTAGTATATCGTTTACTGCGTTGTTGTCAAATATCTATCTATATAATTATAAAACTCTGCGGACTTTTGAAATCATTACTATATATGTTGGGTCCAATATAATAATCGATAGAGTATTTGCTCTATAACAACAAATATTAAGTCTGCATACATTAAAATATCATATTTAAGTGTATTTTAAGACATTGCAACGCCAGGCGGGCTGCTGCTGCTACTACTACTACTAATACTACTACTACTATTACATACACACACATGCACATACACATCTATAGTGTTTGTATGCGTGGAGCGAGGGCGTGCACGCGCGCGCGCCCGCGAGAGAGAGAGAGAGAGAGAGGGAGGGGGGTTAAGCGCTGGTTGTCACCCAAACGTTGAGTTTCAATCCTTGCTTGAGGCAACCTTGAGCTGCACATTGAGTTGTAATACAGCGAAATAATCAGTTTTTGGATGACTAAAATATTCTCCTTTCCTTTTCACTCCTTTTCGGACCAAACGAGTCGTGCTGCCACTTGAACGTAAGACCCCTCTATTTGGGATCGGATGTAGCAGTAAAGTATGGGGAAATGTCAGTTCACATTGTATTTAAATTTCGGCATGTTAGTACAGACAGGAAAGCAGGAATCAGGGAGGGAATATTAAACTCTAGCAGCCAAAGGGGAAAAAACTATTCGAGTAGAAGACTTTTCGGCATCGAAGGACCACAACTGTGAATGGATTGGATTTTGCTTTTTATCTGGTTAATAGCAATACATAGTCGAGGGGGACACACGTAATGTGAGATCATCAGAGCACATTTCATTAAAGTACTTGCAAAACAGGCACAGGGATGCGACATTAGAACTCTTTGAGATGCTTATGACTCTGTCTAAGAAGGAGAAAATAGTGGTAGATGCAGCATCCCAGACGTGGCAGCAATACTCCATGCTGTGACGAATGGTCGCTTTGTAGAAATATACGATACTCTCAGGTGTGATTAATTTTGTAGCACGGCAGAGATGTATATGTGTCTGAACACGTTCTGACGTCACAAAGAAAGACAGTTTACAATACATTCAGAAGTTAGGAGTCAGTCAGAGAGGGAAGTCCGAGGAAGTTGAATTTACAGTTAGGTCGAAAGAGTAAGTTAGTTGAACCTCTTTTGGAAGTGGACCAGAAAGGGAGGCAAGACAATGTAATTCTACAAGGCAATCGAATCCTTGATCATCTCATCCAGCTGGAATACTAAATATCATCAGGTAATTTGTAAGCCTTGTGTTCGTCATTTCAACCGAAAGGTAATGTGTTTTTGTGATTCGTCTTGTAAAAGAACTTTGTATGAAACCCCCTTCCAAAGTGTTAACGGTATCCCCTCATAAATAATAACCCCCTCCCGTGTCAAAAGAACTGTCCACGTCTCTCTTTAAATCAAGCTCCTATTATAAATATGAACTGTGTGTAATCTATTATAAATGTCGTTATCCGTCCCTGTTCTGTGTACTTCGTTATATGTCGTCCAGGATATGAATATCCCATTATTCAACAGAGAGAGAGAGAGAGAGAGAGAGAGAGAGAGAGAGAGAGAGAGAGAGAGAGAGTGAGTGAGAGAGAGAGAGAGAGAGCTCAGTTTCTTTTAAGCAGCCTTGGTAACTTGGTAATGTCCTCTATATATTTATTCCAGCTCATGTTGCGTGAGTATGTTAAGTCGGGGAGTTTGAAATATGGGCTCTCAGCTAGGGTGCGTCGGTAGTTGAGAATCTTTTTACTTGTTAAAGAAAGGAAAGAAGATTAATCTTAGTAGCATTAAATGTTACCATCTATTTACGGTCCCATTTCTCTACAGACTGAAGATCGTTTACTAAAGTTTCTGCCATTGCCTTGAATATGTATACGTCCGTTTTCCGTCATGTCTATTATAATTGTGCCGTCATTAGCTAATATAACCCTCTCGGACACAATTTTATCAGGACATTTATCTATTAATATCAGATATAATAAAGGTTCACGGATCAATATTATGATGTTTAGATTTACAATCATTGAGGAAAATTTAGATTTTTCTCTTGTCTAGGAAGGATCTGCTTATTAAGTATCCGCCCAGAAATAACGATCTTTGTTTGGTTAGTCACTAATTTATAATGCATTGCTCTTTGTTTAAACAAATGATACGTTCAGTGTGTAATTACATTGAGATTTTTCTTACTTTGTCGGATGAAAGCTAGGAACACCAACTGTTGTTTATATGATCGAATTTCGATCCCGACTTGAGACACTTGTTTGTCAAACCATATTAAAGAGCTGTGATACTGCGGAACAGTCTGTCTCTGAATGACTACATATATGTACATGAAAAATAGAAGATTATTATTATTAAACTAGCTTGGCCCGTCTACAAGCGTTGCTCAGTGGAACAGCCAGAACAGATTCAGTAAAGGACTCCTCTCTGAAAACATTAAAATGGGGTTATTATTAGGGGCCACTACTGTCCCTGAAAAATAGCGGGAACTGGCAAATATGGCCAAAACGAAATCATCTGGCTTTCACTGTCGGACATAATCTGGTAGTGACAGCTAGCAAAAGCCACTGGCTGTGCTTGTTGGTACTGCCAGTTGCTGACTATTAGTGCTGGTTTATGATGATTACTTGCGGGTACTGGCAAGAAGTAGCGTTTACTGGCTACCTTTGCATCTGGAACTCACTGGCGGAATTGGAATACTCATAACTGAAATCGTCTGTTTTCAATGTCGGGCACTAGCATCCACTGCCTGTCACTGGATGCCTGTGGCGGGAACTGATGGTCACTGGTAGTTTTTGCTGCATTGAGGCGGTTACTTGCGTTTACTGACGTTTACTGATGTGTACTAGTGGACCTTGGCTGCCTTTACAACTGTCACAGTCGGTTCCCGATGTACACTAGCGGCCATGACTAGTATCGGTCTCGAGGTGGTTATTTGTGTTTACTGGCAGACACTAGCTTCCTATCCAACTATCAATAATGACCAATGCCAGGGCCCATTGGACTGCTCTGAAATGGAATTGACTGTGGTTACTGTCATATTTTGACAGGGACGAGCACAGACAGGCACTGACGAGCAAATCGTGTATGTTCCAATCTTGGGCATTGTCATCCAGTGGCGGGCACTTTTAAGGTAGTTACTGTCACTTCATGGGAGGGAATTAAGTAAGTACGTACGAAAGTAAGTAAGTAAGTAATAATAATAATAATGCTACGATATCTTTTTATTAAATTATTATTTGAAAGTCATAAAAATCCGTGTCCGTTGGAAAAAATTGGACTTTTATTTTTAGTAAAGAAGTGAAAATACGCCATTTCGTAAATTGTTGGGTGAAAAAAGGAACAGTTGTAAAAATCCCCGTTCGCTTCTAAAATGATTAAAACAGTTTTGGTATAAATAATAATAATAATAATAATAATAATAATAATAATAATAATAATAATAATAATAATAATAATAAACACCTAAGCATGGCCTCCAACGATTTTAAACTAAAACACGAAGTTCGGTTTAGTCATCGGAACATTTGTACATTCGTAATCGGTTTTCAATCGACACCTGTCTGAGTTGCTTACTCTTCGGTTTTATCGAAAACTAACAATAACAATAGATGTAGTAGTAATGTTAAAACCAATAATAATAATAATAATAATAATAATAATAATAATAATAACTGCAACACAAATAATAATGATGATAATAACGACAATAATAATAATAATAATAATAATAATAATAATAATAATAATAATAATAACACAAAACAATAATAATAATAACGACAATAATAATAGTAATATTATAATAACAAGAACAATAATAATAGCAATACTAATAACAACAATAATAATAGTAATAATAATAACAACAACAACAATAATAATAATAATAATAGTATTAATAATAACAATAATAATAGTAATAATAATAACAACAAAAATATAATAATAATAATAATAATAACAATAATATAAAATGATAACAACAACACCAATAAGATCAACTACAAATAAACAATAATAATAATAGTAATAACAGCAATAATAACAGCAACAACAATAATAACAATAATAACAACAACGATACTAACAATAATAATAATAACAGCAATAATAACAACAGCAATAATAGCAATAATAATGGTAACCACAATTACAACAATAATAGCAACAATAACAACAACAATAACAATGACAATAAGAAGAACAATAACAACAATAACAACAATGATAATTGTAGTAAAGCAGTTAAGCACTGTAGGAACTATATACTGTATTGTTTGACAAAAATTATCTGACCATAAAATAAGAAGAATAACAATAATATAAATAATATAAAGAGTATGAATACTGCTTTGATATTTGTTTATTAAATTATTGTTGTGGAGACGCTAATTAACATAGGTGGGTGAGTGAGATATATAAAGGTATCAATCACCAATACCGGGGGAGTTCTGTAATGACCGCCAAATAGGCAAGACGCCTATGTTGCCTTCAGTAAAACATGCAACACGCCACCTGCCGTCATATCTCCAACTTAAGTATATCTGAAGACATGTAAATATGTATATAACTTCTCTTCCTAATATATTATTGTTAGACCTTTACTTTCCGTGTTCTTGTTAATTATTTGTTATTAGGTGAAGTTTCCTAAGAGTCATAAAAATCAGTGTCAGTTTTCCAACTAAGCACCATGAACATAAATAAAACTGATATAATTTTTTTAGTAGAAAACGAAAATGAAGATACGATATTGTGAAAGTACAGAACAGTAGTAACTTTGATAATGGTGATGATTGCAACGTCTTGTCAGACGAACGCCACTCCCTCAGTCACCTGAAGTCCATGAGCCTAAAAATGACTTTTTTTCTTTTACTCCTACCGGTGAATTCACACACTCAAACGGCATGACACTAAAGACTGTCATTGAGATCAATTATTACATGCTTCCAGTATTTCAAGCCTTCACACGTCACAACTTTTCCATCGCCACAGGACCATTTTTATAGACAAATGCCTGAGGGAGTATCTATACACAGATAATGTTACAGAGTCTTAGCTTTGTACGACAGCTAAGTCTCTCTCTCGATTCAAAATGTTGAGATCCAGCAACAAGCAAGAGCAAGATAGCCAGCTTAATGCGGGTAATGGTCTCCTGCTTTATTTTTTTTTTAAATCAGAGATTTGCTTCTCCCAGAAAGGTTGCCTTCACCACAGCTTATGGGAGCCCTCTCCACCCCAGCACACACATACATACACACAAACACACACGTGCCAGGTCATGTCATATGCTGCTGGTACCATGTAACCCAGTAATACTTGCCTCATGGTCGGGTCACGATAATATTGTACCTATTTACAATGCCTCCCCACGGGACAGAGTTAGACACCAGGGTCGTTTTTTTTAACGTGGAGAAGATGTACATAAATAAAAAAATTGTCTCAGTCGTGAAGGACTGCTCCTCCACCGAAAGAGAACAAGAAATGGGAGTGCCAGCATCTGAAGAACAGATACTACACTTTGACGGTTTATCTTATAGGAATCTATGACATACTCCCTTGTATGGACATCTGCAGCGAACAGAAATCTTACAATATCATTATACCATTTAAAAAGGACAGATGCTCCACTTGGATCCTAGCCAGAAGACCAAGAAGGTATATTTTAGTTTCACGTACGGCCCAAAAAGGACATCATTTATTTTAATTATGATTTTGTTTTTACATTGCGTCTTCGGTGGACAGGAGATTTTATTTTTATTCTATTTATTAAAAAGGAGGATAGACGGTGATGCCACACCACAAACATTAAATTAGTATATAGATATGCTAATTTAGGGCTAGGACAACAGCATATTCTTTTCATTGTTTTCACTCTCGAGTGTGTATCCGTTAATATCTTATATGCTTTTATATAGAGTGATGTGGTTCTCGGTTGATTAACTCTGTCTGTGTCGGATATATACTCGAGAGTCAAAGAGTCAAAACAATGAAAAGAATTTGCTGTTGTCATAAGCCCAAGTTATCAACTTCTAACCGCCTTTGTAATATAATCTGGAAACCGCGACAATCTAATGTACGCTTTTTATAATATAAGCTTTTATAATATACCGCTTCACTGGCAACAGGCAATTGTTTATATGCTCGTTCTAAACCGGTTCAGTTTTATTAACAAAACTAGTCTTTAATTATTTTGGGCCAATCGCATATTTTTATATCACAGTTTTTTGTATACATGATTTTATTGCCGTTCGAAAGGTCACATCGACCTAGAGATAGCTTCCGTGTCGGACAGTTCGATTCGTTAGGCCATCTACACTCATGTCTCTCAGAAATCTTGTTTTCCAGAAAATATACTTCATTGATTAAAAGAATAGACAGTACAATTATCAAGTAAAAATAAAACAACAACAACAGCAACTAAAACAACAGCAACAGCAACAACAACAGCAACAACAACAACAACAACAACAACAACAGCAATAACAACAACAACAACAACAACAACAGCAATAACAACAACAACAACAGCAACGGCAACAACAGCAACAACAACAACAGCAACAACAACAACAACAACAACAACAACAACAACAACAACAACAACAACAACAGCAACAACTAAAACAACAGCAACAGCAACAACAACAGCAGCAGCAACAACAACAACAACAACAACAGCAACAACAGCAACAACAACAACAACAACAACAACAACAACAACAACAACAACAACAACAACAACAACAGCGAATATCCGAAATATGTCGCTTCCGGCGTAATGTTGGAACTTGTGAGGTAAGTTTTAACATATTAAACAGTCTATAAAATAAAGCTTCATTGGTTCACACACACACACACACACACACACACACACACACACACACACACACACACACACACACACACATGTGAATTCCAATATCTCACAGCTTTGTCACATATCTTTATCGATTGATTAAATAGCAAGAAAGCAAAAAAAAAAAAAAAAAAGAAAAAAAGAAAAAAGAAAAAAGAAAAAGAAAAGCAGGAATCATCGCGTCTAAATGTCGCTGCGTCAGTCGAAGCGGAGAATGACAAGTGCCCAGTCGATTGAGTTGGAAAGCCTTTGAAAGGCTTACTGTTACATCATGGTACTGTACGGAGGAAAGGGGCTTCGAAGGTAAGAACATAGATTTCTAAATTCAGTAGTTCATTGTCATGCTTCAGTCGTTTAGTAATATATATATATATATATATATATATATATATATATATATATATATGTATATATATATATATATATATATATATATATATATATATATATATATATATATATATATATATAGGAGCAAACAGTTAATAAAACATGTTAAAAAACACCTTGAAAAAGAGTTAAAAACATATTTAATCATTGGATTATTTACCTTTCACCTGACTATTCATTCACGTGTAATCACTCTTTTCTTCACCATATTCCCTCTGCTTCACTTTTTGTTATCAAGTAAGATCTTTGACTTACTTGTTGTTTCATCAAATACTTTTGTATACAAAATCCGATCCCGCATTTTGCTAATTCCTACACTCTGATGAGAAGGAGAGTATTTCTTCGAAATTCCGCGGATTAAGGACTATCCATTTATCTAGTGTTTCCTTTTCAGATTAAATATGCTTTTAACTCATTTCAAAGTGTTTTTTTTTAACATGTTTTATATACTCTATCTCCTATTTGGTTTTATCGAGCTTTTAAATCTGGTTGAGATTACTTTATAAATATTAATTCTTTAATATTTATAATATACTTTAGTTTTATCATCTTGGATCATTTTGGTAAATTTAATTGTAATTTTTATTTTATTATATATATATATATATATATGTGTGTGTATATATATATATATATATATATATATATATATATATATATATATAACGGTTGTATCGATTCGTTGTCTAAATGTCACTCCAATGAAACTCGCGTGATTATTAAAGAGTGCTCAATGCAGGAGAGAGCTGGTATATAGTTTGTTTATTATACAGACATTATGTGTTGTTTGCACAATAAACAAACTATATATACATATATATATGTGTGTGTATGTATGTATATATATGTATATGTATATGTATCTCTACAATTAGATAAATGCAACATTGTCTGTGTATGTGTGAGTTCGTTTCTTATAGACTTCGAAACGGCTGGACAGGCTTTCTTTAAAGTTTACAGAACTTTAGTGTATAAGTCTAGGAGTGATCTTAGTTAAGTCTTGTCTCAGAATACATCCGATAATTACTGATAATCTATAATCGAAACCGTTATTTTAATTATTTCCATCATCAAGCCATTTTTTTTCTATGTCGTCGCTTAGCAACAATGATAGAACAATGGATTTTGAAAATTCTATTGTGGGTAACTTGATAGCGTGTTTTCTTTCTGTTTATTTGAGTTTTTTTTTAAATAAAGAATATAATAAAAAAATAAATAAAATGCAGTTTAAATTAATAGGGGTATTAGTTTCAACATATCGCAGACATACAAAAGGGAATTAAACCATGTAATTACAGAATCAAAAACGAAAACTGGATCATGTCTATCTATCTATCTCCTCACACACACACACACACACACACACACACACATACATACATATATATATATATATATATATATATATATATATATATATCAACCACTCTCTCTCCTTTATATATATATATATATATATATATATATATATATATATATATATATATGGATATATATATATATGGAGATAGATAGATAGATAGATAGACATGATCAAGTTTTCGTTTTTGATTCGTAATTACATGGTTATATATATATATATATATATACATCAATATATGTATCTCAATCCCTCTCTCTCCTTTTATATATATATATATATATATATATATATATATATATATATATATATATATATATACACTAGCGGGGGCGCCTGGCATTGCTCGGTCGTAAAATACGCTTAAATATGATATTTTAATTTGTCCAGGTTTCGTATATATTATTATAGAGTCGTTATTTCAAAAGTGTAGCATTCAAAGCCGGATGCGTTACCACTGTACCAACGTGACCCGCATATGAACTGATTTAAAATCAACAATTAAAAAATAAACTAAGATGGATTTACAAAATGTATAACGATTTTTTTCCCAATTTTTTAACCCCTTAAAAACTATTTTAAACGGCTAAAGACCCATAAAAAACGGTCCATAAAAAATTCAATTATTTGCGGTCCTTAGCGCCGCTCTGCGACTTTTAGTTTCGAAAGGGATGGCGTTTGGAAATATGGAGACCGACAGACTAACATACAGACAGACACACACCATTTATATATTAGACTAGCGGGCGTGGAGCGCCCGGCTTTGCCCGGTCCTGAAATATGCTTAAATTTGATATTTTAATTTTTTCAGATTTCGTATATATTATTATAGAATCGTGATATATGTGTGCGTGTGTTTTGTGTGTATATATATTGTATTATATTTTACATATGAATAAATAAATCAAACAGAAAATAATTATAGTAATAATTATGTCAGTTCCTTTAAGAAATCGGTTCTTATTTTTGAGAACTTTACGTGGAAATGAAATAAGTCGGTCACTTAAGCATACGTGCGCAGATCTTGATGTCAAAATCATTAGATCATACTCGGCTGTTTTGAATGAAATTTATGCTTTATATAAATGTTAATTTCAACTATTTCTCGTAGTTAACGTTGGCCGAGCGGTTTGTTCCTTGCTAATAAAGTCAGAGATGGCTTTAGGGTCAGGTCCAAATCTCTCGACCGACAGTAATCGTGACACCCTGCGCCGATGATTCCTGAAAGGATTAAATGCTAGTGTCTGTAGGTATTAAAAATAGTTATATTTATATATATATATATATATATATATATATATATATATATATATATATATATATATATATATATATATATATATATATATATATATATATATTGTTTCATGATCGCCGCGTTCGCTTATGTGTTTTAAAGAGAAATTTTTAAATTTCATCTTTTTTAGTCAACGGAGTGTATATTTTGCTCTTTTTTGTTTTAATTATTGCCGAAGTAAAAGGAGAGAGAGAGAGAGAGAGAGAGAGAGAGAGAGAGAGAGAGAGAGAGAGAGAGAGAGAGAGAGAGAGATCTGACCTGTCATGAGAGAAAGAGAGTGCGTAGGGAGAAGGAGAGATTCGAAGAAACGCACAACCAGGTATCAACACCCCTTCCACCCCTTAAGGATGAGTCAACTATTGGACGAGGTCATCTGGCAGCAGAACTCTTTTGGGATCCGGGTTCTTAGCGCCAAACGTGAACAAAAAAAGAAAAGGAGAGGCAAGCAAAATACGGAGGAAGAGGGAGACGAGATAAAGAGAGGAGGAAGAAAGAAAGAAAGATAGGACATCTTTCTTATGTAGACTCCTCGGCAAACCGCCATGACTAACGGGTGGTGAAGAAATCCCACCCGAACAGCGAAAAAGAAAAGGGCATAAAGTAAAACTAAACGAAACAATAGAGAGACGAAAAGTAACCAAAGGAAACACGGCTTGCAAAAATGCCAGTGTTCGAACTGGTATCTGTACGAGATCGGATTGTTGAGGAGACCATTGTCGTCAAACGAGATCTGACTGATGAACTTGAAAGGCGAAATTTTTTTTTTTTTTTTTTACAAAGGCATCACCACATTATCAAGGCCCAGAGGCCACTCAAGGATAAGGGTTAAAGAGTGTACAGTAGAAATTGGACAATATAGTAATCATTAGTAATGAAAATTTGGTAAATTTAATAACTTATATGGAACGGCTCATCAAGAACTTATTTACTTTAGACTTGAACACAACCATATTGTAGTCAGCCGGAAAGCAGGAAAACGGAAGACAATTCCACAGGCGTGCAGTTCTAAGAAAGAAGCTTTGTTCATGGAATCTACGTTTAGGTTTAGGCACAGATAAAGAGTGGGGGAAATTATTGATAGTGTTTACAGCTAGACGAGTGTTTCTTGTGAAAGTTTGGCGGAGATAATGGTGACAATGTGCCCAGAGCTGGAGGACACGCTTGTAGACATGGTTTTTATATTATGGGTTGATACAGGTGAATGCTGTTAGAATCATGTTAGTAATTTGTTAGTGAAACATTTATTGAAGACACGAAACGCACGTGGTATCGTAACGAGAAATTTATTTGCACTGACTAGAAACAAAGCAGTTTATTACTAAAAAGAGTGCCACTCAACGGTAGTGGGAGGTTGCAGTCAAGAGTGACGGTGGTAGTTACTAAGTCAAAGGGAGATAACTCGTGTTTACTCAATATGTAACATCTCCGGGTTTTTTTTTTTTTACTGAAAAATAAAAGTATTTTTATTTTTTAAAGTTTTCTCATTTAGTCTCTGTATCGGGCTGGACGTTTAACTGGTCTCCCTTTCTTTGTGGAGTTTGGTATTATTTTGTTTTCTGAGCTTGTTTTTGATACGAATTGTTTTTGACTATTTTCTTGGTTAAATATGTTTTCATAGTCATGTCTGACTTTAAACTTTTGATTTTCTTTTGTTTTTTTAAAATATGACGTTTGTTACGCCGTTCATATTTTCCTTGTTGTGTTTTTATTAGATATGAACGAGACTCTTTTAATTTTTTCACAATCTTACCTTTTAAGTTCCATTTTTGCTTGTGAAAGAATACGGACAGTATCGTCTTTCTTTAGTTTTGGACTTTTTATTTATTTCATTCTTTTTCATTGTTTTCTTATGCATGGTATTTGGAAGATTTGTCCTTAGCGTTCTTTTCATCAACTGTTGGACTGGTGACGGGGTTTTATCTTTTAATGGTGAAGTCCGTAACGCTAACGTTGCTAGGTATGAGTCTTGTCTACTTTCAAACGATTTCTTTAATGTTCTTTTAATTGTTTGAATGTTTCTTTCTGCTAAGCCATTGGACTGTGGGTAGTTCGGACTTATGGTGATGTGCGTTAAATCCCAATCTTTAGCAAATTATCTAAATTCTGATGTTCGGTACTCGGGTCCATTGTCACTAATCACTATTTGTGGAATGGCAAATTTTTCGAAGGTGTTCTTTATTTTATTGATCACCGTACTTGATTTGCAGTCATCAAGTTTATGGATATCGAAATATCTTGTCGTGTAGTCTATTATCACTACATATGCTTTACTATATAAGAAAAATACGTCTGTCACAACTTTGGTCCATGGTGTTACGGGTATTTAATCGTGTAGTAGTGATCCTGACAGTTGTCGGTTTCTGTGATCTAGACAATGTGTGCATGTGCTAACCATTTCTTTTATTTGGTTATTTATATTAGGCCGATATACGACCTCTTTCGCTCTTGCAATGCACTTTTCTATGCGCAAATGTCCAGTATGGATTTTTTTGTAGCGCTTCCTTCCTTCAATACTAGTCCTTTAACGACCGATATGTCATCGCGGACTGGCATATATGGTGCTACTGTGGGCGGCACGACCTTATTTTCTGGCCAAGTTGATTTCGCATATTTCATGAGCATTTTTAGTGTTGGATCTTTCCCAGTCTCCTCACGGTATATATTGAGTTTTTGGTCGCTCATTGGGCATTGTTTTATAATGGTATGGATATATTTGTCCATTTCTGTATCCGATATTTCTTGTTCGCTGCCTGGTATATATGCACGTGATAATGCATCAGCAATTACGGATTCTCGCCCTGGAATGTATATTACTTCGAATTAGTATTTATGAAGCGCGAGTAAGAATCTTTGTGTTCTTGGAGGGCTTTTTGTAATGGTTTGGATCATTTTCTATGAGAAATATTCTTCCATAGATAAATTGATGGGATTTGTTGCAGGCGAACACTATGCTGAATGTTTCCAATTCTATTGGGCAGTAATTTTGTTCTGTTGGAGTTGTCGATCGTGACGCGTATGACACGGGTAACCATTTTTCATCATGTTTCTGTTGTAACACTGCACCTAATCCATGTTTGCTGGCATCGGTGGTGATTTTAATTTCCTTGCTTTTAAATAAATAAATTTTAAAACTGGTAGGCTAGTTATTATCCGTTATAGCTTTACTATAGCGTATCGTTATGTAGCAGTACTCTTAACGGTGTAGTTACCTCTGAGTACTTTGTTATGAACTTGCACAGTTAGTTGGTCATTCCCCAAAATCGTTGGATATCTTTTTTATTTTCGGGTAGAGGCATGTGTATTATTGCCTTTATTTTAGAAGGGTCTGGTTTTATTCCTTCATCAGTGATGAAATGACCTAAATATGTTAGTTGCTTTGTTGCAAATTCACATTTATTTTTGTTTAATTTTAATCCAGCTTTGCATAATTGACTAAATACTAATGTTTCTAACTATATTATTATGTCGTCCTGCGAGTTCTTCGTTCCAGGTATGCCTTCTATTATTTTTGCAACTTATGCTTGAAATATTTTAGACGCACTATGTATTCCATATGGCAGACGTGTGAACGAATAACGACCAAATGGCGAATTAAATGTTAATAGCTTAGAGCTTTATTCATCAACGGGTATTTGCCAATATCCATTTGATGCGTCTAATTTCGTGAAATATTTTGGATTTTCCATTTCTGCAAATATTTCTTCGGCGGTGGGTAATTTGTAGTCTTCACTTTTTATGGCCTTGGTTCAAACATAGTCTTAATTTTCCGTTCGGTTTCTCCACTATTACAAGAGAATTTACCCAATCTGTGGTTTCTTCAACGGATTTTATTATTCCCATTTTTGTCATTTTTCTAACCCCTTTTTAATTTTGGTTTAATCCTAAACGGTATGTTTTCTTGGAAGATTTATGACGGGTTTTATGTCTAGATTTATGGTTATATGATGTGTGACTGGTAATTTTCCGATGTCACCAAAGCAATATTTATATTTTTCTTTTAATGTTTCTGTTGTGGAGACGCCCACTAATTAACATAGGTGGGTGAGTGAGATATATAAAGGTATCAATCACCAATACCAGGGAAGGTCTGCAACAACCGCCAAATAGGCAAGACGCCTATGTTGCCTCCAGTAAGACATGCAACACGCCACCTGCTGGAATACCTCCAACTGAAGTATATCTGAAGACATGTAAATATGTATATAACTTTTCTCGCAACACTTATTTCTAATTTTGTGTCGTAATGGGTTAAAAATAGATCGGACGTCAGCGTCTTTTTAATTTTCTCAAATGCGTCTTGATATTCTTTTGTCCATATCCATGGTGTTTCTTTCTTTAATAACTCGCTAAGCGGAGCTCTTAGGTCGTGCATTCCTTTGATAAATACTTTGTAGTAGTTTGCGAGACCTAAGAAACTCTGTAGAGTCGTCACGTTATGTGGTGCCGACATGTTTTTAATTGCTGTCGATCTTTCCGGGTCTGGGCGTCGACCATCTTTATTTATTATTTGCTCTAAATATTTGATTTCGTCTAAACAAAATTCGCATTTGTTTTTTTTCACTTTGGTATTTTAATTCATCGTTTAGGCCCGTAGAAAAGTCTGCACGGACTCGAATTTGTTCCGACTTTTTTTTACGTACACCGTAGGGGCTGCCCAGACGCTAGTTTCGATTTTCGATAAGATGCCTTTTTTTTCGAGTCTATCTAGCTCGCTATTTATTTTGTCTAAACCGGCGAACGGTACGTTCCGTTTTTTCTTAAACAGCTTAAATTTATTGCATCTTCCCAGTCCAGTAGTAAATATTTCTAGGAATTTCTTTTTTAGACCGTTTTTAATATTTTCTGATGTTAAGGTGCAACTAGTTATTTTTCTACAAAAAGCGTTCATTGGTTTATCCCAAAGATTGAATTTTTCAATCCAGTCAATTCCCAATAAGTTCTCGCTTTTTTTTAATTACGAAGATTTTCAATTTCTTCGTCGTGCCATTTAAATTAATGGGCAGGATGATCTCTCCTTCGAATTTTATTTCTTCTCCTGCCACTGTTCGTACACCTTTACTTGACTCTTGAAGAGTCGGTTTACCCAGCTTTTTCCAAGTGTTGACGTTTATTAACGACAAATCCGATCCAGAGTCAAGCTGAAATTTCACTTGTTTGTCGAAAATATTTACTGATACATATTTTCGTAAATTATTTTTCCCTTTGTCGTTTGTTCTCATTTGGTGCACTCTATTTTTGTTCTGCAGCAAACACTCTTATGTCCAACTTTATCGCAATTGTAGCAGCTGATATTTTGTAAGGACAACCCTTTTCCAAATGTTTTTCATCACATCTTCTGCAATTATTACCTGTTACTGTCTTTTTATAATTCATTTGATTATTATCGTAATTTCGTTTTCTGTAGTTATTATATTGACTATTATCGTAATTTTGTTTTCTGTAATTATCATAATTTGAGTATTTATAATTTGAGTATTTTTTGAATTTTTACTAGTCTCAAAATTTGTTTGTCCTGAATTTCTGAAAGGTTTTTTTAATCTTCCTCATGTACGCCACTCCTGCTTCTTCTATATCCCTGGAATCCTTTTTAGTGATGCTGCCCTTTGGCAATCTTCTGCTAATTTCTGCAATGTCAGGCCTTGTTCTGTCTCTAATTTTGAGAGAACGCGTCTTCGGATCTCTGAATTTTTTGTGGATACTAGACCCTGTGCAAAGATTAAGCGTGAGTTCCGATGAATTGAAGTTGTCGCAGTTTTTGTTTACTACTGACGCGTATGTCAGGTAGTCCTGCTTATAAGTTTTCTTAAGATTCATACATGACCATCTCTCGTGGAAAAGAGACATGGTACAAGAGCATGTATACAGCATATCCTGCCAGATGGATCGAAGAAACAAGGACACTACTTCCGCAGAAAAGTTCAAAAGATTTTACATTTGCGGTCTCTAGCAAACTATTCAGCCAATTTTGGGTTTAAACATTTGAAATTTTACATAAAGACATGCAGTTTTTAGGCGAAAATGTGGCTGTCAAGGGGTCATGGTTGAAATAGCTGACCTTTGCTAACTCTACCAAACTCCTCCACCAATGTTAGGTCTAACAATTTGAAATTTTAGATGTAGGTTACTTGGACATGGGTCAAACATTTTATTTTGATTTGAGCCCAAAACAATAAATGTTAAAGGGCTAAAAATTCGGGTCAAATTAAAAAAAAATCTTGACCTCTGCAGTCTCTACTTACTTCTCAAATAGAAAAAAAGGGTTAAGCATTATTTTCACGGTGACGAAATTCCACCGTTACCTTACTTTATACTGGAAACAGATCACAAGCCCCTATTGACAATCTTCGGCTCAAAAAAGGGATTTCCGGTATATACGACAAATCGCCTACTCCGTTGGGGTACGATCTTGCTAAATTATGACTTTCAAATAAAACAACTGTGTTCGAAAAATAGGTCATCCGGATGGCCTGTCAAGGCTTATACCGAAAATGGAGGAAACCCTTGAAGAGTCAGTAATTGCAGCTATACGTTCCAATTATGAGGAAAAAACATGGTGGCGAATATAATAAAAGAATAACCAGTCACGTTAACCGATATAAAAAGGGAGGCTGAAAATGACGATGTCATAAAGAAAAAAATAAGGGAAAATGATGAAAAAACGCAAAGTATATTTTCCGTATGCAATGATATTTTGTTATATAATGAAAGAGTTGTTATCCCGAAAACCTTGCAGAAAAAGATCTTACATGATTTTCATACAGGACACATCCGGGTATAAATAGGATGAAGGCACTTATGCGGAGTTACGTTTACTGGCGTAATATGGATGTGGATATTGCACTAACAGTAAACAAGTGTAAAGGTTGTGCGTTAGCCGCAAAGGCACCACCGATAGTCCATAAACATTGAAAAAAAAACCTGACCATCCATTGTCACGCATTTATATAGACTTTGCTGGACCGACCGAAGGACAATACTACCTAATCGTAGTAGATAGTTTTTCCAGATGGCCTGAAGTAAAACGTTTCAAGAAGCCGACGACAAATAACACAATAAGTTTTCTGCATGAAATATTTGTACGTTTTGGTGTGCCAGACATTATAGTCACAGATAACGGAACACAATTTACATCAAGTGATATCAAGGACTTTTGTGACACCTTTCAGGTAAAACATATAACTACACCACCGTTTCACCCTAGCTCAAATGGATTAGCGGAAAGATTCGTAGACACGATAAAGCGTGCACTTAGAAAATCAATAGGAACCCAGACGGATAAAGCATTACAACAATTCCTGCAAATATACAGGATAACTAAGAACCCAAATACACCGTCGAAATTATCGCCAGCAGAATTAATGTTTGCTAGAAAAATAAAATCACCAGTTGATAAATTAATACCAAAGCAAGCAATCGTTCATCAAACTATGCACACACCATGTAAAAGGTTTAAACCTGGTGATCGTATATATTTTGAATGTATGAAAAATATGTCATATTGTGAGTTTGGTACGGTAGATAAACGTATCGGCGACTTGGTCTACATGATAAAAGCTCCAAAAGGGATACACAAAAGACATCAAAATCAATTGATAAAACGTCATATAAAAGACAACGAACATGACAAACCTGATGAAAAGGAAGATCCAATTGATATACTATACGAAGCGTTTGATATCGAACCACCACAAACCATGCCTGAACCGAGAAAATCGGGAATGAAAAGAAAGTTAACAGAACCAATTATAATGAACCCCAAGAGAAAAAGATATTGAAATCTACACGACTTCAAATCTTGGGAGGGGGTGTTGTGTTGTTATATTTTTCTTTTAATGTTTCTGTTGTGGAGACACCCACTAATTAACATAGGTTGGTGTGTGACAAATTCTTTCCTCTTCTTCGATATGAAGTTAAGCAATTTATAATTCTGAAATCTACTTGTCTTAATATCACAAAAATTTGTATTGCAGATATTATTTTCATTTATTTATTTATTTATTTTTCCAGCTTTGACTAAATTTCTGAACATTTCAACTGTACTTATCTTGTTTTTTTTTTTGCTTGTTGTCTTTTTCTCCAAATTATTTCTCTGCATTATTTTTAACCAGTCTAAACTTAGCACGTAACCCAAATTGTATTATTCTTAACCAGTTTTAAAATTAGTTTTTCAAAATCTAAATTAGTACAAAAAAAAAAAACCCGCCCTCACAAATTGAAAGTTCCATTATCTTACTTATAAGGTAAAGCTAGAATGCTCGAATCATTCTTTATCATAAAAAATATCCACGCATAAACGAGACTATTTTTCAAATATTTTCCTAAACTGGGAATGGAGTAACGGGCTTATATTAAGTAGATATTAATAAGTCCTTATCCACCTTTTTTAATGGAGAGTAGATAATACACTGTGGATGCGTTATCAGAAGCTAGGATTAAGAATATACTTAATATATACTATTACTATAAGCCTGCTTATATTGAAAATGCTTGCTTCCTGGCTAGCCAATCAAACCATCTAATATAGTTAGTCTTATTTTCAATTATATTCGAAATATAATACACAGTGACATTAGCAAAAAAAAGTCACCCATGAAAACGAACCTCCCAAATTAAAACCTTGAATAATTATCTAAACTCAAATGTAAATTAATATTAAGCCGACTTCGCAAATTGATAAAAGTTCATTATTGGATTTTAATTATAAGGTGAAGCTCGAATGATTCAAACTCGATAATGCCAAAAGCATCCACCCATTAATATGGGAGGAGAGATTATTATCAAAAGCGTCCTGAATTGATAATTTAGCACCGGACTTACTAAGTAGATATTAATAAGTCCCTTGTACCCATTCCCCCTCCTCCCCGTTTATTTTTATTTTTATTATTTTTTTAATGGAGAGTAGATAATACAGTGGATGCGTTACTGGCAGCTCCAGTAACTCTCGCTTCTCCTTTATTGTCGCTTAGTCCTCATTCAAATGAGTGATTTTTCTGACAAAGGGTGTAGAAAAAGCTGCTTTTTAGTTCGGTAGTACTTCGTGAACAGTAGCCTGAGATATCGGAAATTTTTCTATTCCTATGTCTATCCTTGTGGCCACGTCACTAGTGAGGGTGTTGGAGGTAAACGTTTCATCTGGGCTGACGTTACCCGCCTGATGTAAGGAACCCGAACCTTGGATTAACTACTAAGGAGACTGTCCTATCAGCAGGTGTAAAGTACTGGGGCTGCTGCATTGCCATTTGGCGAATGGATTCTAGATCATGCAGTAGCTTCTGGTGGGGCTTCTCGATGCCATATTAGTGGGTAATCGTTACGGCTTTACCTTATCATGTGGTACAAAAAATTTCCTGTCTTTTTCTCTCTTACTTTCCCTCTCTGTCCTACTCTAACCAAGTCTGTCGACCTTTTCCACAAACCCCAAAAACTCAACATTAAATATTTCCAAAAAAGAAACACGAATAAACCTAGAACCCCATCCTCCAACGTAGACCCCTACCACCATGTTTTCTTCTCCAACATCAGGGATATACGTTCAAACCTCCCAGAGGTTGAAACCCAATTACAGGAGACGAAACCAGACATATTCTTTTTAAGCGAAACTGGCATAGGGCCGACTACTTCCCTAGATGAGGTCATAATAAAAGGATACTCTAATTTAACATCTAAATCTGATCCCCAAGATCGCCATGGACATGGAATATGCGCCTACATTAAAGATGGCTTCCCGTGTGGTAGAGATATCTCCAGAGAAGACCTTAATTTACCTTATATGTGCTTCCCGGTTGAACTTACTTACACCATTGCATTTATATTTGCCCTCTATCGCCCTCACAACAGCGGGGTTACTGTCTTAAAGAGTATATCTGAGAAAATTGACCTCATCCTGTCTGCTCATCCTTCGGCTAACATTCACATTTGCGGTGACTTCAATGTCCATAATGTGGAATGGCTGACCCACTTAAATAAGACAGATGTTGAGGGGAGGTTCTATCATGATTTTGCCATTGCCATGACCTCACTCAGATTGTTCACGAACCCACTCGTGTGCCCGATACTACCGGTCAGTATGCAAGCCTTCTAGACCTTTTTCTCACAACTTCCCCAGGCTACGTTCATGTTCCGTTCTATCTCCTCTGTGATCCTCCGACCACTCCGTTATAGCAGTTAAGATAAAAATGAAATGTAAGAAGTCTTCAGACGTACCTCTCCACCGTACTGTATATCGATAGTCTATGGCAGACTGGGATAGCTTCCGTACATTCATATCTGATCTACCTCTGCATTCCATATTTAAAAAGGATGTGTCCTCTATAGTATCAGACCTGTCCGAATGGTTAATTGTAGGCATAGACCGATTCATATCATCCAAAATATTCCAACAAAAACCTAACAGCCAGCCATGGTTCTCTCCAGAATGTGCTGCTGACATTGCGCACAGAAATCACTTTTTCCATAGCTACCAACGTAACAGATGTACTGAGACTAAAGCTACTTTCAGGACTGCCAGCAACCACTGTAAAAGAGTAATGAAAAATGCAAGAGAGCTATATGATTAGTCCATTAAATCCAAATAGCTGAGCAGCGGCTTGGTTCCCACCAGTTTTGGCAAATAGCAAACAGGATCCTGAACAAAAGTGTGCGTTCTATCCCAACCATCATCAATGGATCTAAGGTCATCTCGTCAGCATCAAACAAGGCCAAACTATTTGCCAAGAACTTTGCAGCTAACGAAGGCCATCAACTCCCCGTATTTCCTCCTACAACAGACAACACAATATGCAACATGCACATATCTGTGCGTGAGGTCGCCAAACTAATCAAGAACCTTGATTCCAGTAAAGCAACTGGCCCAGACGGCATTCCAATTATAGTGTTGAAAAGGCTTCGACCAAAACTTGCCCCCATACTTACAAAACTGTTTAAGCGTTGCCCTAAGGAGAAGTGCTTTCCAACACCCTGGAAAATCTCATCAGTATGCCCTGTATTTAAGAACTCAGGTGATAAGTCATCTACCTCTCAGTACAGACCAATAAGTCTCTTGTATATCATGAGTAAGTTGCTGGAATCCATATTAAATAAAGAAATACTCAACCACCTCAGTAGAAATAACCTCCTTAGTGACATGCAATATGGTTTACGTTCTGCTAGATCTACAGCTGATTTGCTAACGGTTATATCTCATAGGATTAGTGAATCTCTTGACAAAGGCTTCCTTTCCAGGGCAATTGCTTTTGACATATCAAAGGTCTTCGATAAGGTATGGCATAAGAACCTACTTGACAAGATTTCCAGCTACGGTATAAATGGAAATGTTTTCTCAATAATTAAATCACTTCTCTCTGATAGGATCATAAGAGTAGTGGTTGATGGGCAGCAATCAGAGGCCCACAGTATTAATGCTGGAGCCCCCAGGGGTCAATCCTGGTCCCAACTCTCTTCCTGATCTACATCAATGATCTCCCAAAACACATACTTAAATCATTCGTTGATATCTATGCTGATGACACGACCATCTATGGCAACACATTAAAGGCTGTAAATGACAAAGTTCTCTCTGATTCTCTCTCCTCTGATCTTGAGCGCGTGGTACAGTGGGGGATGAGGTGGCTGGTTACTCTTAATGCATCTAAAACTAAGCTCCTATCTTTAATCATCAACGCTCTGATCCCCATCTAGCATCAATTGAAATAGATGGCTCCACTCTTGGGAAGGCTTCATGTTTTGATAAGCTTCTGGGTTTGACCGTTACTCCTGATCTGAAATGGAACACGTATATCAAGTCTGTTGCCCGGGCCGCTGGGAAAATGGTAGGATCCTTCTACCGCACCAAAAGATATCTCACTGCTGATGCAATTTTCTATCTGCATAAAAGCAAAGTACGTCCAAATATGGAGTACTGCTTCCACATCTGGGCTGGAGCTTTTAAAAACAGTCTATCCTGCCTTGACAAAGTACAAAAGAGACTTCGTGGATTAGAGGGGGATGCCCTTTTCTCTTCCCTGTAACCTCTCTCCCACAGAAGAGACGTTTTGAGCCTATCTTTGTTTTATCCTTATTTCCATGGTAAGTGCTCGTTAGAGCTCCAATCTCTGGTCCCCCCTCGCCAGTCTTTCACGATAAGCACCCGTCTAGCTAAAACCACTGTCAGCAATTTCCCCCACTCTTTATCTGTGCTCAAATCAAAACGTAGATTCCATGAACAAATCTTCTTTTTGAGAAGTGCAAGTTTGTGGATTTCTCTTCCGTTTGCCTGTTTTCCACCTGACTACAACTTAGATGTCTTCAAGTCCAACATAAACAAATTCCTGATTAATCGCCCCCTTAAGTAAATCTCCAATACCAACTATTACTATGATATTATCCCCTTGATTACTGGACACACAATAACCCTTATACCCGAGTGGCTTCCGGGCCTTGATAAGAGGTGATCACCATGTAAAAAAAGGAAAAGAAAAAAAAAAAAAAGCAATTCGGGAGTCTATCACGAAGTATATTTGCAGTACGGTTTGGTGACGAACGGAAACATATCCAGCGAACTTGGGCCATAAATGTCTACGATCAGCTCCCTAGACAAATACAGCTTGACGCAGATATTAGATCACGTGTTTGGAGTTTGAACGGAGTTTTCGAGCAGCTTTGCGTCGAGGAAACCAAAGAGCGAATGAGTGCCAACTGTATAGGCACCAAAATTGACTCTCAAGACTGGCCATTCATAGAGCATTTCTTAATTTAGCTAAGGAAAACAAGTCGAAAGAAATATCTTTTATGGGTGGGGGTTTAAGTTTTGCTCTCTCTCCGTGCAACGTAATTGTCGCCTAATAAAAACAATTATATCGTTAACAAGTATGTTGTGTTTTCATGCAAGTTTATTCGTCTCGAGCAACAGAATATTGGGCCACTGGCAGATCATATATATATATATATATATATATATATATATATATATATATATATATATATATATATATATATATATGTATGTGTGTGTGTGTATGTCTTTCTGTGTATATATATATAAGGGTGTGTATGTGTGTGTGTGTGTGTGTGTTTGTCTGTGCTTGTCTCTCTGTGTGTCTGCGTATGTGTTATTAATGTTTTTATGTGCATGTTATTATGGGTGAACATTGCAATATAATAATAAGACAAAGAAAAGGTTCAATGAATGTAAATATATTACGCTGTTACGACCAATGCCAAACCAGAAGTAACTTATGCTTAAATGAAGGCTGGACAATCGAAAAGAATAGATGACTTTCGAAAATATCGGCGAAAAAAAAGCGACCCCTCCCTGTTGAAAAGTGCCCAGTTGAGGGTGAAGGAATTAATGTTTTTAGCCAATTTTTCGGTATTTGTCGTCTTAAGGGTCGAGCTTCAAAACGATACTAATTTTGTGAAAATCAGTCAAATTGTTGAACTTTGAACCCTTAACAGCCAAATTTCTGGCCGAAAACCGATTACAAAGATTTTACCAAATCTCAATACCCTGTATATTAAATTTCGGGTCTGTAGACTGGAAATTGACAGCGTTATTGCGTACACACACAGACAGACACACAGACAGACACACAGACAAACACTTTCACTATATATATATATATATATATATATATATATATATATATATATATATATATATATATATATATGTATTAGCAGAAAAACTCGATGTTTCCCGGGATTTTATGAGGATTAACGAATGTTCCACACTTCCAATAATTCTATTTTCACTGAAATTGGTGGAATCGCCCATTTGTCAGTCAAATCGATTGATTGCCAACTCTAGTTGACGACCCATCGCGGTACACCGGATATGTTTAAAATGCAAAATCAAGTATCATTGTTCGACTGTGCTCTAAACAGAAACATTCATTTCAAACGCAACCCTGTCTTATCAAAGAACCTACTGTTGATTTGCTGTTACGTCAGACCTACTGTTGACACGCCGGACCTTTCTGCTTGTGCGCTGATAAAATTTCTCAAATGCATTTCTGAATTTGGGCTGCATAAAAGTATTAACTTCAATCGAAATCGAACTGTTCCTCTATCAATGGGATTTTTTCCTCATTTTGAAGAGGATTCTATTGCGTTTGTTCTTGTCTTTGCAGAACATGATTGAGTTTTTTCAAAGGGAAAATTAAAAAGAACAATAGCGTTAATGTTTGATGCATTTTAAGTCAGAAAATCAGTATCTTCAGACAGCTGGATCTGGTAGCTCTTTTCAGATAGGGAAATGTGAGAGAAAGAAAATTTGTTGTTTTGGTTTGGAATTTTGCAGAACATGATTGAGTTTTGCAAAGAAAAAAAGGCCCTCTTGCAGTTTAGGCAAATGGAAATTAGGAAGATAGAAAAGGAACAGCAGTCGTCCGACACCGGTTGAAAGAATGCCATTGATTGGATAGATAAATTATGACGTCATTAATATGAAATATTGATAAAATTTAAAAATTGAAATTGTTGAAAAGGAATTGGAAAAGAATTTAATAACTAAGTATTTAATAATTAATAGTATTTTTAGAATTTAAAAAATTTTTTAAGTTAAGATAGAATTTAAGAATTGAAATTATTGTAAAAGAATTTAATAGGCATTTAATAATAGTATAAAAATAATTAATGTAGAAGCATTTTTAAAAGTTAGTCATTTAAGTAACAATTTGATCGCTGACTTATAGTGAACTATTTTACTTTTATTTTAAACTAGCGGGGGTACCCGGCGTTGCCCGAGTGTTTGTTTCCGGGACGGGGGGGGGGAGTTTTAAAAAATGTTATGGTAGGTAAGTAGGAAGGATCAAACCCGGAGTCATGAGTAAAAGTAGGAAAATAAAGTGTGAAAAAAAAACAAAAAAAACAAAACATCTGCAACATTAACAGTTCAGCCACCAAGAAAAGTCCATTCCAGTTGTTTAGGAAAAAAAAAAAAAAAACGACTACGGTAGGTCGGCGCGAACGTGAAAATATAATGTGAATTGTCCAGCACG
Source organism: Euprymna scolopes (assembly GCF_053919585.1). NCBI lineage: Eukaryota > Metazoa > Mollusca > Cephalopoda > Sepiida > Sepiolidae > Euprymna > Euprymna scolopes. Next base: position 15,542,196 of record NC_136516.1, read on the forward strand.
CTAACCACTACGTCACAGAGCACTGCAGCTTAGTTTAGTGATTTTAAATAACTTCACATGAAAGAACTACGAAGCCAAACCGGTGTTCTCTTCTCAACTGTTCCTTATGAACGATCCCCAAACGGTGTTAAGTGGTGGCAGGGGGAGGAGGAATTTATAAGAGAGAAAATATTTTACCACTTCCATTGATCTTAACCGATTTTGGCCGTGACTTCTCAGCAGAAAAAGTATAGAAATCTAAGATTATCGAGGAATTTGAGAAATAATAAGCCTATAACACACCTCAGATATTGTTCTGCCGTTTGTGCATATTATATTTGCATGAAATATCTTGATTTTTAATCCTATTAAGGTCAAAATCAGACGGGAAAAATGAGTTCATTTTATTTATATAGAGAAGAGAAGAGATTAAAAAAAAAAACGTTAATTAGCCCTCCAGTTAAAAGAATTTTTTAAAGTTCAGATAGAATTTAAGAATTGAAAGTATTGTAAATAAGTATTTAATAATAAAAATAATTAATGTAAAAGCAATTCGATCGCTGACTTATAGTGAACGATTTTACTTTTATTTTAAACTATATTTTATATTAAATTAAATATTTCCGCGTATAATATGTATTAGAACAATATCAGTTATAATTATCTTTGGTTGGTTAAAAGAAAAACTGTTTTATACTAAATAAAAAAAGTACTTTTTTATCATGCATGTATTTGTTTATTTCTAAAACAATCATTTATTTAAAAAAATTGTTTTCTAATACTGTCAATTTCAATATCGTATCCTTTTATCGTTTCTAATTAATTAAAATTACGCGTAAAAAATTGTTTAAGAAATTGTTTATTTATAAAATGACGTCATAATTTCTCTATCCAATCAATGGCAGTCTTTCAACCGGTGTCAGACGACTGCTGTTCCTTTTCTATCTTCCTAATTTCCGTTTGCCTAAAGTGCAAGAGGGCCGCTTTGTTAGTAATAAAACCTTCGAACTATTTTCCCACGTACGAAATCAATATGCATCCACGTTCGAATTAACTCATTCGGACCTATTTGTTAGCAAAGCGCGCACGAATACATACACACACAAGCGTCGTGCAAACGTCCAGTTAATAATCACTTGGATTTGCAAGGTCGACGCGTAGTAATTGATTTGACAAGCTTGTAAATTGAAATCCTTCGCCTGGAAAACATACAATTATTTCATCTAAAATCAATCCAAAAGAAACTGTCAAGACAGTCGGTTTGATTACCTGTTAACGCGCAGTAGATATTGATTCAAGCCGTAACGCGTGAAAGACAAAAAAGAAAGAAAGAAACAAACAAACAAAAACAAACAAACAAACAAACAAACAAACAAACAAACAAAAACAAACAAACAAACAAACAAAAAAGAAAACAACAACAAAAATCGTGGTAATCATTCTGTCTATTGTTAGTTACTAAAAAGCATGCCCGGCGTTGCCCAGGATCATAAAAATCTAAATAGAATATGTAGGAAACTAGCTAGATGCCCGGCGTTGCCCGGCGTTGCCCGGCGTTGCCCGGCGTTGCCCGGCGTTGCCCGGTCGTACAATATGCTTAAACATGATATTTATGCAGATTGCATATGAATTATTATAGAATCAATCCTCTATTGAATATTACATATTACGAGGAATAAGTTGCCCGGTGGATTAATTCGTAACATTTAAAATAAAATAAAATAATAATAATGATAATGTCGTCCATTAAATTTCGTCTGTGCTTCTTTACAATATCACGTCAGCTGATATTTGGGTTTTACGATGAATGCCCAGGAAAAGTCAGTTCTGATTAATGCTTAGTTTTAAAATATGCAAACGAAAAAATGATTTGCAGCGATTTTAAATGGTACCTTTTTCTTTTATCGTAAATTGAACTTATCAATAATAAGAATTTTTTTTTTTAATGATGAGATTCACTCGGGATTGAACAGGAGATCCTCCACTGAGCTATATTGCCAGTTTAAACAGTTCTTTTTTTTTTTAATGATTCGCTGAAATTTTATTATCTCCCTTGGCCGGTGTAACGTAAAATATTCCCCTGTAAAAGTTCATTTTTGTCTATAAGAAAGAAGACTATTTTTAGTAACAGAGCGTGGATGCGCGAATATAAATGCAAAATGATGTCATCAGTACAGAAAATGACTATAAAAAGGAGAAAGAGCACGTTATAGAAAACAATCACGTTAGAGACGTGGATGACGCTCGACAGCACTTTAGAGACGTGGATGACGTCACAGCTGTAACGAGAAGTTATGCGTGGCGAGAGAATTAAGAAGCAAATATCGTTGTTCCAACGTATAAAAGCGAGTTGAAGTTCTTTTCTATTGCTTGTCTACTTTGCGACTGGGGCTAAACGTTGGACAAGGTTACATCGGAAAATGAGTTTGAAAAGCCAGCGCCCCTGAGTAGGAGCGTTCTGACCTGCAAAAAGTGCCTGGGCATTCCCTTAGGCGATTAACAATAAATTAACTTCTTCTCAAAGAGAGAATGTAAAGCCTTGAGGGATAGACTTCCTAGGACTGCACAGGAACATATCACAATCAACAGGGAAAATACCATTTCCAAAAATGGATTGTTGATTTTGGTGCCAAGAACAACAATACCACGAGTTCATTTTTTCGTGCGGGCGATTCTATTGGAAGTAGAAGAACCAGTTAAAATGTAGAAAGAGACTTAGCGTGCCAAACTCCGAAAAGGGAAATCATAAGATGAATAAAGGCGGTGTAAAATATAACTCCAGCTCAAATCTGTTTATAGCTTCCGGATTTTTTTTCTTCAACTCGTCCTTTAATTGCTGTGCCCAAGTAGACTAGTTTTCTACCTTATGGAAGAATTTGCTTATTAGTAAGTCTCACGGTTTAAATCGCTCCATCCATCTGTCCTGAAGAGATTTTCAGATGTACACAAAGACTCTTACTTTTTTGGCGGTACCATTCAATATCACAAGCAGTGTAAGCTTTCCCTCAAATTTAATCTTATCTCCTGTCACTACCCGAGCTGATTTGGTTAGTTTCTTCAAGCTCTTCCATGTTTGTATGCTGATGATTGACACGTCTGAACCGGAATCTAGCTAGAAATCCACTTTCTTGTTGTGGATGTAAACAGTTATATATTTCCGCTGGTTCCTCTCCAGTAAAACATCGGATCTCGCTTGTCGGACCTTGTTATTATTTCTATTCTTTCCGCAAGATATCGATTTGTGGCCTTTCTTTGATTATTTCATGTTTTATTTATGTAAAAACACTTTATAGACCAATGTTGTATGCCGCAACGAATGTACGGACTTGTGGGCGATTTTGGTTTGGAGATTGTATGAGCATTCTTTGGTTATGCCTTGATTGACTTCTTGTTTACTTGGTTTTGCCCGCAGGAGTACTCCTTTGGTCTGTAACTAGTCCTTCGCATGTATGACACGCCTGACTCCTTGATGTTTGTTGAGTCGCCAAATTTTGGAGTGTGAACCCTTGCTTGCTTTCATGTCTTGAGAGAACTCGCCGTCTTATCTATACGTTTTTTGCAGGAACTAGACCCTGTGCAAAAATCAAGCATTTGGAATCATCCGTTGATAGTTCAGCCAGACGAAAGTCGTCATAGTGCTTGTTTACAATGGATACCACGGTGAGATAATTTTCGTCCTTGCATTTCGCCAAGTTGAAGCACTTCCATCTCTTGTAAAAAAATGTCGTATTAGGGCCGAAAAGTACAGATAAGAGCTCGACCACCTCGGAAAATTCCAGTTTGCTCTTCCTGGGTAGTATACAGTCAACAAACTTACTGTGTTCTGTGGTCCCTATTTTCTTTAAAAGTTAGCGGACCTTTTTGACATTGCTCCACTCTTGGCAATCAACAATGAATAAGTCTTCGTATCTCCCATGGCGTTTTGGGGAAAAGCTGTGCTGTTATCACTGTGTTCCGTCGGGTTAGGGTTCAACATTTTTAAACAGTTCCTCTTGTCCCTTCTTTTGCTGTAACAATTTCTCCCCCTGTTGCTGTTTATTCTTTTGTTTGACAGTTGCTTTTTTCGCAATTCTTCCTGTTCTTTGTTGAACCACAGGAAAGTTGTTGTTGTTGCTAAAACTGCTGTTGAAATTGCAAATGGAACTGCCTATTTTGTTTAAATTTTCATCCGTCTTTTTTTTTTTTACTCGTTTACCTGAACCTTCAGTAACTGGGTGATAATGGCCTTGAACTTATCCAGGTTGAATATTTTTCCAGGCGAACGACAAAAAAATTATTTATTTTTTTTTCTTATTGGAAGAAAAAAAAATACAAAGAAAAAACAGACGAAAAAAATTCGGAAGGACGCAAAAAAAGAAAAATGTCTTTTCTTTCTTCCTTTTGTGTGTGTGATTATCTTTGAAAGGGTGTGTAAGTTATCATGTCCACGCTAATAAACGAGGCACAGTGCACAAAGTAGAAGAAATATTATTGCTGTTAAACAGCCTACTTAAATTACGTCATATAAACAGAAACCTAAGATGGACATCTGCCTGACATCTTTTTAATTACAAATGCAGAAAATAAATCTTTGTGATAAACCACATGCTTTTTATGAGTTTGTTTACAAGCATTTACGAATTACGAGTTCTTTTTTAAGTATTTGTCTGGGTGTTCATGCTGTAGGTGTTTGCATAGTTCTAAATGTACTGCTTTTTCAATGTGTTCAGATTTATGTGTATGTTTATTTCGCTAGTTCGCCGCATTTACTTATTATGTGGGTTATATGTTCGTTTCTTTGTCAATAGAGTGTGCATTTGTGGTATCCTGCGATTTAAACTGATATTGTATGTTACAGCCGTGTTCCCATGTCATAGTAACATTTTCTTGGGGTTTTCATATAATATAATATATATAATATATATGATGTAATATAATATATATAATATATATGATATAAATATTGAAAGGCAAAATACAAATGGGAAGAAAAATTTCCATCTAAACATTTTACTGTAAAAAACACATGGCGTTTCGGCCTTCTAGACGAAGGGGAAATATTTGCCTGAGTAATCAACTAACCTGTAAGAAAAAAAAAGTTTCATTTCTTTTTCTTGTTTAACAAAACAAAATGTTATCTTTCAACGACCGTCCGAAAAAATATAAGAAAGCAATTCAAAACCCGAAGAGAAAAAATCTAGAAAAAATAGTTTTATTTCAAATTCCTAGTCATTTTTTTTTCGACAATAGCAGAAAATAATTTGCATAACTTGGCCACACAGAACAAAAAATATTCCGTTTGCACTGAATTATCGTCAACGCAAACGCGTGGGGGAAATTATGTCAACACTTTAAAAGTGGTCAGATTTTTGTTTGCAACAGAATTAAAAGTTCACGGCTTACAAAACAAACAAACAAAAACAAACAAACAAACAAACAGACAAACAAACAAACAAACAAACTTTTGTAACTGAAGAAGTCAATAAATATAAATAAGAGTTTAACTTCGCCTTATTGTAATTCGGTTTTGTTTTTCGTTTTTAATGAGTGGTTACAGTTGTCCGTTATCACTTTTGCCCGTGGGGACCTTCGATATATATAACCGTCTCCAAGCAATTAACAACAAATAAAAACCAAATAAATAAACCGAATCATAGCCCACCCCATCCCCCGAACCTAAGCGAACACCCAACAGGGCAAGACATAATTATCAAGAAACCATCTCACCAACAAGACGCCAAAAACTTAAACATTAAGACTCGAATTTTAAAGTAAACCCTCTCCTCCTACCCAACATATCTCCCTCCCCCTTCTAAGTATCCCTATGCCCTCGGCCACACCAGAAACGAACTTCCCAGACCCTCCCCGACAACCACCTAAAGTCCTCAAACTCAAAAACTAAAACGCTACCGACATACCAAGCACCCATCCCACCTTTCCCCCTTGTTCCTTTCCTCTTTTTTCCGCTCTTTTGCACCCCTCCCCTGACATCATTTACTCTTCCATCCCATCATAACGAACATTTTTGTAAAAGTCTGAGGAAGCTACAGACGGCAAAAAAAAAAAAAACGGCCGGGTAGCTGAAACAATAATGTAACTTAACAAAAAGATACGGTAATAAAAAATAAAACGTATATATATATATATATATATATATATATATATATATATATATACGTTTTATTTTTTATATTCCTTTAAAATTAACGCCAAATGGACTGTTATTTGGTGAATTCCTCGTGTAATTTCTTTTTGAATTTTAATCAATTGCTATTTTTTATTTAAATTTCACGGTTGTTGTGGTGTAAGTGCTCTAGACTCGGAAACCATGAAATAATATATTAACAGAAACACAGACAAATATGTTGGTTGAGTGGAAACTTCGCTCCATTGAAAGATAAGTAATGTTATGACTCTCTCCCCCAGAGACTTAGATAAAGATTTAAAAATACAATAAACTGAAAATATTGCAGCACTAAATTTTTTTTAAAAACTTCAATTTATCATTATATATAAATTCTTAATGCTGCAATATTTATGTTGTAATTTTCTTTCCAAGTTTTAACAATTGGTCCTTTTACTTTTCTAAGCTTAATCTTAACGATATTACTTTTCATGCTCGCATTTTTCTATGTAATCTATGATTTTTCCAGGCTTTGCTTTGAAATAATATTATTTTGTGTGTTCAATATCACATGCATTGTCAACAATCTATAAAAATTATTAAGAACTTCTTAAATTGACTAAAAAAATCAAATAGAAGACGTAATGAAGTAAATAAACAGAAAGAAGGGACAAAAAAGAGAGAAACAGAATTAACGGGCGACGTCGTAAGGGAAATATTATCAGCCCTAGAATGGCAAGGAGCTTCACTTTTGTTAACTCTATCTATGTAACCCAAATAAGATGGCATGCGAGCGACACTCCCGCTATGAATTATGAAGGTGTCGACGACGAAAAAATTGTTATGGTAACCAAAAGCCAATGAGATGAAATCGCCTCTATAACGTCGATGTTGAAAAAGTTGCTATGGTAACCAATAGCCAATCAGAAGAAACCGTCTCTCCCGTTCCTTATTAATTCTGAGGATTTTTGAACACCTGTAATTTTGTTTTAATGACTGAAAATTGAGCATTTTTCTTTCAAAATATAGCCGTCAGGATTGGGTTGATGCAATTCTTATATCACTGGGAAAAGGGCCCAGGACCGACCGTGGAAGTTATCGTGGGATAAGTTTGTTGGAAGCAGTTGGCAAAGTATTTTCCAGAGTTCTACTCAATATATTGTTAAAGTATATTTGTCCATCCATCATTCCAGAAAGCCAAAGTGGCTTTCGTCCGGGCAGAGAAACCACGGACATGATCTTCTCTGCTCGGCAGTTGCAAGAGAAATGTACTGAACACTGCGTTCCGCTTTATCAGGTTTTTGTTGATTTGACTAAGGCTTTTAGCACGGTGAACAGAAGTGCCTTATGGATAATTCTGGGGAGGTTTGGATGCCCACCTCAATTTCTACGATTACTCAGGGAGCTTCACACTAATATGAAGGCTCGCCTGAACTTCAACGGATGCCTATCGGAACCCATCTCGGTTGACAATGGTGTGAAACAGGATGATATCCTACACCTACACTTTTTTCAATTTATTTTGCAACTATGTTATCGTATGACTTTAAGGAATGTCCTCTAGGTGTTTATTTGCATTTCAGAACCACAGGTAGGGTCTTTGATCTTCGTCGTTTCCATGCTTCTACAAGGACCTTTCAGCACCTGGTTCGTGAATTGCTTTATGCGGATGACACCGATCTCGTAGCCCATGGTGAGAGGGATATGCAGGGTATCATGGATCTGTTTTCGGGGCCTGTGTGTCTTTTGGGCTTACTATTAGTCTTAAGAAGAATAAGGTCATGTTCACACCTCCACCCGGTAGTTTGTATGTGGAACCAAATATTTTTGTCAACAACAAGAGACTTGCCGTGGTTGACACATTTGTGTATTTGGGTAGTACTCTCGCCAGAGATGGAACCTTGGATGCTGAAGTCAACTATAGGATACAGCGTGCCGCTAAGGCCTTTGGTGGCTTAGAGAAGCGAGTATGGTCTAACAGGGGTATAACTATTCATACAAAGATCTGTGTCTATCAATCTTGAATTTTACCATCCCTGCTTTACGCTTCTGAGGCCTGGGCAACTTATGGTAGACACATAAAAGTCCTGGAGAGAGTGCACCAGAAATTCCTGAGACACATTCTGGGCATCAGGTGGAGCACTTTTATACCTGATATGGATGTTCTCATGCGAGCTAACGTACCTTGTATCGAGAAGTTGATTATACGCAACCAGATGAGGTGGACTGGACATCTGACAAAGATGGACGACGATAGATTGCCAAAGCGCTTGTTCTATGGTGAAATTACACAAGGAAAGCGTCCACAACATAAACCGAGGAAACGCTTTAAGGATAACATCAAAGATAATCTTAAAGCTCTTGATATTGACGTGTTCAGTTGGGAAAGTGCTTCTAATGATCGTAAAAAGTGGCGCTCCTTGATCTATCCTGGCTGTGATAGTTTTGAGAAGAAAAAATATGAGCATGCAAAAATGAAGCGTGATATCTGGAAGAAAAATCTGTCAGATATATCAGGTCTGTCGGAGGATTTCATGCAGAACCATACCTGTGATTTATGCGGTAAAATGACTTTATCCGGAGCTGGCCTAGCTAGCCACAAGCGTTCACATGGAGATTAATCTTTCTTTGATGGGGAAAACATTGCAGGGCACAGATATTCTGTTTGCTCTGTGGTCTGTAAATCAAGTGGAGGCCTGAAGCGTCATATGAGCGTCCACAGTAAAGCAGCACTAGTTGACATCCCTCAATCTCAGCTTAAGTGTGACCTTTGCAACAGACTGTTAAAGAGCAGGGATGGTCTGAAGAGCCACCTTCGTTCCCACAGAAAATAGGCATTGATGCATCTTGATCACATCTCCACATGTATATATGTATGTGTGTATAAGTGTATATATGTCTATATAATTAAAAAAAGAAGAAGATATCTCAAAAATACATGAAAATGAATGAGTAATCAACAATAAAGCAAGGGAAAGATTGTCTTCTTCTGTCAAGAAGTGACAATCACCATGTATGTATGTATGTATGTATGTATGTATTAGCGAATACATGTTTTCTCCTGTTACGTATTTGCAGAGTAAAATATAATATTTACTTTAAATCTCTTTTATGAATAGCCGAATCTAATTAATAAAATTTTATAATCGATAGTATTTTTGCATATCGACGGCTGAGTTTAACTTAAAAACTTCAACATCAGAATTAACCCTATTTAAAAATCGATGAAAAAAAAAATCATTGAAATTAAAAGCAATATGAAAAAACTTGGCGTCGCTGTTGGCAACCAGAGAGAGATAAAGAGAAGGAAGAAGGGGTAAGAGGGAGGGAAAAAGTAAAGGGGGCAAGAATAAAGGTAGAGAGAGAGAGAGAGAGAGAGAGAGAGCGAGAGAGGGAGAGGGAGAGGGAGAGGGAGAGATGGAAGAGAGATAGAAGACAATCAATTTTGTTTTTCTCTCTTTATAAACTCTTCTTGCTTAGCCGCGTCGGAATATCTTCCTTTCTTTCAAGTAAAGATATTTTGGATTCATTCAAATTACATCCCTTGAAAATGAATGAAATAATATTTCAAGCGATGTTTTAGCATTGATTCCTTTTTCTTCTTCTATGAAACCACATTAATTACTGTAATGTCGACAAACCTTTTACATCGATATATATATATATATATATATATATATATATATATATATATATATATATATGCCTGTTGTCCACATAGTGTGTGAGAGCGTGCAGCTGTGTATATATGTCGATGTATGTGTTCACGAGTATTGGTATCTGTATGTGCGCCTGCGCTTACATGTATGCGTGGGGTGCAAGTATGCCTGAATCAATATTCGCATATGGGTCCGTATAATCGCCTCCTTGGCGGCAGGGGCGTCGATGTGTATATGTATCTGTGTATGAGCGCATCCATGCCCACGCACGCGTACCCAATTTTAGCACCTTAGAGAAAATGTGACGTAAGCAAGAGCAACGCGGGTGTCTATCCATGCACGCGCGCATATGTGCATATATTTGCACGCCAGGGCGGGGATGTATGTGTACATGTGACCGTTTCTTTTAAGTATATATGTGTGTATGTGCGCATGTGTGTACCCGTGCCCGCGACCGCTACTAACCCTCTCCAAACAATTAACAAATTCGGGAAACTTCACACGTTATACGGCAACATTAACGCATGTGCAGATATAAAATTTTAAGCTGATCTGCGCAACAGTGAACAAACGGCAGCCATTTTGGTGACTTGCAGTTTTTTTTTCAACGTGTCAACTTTATATGAAAGATGGGACGTAAAGGTGCTTTAAGTCAAGCTGAGAAGTCTAAAATTGTTCAAAGGATCCATAATAAGATTTCCAACTTAGAAATTGCCAAAGAATTACATCGTGATCATCGTACAATAAAAAAATACGTTCTGACAAAAGGAAAATTCGTAAGAAATCATATCTGTCACATCGAACAATAAGAAAAATCAAGAGAGACGTTCGCCGTAACCAACTTGAAACTAGCAAACAACTTTTTAAAAAAGCTGACGTTCCTGATGTGCCCAAATCAACTCGTTGCCGTATCCTGAGGATGATGGCAAAATTTGGAAAGCCAGAGGTCTTCCTTCAAGTGAAGGATATACACAAGAAAAAGAGGATGGACTGGGCAAGAGATCACATGAAGGTGAATTTTCAAACTGTTTTGTTCACCGATGTGTATCGAGCAACCCTTGATGGACCCGATGGGTGGAGAGGAGGATGGTACCATAATGAGGGTCTACGTCCCCAAAGGATCAGACGTCAACAAGGAGGTGGTGGTGTGATATTCTAGGCTGCAATCATTGGCAATGAGCTGGTAGGACCATTCAGAGTCGCAGATGGAGTGAAAATTACCGCCAAACTCTACATTGACTTCATTAAGGAACACTTGGAACCCTGGCACAAGAAGAAGAATTTGGCATTCCGGAAAAAGATGGTATTCATGCATGATAATGCACCGTCTCATTCTGCAAGAATAGCCACTGAATATTTGGAGAGAGTTTTTGCCAGACATGGGAAAATAATGCGATGGCCAGCCTGTTTTTCATATTTAAATACCATCGAAAATCTGTGGAGCATCTTGAAACAAAATATTTACCCCGGAGGAAGGCAGTACAACTCCAAGGATGAAGCCTGGAATGCTGTTCTGACTGCTGCCAAAGACATTCTTCAGATGAAATCGAAAGTTTGACATTTCAATGGACCAAAGGCTTTTTGCTCTTGTCAATAAAAATGTCAATTATATAAGATATTGATTATACTATGAAATCATGTTAAAGTTGTTTGTTCTTTTATTGTTGTTCTCAATTTACAAATTCCTAGAATAATCAATGTTTCGATAATCTTTTAGCATTTCACCATATTTTAGCATTGGTTTACATATAAAGTTGGCACGCGGAAAAAAGGCAAATCACCAAAATGGCTGCCAATTGTTTATTACTGTGCAGATTAGCTTAAAATTTTAGATCTGCGCTTGCGGTAGTGTTGCCATATAACGTGCTAAATTTCACAAATTTTCATTGAAAACTATCGGAGTTAGAACAAAAGTATCGATTTGCATATAATTCTGGCAACGGGTATATATATATATATATATATATATATATATATATATATATATATATATATATATATATATATATATATATATATATACTAGCAAAAGTACACGTCGTTGACTGGGTTCAAAAACAGCCTGCAGAAAATGGACTCTGATTTATGAAAGTATGATAGGTTATGAAAAGGAAGGGTTGTAAAGAGATAGCTTCGAATTTGGGGGCATCAAAACCAAAGCAAAATATGATGAAAGTAAAAATAAAATAGATAAATCCCATAATTTATTATACCATACCTGTTCACACTGAAACACTTATCACAATTTTCTGTGGATTTATATTAAAAAACCTTGTTAAACTTTGTGACATATTTCCATTCTATGGAGGTCAGGCGCGAACGAACACCCCATAATTTTATTATACCATATTTCTTCAAACTGAAACATAATTATCAAAGTATACTTAAGCAGATAGATATGAAAAGTCTTTATTAAAGTTTGGCCTATTTCCATTCTATGGAGGCCAGGCGCAAGCGCAGACCCCACAATTTTAATGAATCATCATTATGCCAGATCAAACATACCCATTCGTGTGTCTCGATACATCTTCTATCATTATATGTGATCAGTTTTCTATAATAGTCAACCATATAGGAGCCTATTCGTGACCAGACACACACACACACACACACACACACACACACACACACACACACACACACACACACACACACGCACACACACACACACACACACAAACACACAGACGTTTAGCTTTATATTATATTATATTATATTATATATATATATATATGGCATATGATATATATATATATATTTATGGCATATGATATATATATATATATATATATATATATATATGGCATATGATACTGTGACATTTTTCTTGACATTTAGAGTAGCTATCTACGACCACTAAATAATATCCATTTAATGGTTCTGTGTAGTCCATATGAATGCATGACCAAGGGATATCCGTCTTTGGCCAGGACTGAGTTCTTACTGGTGGTGATTTGACTGCTAGTTGGCACCTTTTACAATGTCTCACCAAATCGTCAATGTCCTGGTAAATTTTCGGCCAATACGTAAACCTATTCATTAGTGATTTCATTCTGGATATACCCGGATGACCCAAAATGAAATTCTTTCAAAACCTTCTTTCATAGAACTCGTGCTATTAGTACTCCTTGCGCATACATTAAAGTCTCGTCACAAATTGAAAATGGTGATACTTTTAGTCTTTTTTATTATTCTCGCATTTTATTTATTTAATCACGTTAGTTATGTATTCGTCCGTTTTAGCAGATTTTTATTTATTTAATCATGTTAGTTATGTATTCGTCCGTTTTAGCAGATTTTTATTTATTTAATCATGTTAGTTATGTATTCGTCCGTTTTAGCAGATTTTTATTTATTTAATCATGTTAGTTATGTATTCGTCCGTTTTAGCAGATTTTTATTTATTTAATCATGTTAGTTATGTATTCGTCCGTTTTAGCAGATTTTTATTTATTTAATCATGTTAGTTATGTATTCGTCCGTTTTAGCAGATTTTTATTTATTTAATCATGTTAGTTATGTATTCGTCCGTTTTAGCAGATTTTTATTTATTTAATCATGTTAGTTATGTATTCGTCCGTTTTAGCAGATTTTTATTTATTTAATCATGTTAGTTATGTATTCGTCCGTTTTAGCAGATTTTTATTTTCTTTCAACGTAACTGGTAATTCGCTAACGGTGTTAGTGGATACTTCCGTTAGTTCTTGTTCTTGTTTCGGTGCTGCAACCACTGTTTCTTCCAACAGTTCAGCGTTTTGCGCAATTAGCACCGAAAGACCATCTGCGTGTGCGATTTTCTTGGATGGTATATATTGTATTTGGAAGTTGTAATTTAATAAAATCACACTCCATTTTTGTAACTTATTTGCGGAATGAGTAGAAACACTTTTGTTCTATTCAAAAATCGATAATTATGGTTTATGTTCGGTTTGTAGAATAAATGTCCCTCATGAATAAATCTATGAAATTTTTTCACAGCATACATTATTACAAGTCCCTTTCTCTCAATTTGACTATAACTTCTCTCTGCGGATTATAAAACTCTTGAACTATCGGGTATAGGTTTTGTTACTCATTTTTTAATTTATGTTGGAGCACGTGCCTTATGTGATAATCAGTTGCCTCTATCACTATTTTTTTTAATTATTATCTAACAATTTATTCAGTGGCGCTCTCAATTCGTGCATCTTTGGAATCTATAAATTGTAGAAGTTTTCTAACCCAAGAAATGATTATAGTTTAGTTACATTATTCGGAATAGACATTATTTTATGGCTTCCATTCTTTTCGGGTTCGGCGTTTTGTTTTTATTCATGATCGATTATCTGACCCAAATATTCTATTTTGTGTGATATTCATCAAAGAAGCAAGCGGCTCCGCGTTTGTGCTTTGTGTGGCTGTACAAACAAATAAATACATAATCAATACTCACATCGCAACGTCCTTCTCTCCTGCAGGATGAGAAGAAAGAAAAATCAAAAAGATCCAAGATGGCGTCCGTGATCTTTTAAAGCCTTCGATCTCGCACAGTTCTCGCATGGTCACATGACACACCTGCTAATCAGGCATGCTGGACACGATAAAAGTAGGTCGTTGAGAGGAGTTGGGAGAGCGTTCAGACCTGCGCACCGTGAACAGTGCTCTGCGCCTCATAAGAGTTTTTTTTTATACAACCCGTGTAGTGAAATTTGCTTTGGGCCCCGTTACACCTTCTCTCTTTTGTTTTTGCTACATTTTTTTCATGCAAAATTCGCATTTTCAAGATCAATCCGTATTTCTCAATTTCTCTAAAAACTTCTCGGACGTTTTTTTTTTTTTGTATGAGTGTGTTTTTAGAAAATTTCACTCTGTTAATATCTCGTCTAAGTATGCCATTGCGTATTCAAAACCAAACCACATCGTATCCATATATTTTTAAAACATGCTCGGTGCTACTTTCAAACTGTTTTAGTAATTTGTACGCACCGCTCCCGGTGCACAGCAGCAAACAGCCCCGCAATCGGATCCAGTTCATCAGGAGGAACCAGTTCGCAGTTTCGGTCCCTACTCCTCTACTGCATCTCTGAGGTTTTTTCACTTCTTTGTTTGTGCAACAAAAGCGTACTCGTATTCTCATAATAAGTACTCGACTGAACTCCAATCTATCGTTCCTCCTTGCACAACTTTCAAAATGTTTCAGCGCGCGCACACACACACACACACACACACACACACACACACACACACACACACACACACACACATTATAACCTTCTATGTGTGTTAATGGTTAAATACTTTGTATATTCTTTCTTCTACTTTGACTTGTAAATGCGCTTCTGACAAGACTATTTCCATTCAACTTTGAAAATATCACCTCTGGTGTGGGAAGTGGGTAGGAGTGGTCTTTTAAGCATTCATTCAGTCCTGTTGAGTAGTCTGTGCAGACCCTTATCTGATTTTTTTTTATTATGTAAACTGTAGACGGTGCCAATTCAGAGTAGTAGCTAATTACTCCATTTTCTTCTAATCCATGTAATTCTTTATCTATCGTTTCTAACGATGGAAATGAAACTTTATTTTGGTGTTTTGGGGTTTTACGTTGTATTTTAGTTCTCATCTCACTTCAGTCTTCGTGCAACGATCGAGTTCGTCAGCCAAAAAAATTATTAAATTCGATTTTTAAATCCTTCACAATTTTTTCAGTCTGCTTTAACTTTCCCATAATCTACTCATTTAATATCCCATATAAAACGCGTTTATCGGCTTCCCCCAATCATCATCATCATCATCATCATCATCATCATCATCATCATCATCATCATCATCATCATCATCATCATCATCATCATCATCATCATCATCATCATCAAGTAATCTCCTGCCTAGTACAGGCATTGACGGCTATGGCTCTCCATCGTTCTCTCTCTCTCTCTCACTCTTTCTCTCTCTCTCACTCTTTCTCTTTCTCTCTAGGCAATCATGAATTCATTGTTGCTCATCATTTTTTATGTTGCCCAGGTATTCAGACTGTCAACGTATGTTTCTCACTGTCGTCCTCTGCTTCTTCTACCGACGATCTTTCCTGTCAAACTATGTTCTATTCCGCTTTTTCTGTAGACATGGCCCATGAACTTCATTTGTCCTTTTCGTTAGAGGCCTTTCTGTGTTTGCTATTTCTAATACCCCTTGATTTGTTTTCTTTTCTGTCCAAGATACCTTCAAAATTCTCCTCAGGAACCAAATTTTTCAGTCTGCTTTGACTTTCCATGCTCAACTCATTTAATTTCCTACAAAATGCGTTTATCGGTTTCTCCTATAAATTAAATAAAATTATTAAATCAATGCCGAACGAATTTACATTCTTCGTTTTATGCGTTTCGTCGTCGAGTGTTACTTTATCATCGACTTCATATTTGAATTTTAACTTGATTGCCGAAATAGCCTTTGCCATTTTTTTCTGTATTTCGTAATTAAGGTTTGTCTATCTTTTTCCAGGTAATTTTATTTATTGTAGAAATGTCACTTCCTGTATCTTTTCCTGTTATTTTCAATAAAACTGCATTCATACTTTTAGTCTTGATTTTTTTAATACTTGGGAGTCATCACTTATCAAGGCCCGAAGGCCACTCAAGGATAAGGGTTAATGAATATAAGGTGGCAGTGTAGTTATCATTAATTATGTAAATTGGGTAGATTGTGATTATTCATGGGGACGGCTCAACAAGAACTTGTTTACATTGGATTTGAAGCCTTCTATGTTGTATTCAAATGGGAAACAGACCCGCAGAACAGTGTTCCACTGGCGGGCAGTTCTGGGAAAATAAGCTTTATTTGTGGAATCTGCGTTTAGATTTAGGCACAGACAGAGAATGGGGGATATCGTTTATAGTTGTTGTAGCTAGTCGAGTGGTTTTTGTGAAAGTTTGGCTAGAGGGAACGATAGATTGGAGTTCAGTCGAGTAATTAAGATAATAAAGATAGAGCAAAGACAGGCTTACAACGTCTTTTCTGTGGACAAGAGGTTGCAGAGAAAGGAAAAGGGCATCACCAACTATCTTACCAGGTTTCGAAGCTTCTTACACATTAAAGTCTTATGCCCCGTCTGAGTTCACTCGAAACAAATCGTGTTCTTCAACTAACATCTACTTGTAGTATGGTTCGAACCTTCACATGCTTTGCAATTCTTGTTTCATTTCTTTCTTTATAGCCACGCTTGAGTTTATTAATTCGAGCAACATTTTTTCTTCAATATATAATATCCCGTCTGACATTAATTTCTGGCATTCTTCCGATACTTTCTGTAATGTTGTTTCCGTATCTTGTACTAACATTGTCAATATCTTCGACTGAATCACTTTATCCGTATTCAGTGTTAAACCCTGTACAAATATTAAACACTAAAACATGTCTCCCTTTGGGTCCCTAAGTTTGAGCCGTTCACACTGGGCATTTACTTGTCCGGTGTATGTTACGAAATTTTCAGTCTTCCTTAATCATGTTCAAACATTTATATCTAGTATGAAGGAATTTAAAAAAAAAATTTTTTTTTTACATAGGCATCACCACGTATCAAAGCCAAGAGGCCACTCGAGGATTAGGGTTAAAGAGTGTACAGTAGAAATTGGACAATATTGTCCAATTTCTAACTGTTAGTAATGGAGATTCGGTAAATTTGTTAACTTATATGGAACGGCTCATCAAAAACTTGTTTACGTTAGACTTGAACACAACCATATTGTAGTCAGCTGGAAAGCAGAAAAACGGAAGACAATTCCATAGGCGTGCAGTTCTAAGAAAGAAGCTTTGCTCATGGAATTTACGGTTAGGTTTAGGCACAGATAAAGTGGGGGAAACTAGTGAGAGTGTTTTCTGCTAGACGGGTGTTTCTTGTAAAAGTTTGGCGAGGGGGACCATAGAATGGAGCTCAGCCGAGCACCTGCTATGAAGATAACGATAAAACATAGACAAACTCGCAACATCTCTGCTGTGACAAAGAGGCTGCAAGGAAGAGAAAAGGACATCCCTCACAAGGCTACGAAGTCTATTTTGAACTCTATCAAGGAAGGATAAGTCCTTTCTAGCAGCTCCTGCCCAGATGTGGCAACAGTACTCCATCCTTGGACGTACCTGGCTCTTATATAGATAGAGAATTGCATCAGCAGTGAGATATCTACTGGATCGATAGAAGGATCCCACCATTTTTCCAGCGGCCTTGGCAACAGATTTGATGTACGTGTTCCATTTAAGATCAAGAGTAAAGGTCAAGCCCAGAAGCTTGTCAAAAACATGAGGCCTACCCAAGACGAGAGCCATTCATTTCAATTGATGCCAGATGGGGATCAGAGCGTTGCTGATGTAAAGATAAAAGCTTGGTTTTAGATGCATTAAAAGTAACAAGCCACCTCTTTCCCCATTATACCACTTGCTCAAGATCAGAGGAGAGAAAATCGGAGAGAACTTGGTCGTTTACTGTCTTAGATGTGCTACCGTAGATAGTAGTGTCATCAGCATAAATGTCTACGAATGATGTAAGGGTGTAATTCGGAAGATCATTAATATAGATCAGGAAGAGAGTTGGGCCCAGGATGGACCCCTGAGGGACTCCAGCATTAATACTAAGAGCTTCTGATTTTTGCCCATCAACCACTACTCTTATGAACCTATCCGAGAGAAATGATTTAATAATTGAGAAGACATTTCCAGCTATACCGTAGCTGGAGATCTTGTGAAGTAAACCTTTATGCCATACTCTATCAAAGGCCTTTGATATGTCAAGAACAATTGCCCTAGAAAGGTAGCCTCTGTCGAGATATTCGCTAATCCTATGAGATATAAATGTAAGCACATCTGCTGTAGATCTAGCAGAACGGAAACCATATTGCGTGTCACTAAGAAAGTTATTTTTGCCAAGATGGTTGATTACTTCTCTATTTAACACAGATTCCAGCAACTTACTCATGACGCACAGGAGACTTATTGGCCTGTTCTGTGAAAGAGATGAGCGATCACCTGAATTCTTAAATACGGGGCATACTGATGAGATTTTCCAGGGTGACGGGAAGCAATTCTCCTTAAGACAACGTTTAAACAGTTTTGTAAGTATGGGCGCGAGTTCTGGTTGAAGTCTTTTGAGTACTATAATTGGAATACCATCAGGGCCGGTTGCTTTACTGGAATCAAGGTTTTTAATTAGCTTGGCAACATCACGTACATATATTTGTATATCACATAACATGTTTTCTGATACAGGGGGAAATATTGGAGGTTGGCAGCCTTGGTCGCAAAGGTTAGAATTAGCTGCAAAGTTCTTGGCAAAGAGTTTGAAAGAAATTATCTTATTCTTCAAACATTTTTAATAGAATTTTACAGTTTGTTCAAACGACATTACTTCCGGTTTGTTCGGCTAAATGTAATTCGTATATTTCGTGTTTTCTTGAGCGCTTAACCTTTGTCGAAATATCAATGTTTGACATCTTTTTTGCAAAAACGTATCTCGTATCAGTTTCGAATAATACCTTCCCTAGACGTATATCTAAATTCTGACAGTGACTTCACTTTACCATCTACAGGAAAAAGTATATATATATATATATATATATATATATATATATATATATATATATATATATATATATATATATATATATTCAATAATTATTATAGTAAATAATTATGTCAGCCCCTTTAATAAACTCGTTTCTTATCGTTGAGCACTTTCAGTTGAAATAAAAAATCGGTCAATTTATCTCTTATACGCAGATCATCATATAATGATTAGATCACTCTGACAGACGTTAAAATGCATTTAAAAAATAAATGTTTAAATTTTAACAGTATTTCTCGCAGTTAACGGTAGCCCAATGGGTTAGGTTCTTGATAATGAATCCAGAATTGGCTTCTGTTGCCGGGTTCGAATCTCTCGACTGGTGTTAATCGTGACACCCTGCACTGATGATTCCCGAAAGGATGAAATACTAGTATCTATAAATATTTAATAATTATTAGAGTAAATAATTATATATATATATATATATAATTACGTATATAAATAAATACTGAAAACAACGCATTTTTTTCTTAAATATATAAACAAATTTATTGATATAAGCAAATAAATTTGATTATATATTGAAAAGAAATGCGTTGTTTTCAGCTTTTAAAACGTATTCATTTATATACGTAATTATTTTCAATTTTCAACGAACACAACGCTTCAAAAGCAGGTAAAGAAGAAAACAAATTTCTTTCCTAATTGCAATATATATATATATATATATATATATATATATATATATATATATATATATATATATATATATATATTTTTTTTTTAAAAATAAATAAATAAATAAAAATATTATTTGTTTACGTCCAAAATAAAAAATGGGCAATTTCTAAAAAATACATCCGATCTTCAAGGTGAAGACACTAACCTCAATATCGTTTAAAAAATCAACAACAAAAAACTATATATATATATATATATATATATATATATATATATATATATATATATATATATATATGTATGTATATATATTACACCGATAATACGATCTAATGCAACTTCCTGTTATTTAAATCAATAATACAACAAATTATTTTAATATATAGTATTTTAAAATATCATATATATATATATATATATATATATATATATATATATATATATACATATATATATAATTTTAAAATGCTTAGTTCTATTATTGATTTAAATAATAGAAAGTCATTTTGATGGTAACATCGGTGTTATAACATAAAAAATAAATGAAAAACGAAACCATCGCATTTATTCATTTAGAAGTATGTGTGCATTTACAATGGAGATAATACCCGACATCACAAGATATGTCATAATGAGGTCTTTTTTTCGAGTCGGCCTTGAAAGTCTTCCCCGATTATCACAACAGCACATAAAATTATACCGACTGAAGACAAATAAAATCTTTTTGTAGGTTTGCTTTGTAGAGTCTCACGTACGCAATAAAAGCAACGTAAAGGGAAATGTGCAATAGTGGGTATTTAATTACGATGTGCAATTAAGGCCCTACAACATAAAAGCAAGCAGCAACAGCCAACAAAATAATCACCCGTCACTTATCTATTTAATTCACATTTCACGTAGAATTACTTAGATGTGTTGGAACAGGTGTGCGCTCGCCTTTAATATCCGCGTTAAAACAATAGCCCCAGCAGGAATGATCGTTATTTATCTTCTCGAAGAGTCGCTTTCCCTGATTATTTTAATGGCTTGCTGAAATGTAAGAAACTTGCAAGAAGCCAACATGGACTCGATAACAAAGTGTTCAAAGTTCGAATCCAGTTCATTCCACAAAATCTCTTTCACTTAGGATTAGCGATGGGACGATTCCTTATTTTCAATATTTTTCCCTCGATTCCGATACAATTACCAATTCCGATTCTTTATAAATCTCTAAATATTTAACTTTTGAGTTGTTATTTTTCCAGACAAGTAGATCCCGACGTAGAAAATAGCAGTTCTTTCTTCTTTGTCAGAAAAAAATGGATTTATATAATTTGGATTATTACACTACTGTTCTCATTTGATGTGTTATTTGCACGACATTTTGGCCGATGTAACCGCCAAAAGTATATATATATATATATATATATATATATATATATATATATATATATATATATATATATATATATACTAGCATTTCGGTCCGGTGTTGAACGGGTGTTTGGAGGTGTATGTTTAGAAAAAAAAAAACGGTCAATTT
Source organism: Euprymna scolopes (assembly GCF_053919585.1). NCBI lineage: Eukaryota > Metazoa > Mollusca > Cephalopoda > Sepiida > Sepiolidae > Euprymna > Euprymna scolopes. The sequence goes on from NC_136516.1 coordinate 15,563,670, forward strand.
TTTTAAATCGACCCCTATTATGACCCCTTAACATTTTTTGTTTTGGACGCAAATCAAGTTAATAAGTTAGATCCATGTCCAAGGAACCTATATCTAAAATTTCAAGTGTTTAAACCCAAAATTGTCGGAGGAGTTTGATAGAGTTCTCAAAGGTCAAATCGTTACACTTTGATCCCTTAACAGCTAAATTTCTGACCAAAAACCGATCACAAAGATTTTCCCAAATCTCAGTACACTGCATATCAAATTTCGAGTCTGTAGACTTAAAATTTACAGAGTTATTGCGTAGGGAAATGTACACCCACACAGAGATAAACAGACACGTTCACTTTTATAGATTAACCCTTATTTTCGATAAATAGTGACTCCCGCCCTAGCAAAAAAAAAAAAAAGAAAGAAGATTTTGTCTCTTTCATGAACTGATGTGTCATCATTTATCAAAACTAGTAGGCCACTTAAAGACTGATGAGTTTGTGCGGTTTACGGCGAAACAACATCGTGAGCATTGGTGGTTAATGCGTTTGTCGGGCATCAAATTATTATAGAAGCATTTGAATCAATATTCACAGCTTATAAGGAAACTCATTGGCGTCCATTGATCATGTTTGATCTTAGTTCTATATTCTCAAAACAGTGGTTGGTACCGGGCAATGCAGTCAGCTAGGCTTCAACCTCTGTCCCATCGACGAAATGTTGCAACGCTCTGCCTGTTTTACAAGTATTTTAATGTAGATGTTCCGATGAACTACAAGACGTTGTACCCCCTCAACGTAAATACCATGAAAAATCCAACAAGCAGCAAAATCCCACCTCTACACAGTAGAGATCCCCAGATTGCAGTAAACCTTCTACCCTAATATTTTATTCCCTAGGACTGCTGGACTTTGGAATTCCCTTCCGTGTTTCTGCTTCCCTGACTGTACTGACATGCAGAATTTCAAGTGTAATGTAAACATACATCTTGCTGCTCAACTCCCTACATTGTATCTGTTATAGCCATGTGAAGGGTTGCGAAGAAAAACAGAACGCCAAAGTGAAGTAACAACATGTATTACCAGAGGTGGGTTGTTCGACGTAGCCAACGAACGACCTAGATTGGTCGACCGGGGATCGACTTGTTATTTATTTGTTTCCCCACAAAAATGTGACACAAGGTCGTTTTTAATGTGGAGAATAACCAACTCCCCTCAAAAGGGGCATTCTGCAAAAATAAAATTCCCTTAGTACAGAAGGGGTTCCTCCTCCATTGACTGAGGACAATTAATGTGAGTGCAGCATCTGTGCAAACGCCGCACTTCAGTGACCAGCCCAGTACGAGTACCGGGTGTCAATTTAGTCTTTACGGCTTAGTCTTCCGGTATTTATTGAGATTGGAATAGTCTATTGATAGGTAACATAGATTAGTTCCGCCACAGCAGTATCCCAGCAAATGATGTCCCAATAGCCCCCTAAATCAAAGTGGCGTCGTGCCTTGTCTGGAGTTTATCATCGACTCTCTTGTTGCCGCTGGTGAACTGGTATTTCTACAGATCGCGCTGACTAGCACGTGCCTCCACCTTTCCTCTCTCATATCTCTTTTACACGTGCCTTTGAATTGAAACTGAAGGAGACCCCTTTAACACTGGAATCAGCGTTCTCAGCTTATGAGGATACTATACTAATTGTTAAAGTCGAATTTTGTTTTTATGTCTGTTTGTAATGCTGTACACGTTTACACACGAGTTAGCATGTAACAACTGCAACGGTACACACGTTTGCACACGTGTTTAAGTGTAACGACTGTAACGGTACACACGTTTATGTACGTGTTTACATGTAACGACTGTAACGGTATACACGTTTACACACGTGTTTGCATGTACCGACTGTAACGGTATACAGTTTTACACACGTGTTTACATGTAACGACTGTAACGGCACACACGTTTACAGACGTGTTAACATGTAACGACTGTAATATCACACGCGTTTACATGCGTGTTAACATGCAGGGACCCAGCACATTGTAGACTCCGTCGCAAGGAGACAACAGACAAGAAAAACAAACTCGACTTCTTTTTTTTCCAATTAAACAACAGCTTTTATTTTCAGATACTTTGCTGTCCGGTCATGTTTAGCACGCGTCTTTTCCTGTCTTGCCTCTAACGTGATCCACCCCTCTAACATTCGTCACATCGAACATGCTTCCTTTAACGTGATACCGGTCTCCGCACACGTTTTTTATAATCTTTTTCCCTTTTCCTTGCCGTGACGTCATCTTGCACACGGTTTGGTTATTTGCATACAGCTGTCATACGCGGATTCGCGCTCTGTTACATGCAGTTTTAGGGATAATTAGAGTTAAGCCCTGTAATTATTGAGTGATATGTTATGTATAATGGACAATAAAAACGTACCTAACTATATTTTTCAGAAGTTAACGTATCTAAAGAAACGATCATCCTACTTACCTCATCAATATTATTAGTTTTTTTTCTTACTAGAGTATGAAATGTATTCTGAAAATAAGGCAATCTTTATTTCGTCATTCGATCCAGTTTTATATAAACTGTTTCTCGTTTTATGCTAAAGATTTTACGTGCCTTTCATGCATTAGTAATCTTTTTATTTAACGATCGAAAGCTTTTTCACGTACCGTTTTTATGTACTGTTTTTTTATGTACCGTTTTTTTATGTACTGTTTTTTTATGTACCGTTTTTTATGTACCGTTTTTATGTACTGTTTTTTTATGTACTGTTTTTATGTACCGTTTTATATAAACTGTTTCTCGTTTTATGCTAACGATTTTACGTGTCTTTCATGCCTTTTTATTTAACCTTTTTATTTAACGATCGATTTTTATTTAACGATCGATTTTTATTTAACGATCGAAAGTTTTTTATGTACCGTTTTTATGTACCGTTTTTTATGTACCATTTTTATGTACTGTTTTTATGTACTGTTTTTTATGTACTGTTTTTTTATGTACCGTTTTTATGTACCGTTTTTTATGTACCATTTTTATGTACTGTTTTTATGTACTGTTTTTTATGTACTGTTTTTTTATGTACCGTTTTTTATGTAGCGTTTTTATGTACTGTTTTTTATGTACCGTTTTTTATGTAGCGTTTTTATGTACTGTTTTTTTATGTACTGTTTTTATGTACCGTTTTATATAAACTGTTTCTCGTTTTATGCTAACGATTTTACGTGTCTTTCATGCCTTTTTATTTAACCTTTTTATTTAACGATCGATTTTTATTTAACGATCGATTTTTATTTAACGATCGATTTTTATTTAACGATCGAAAGTTTTTTATGTACTGTTTTTTATGTACCGTTTTTATGTACCGTTTTTTATGTACCGTTTTTATGTACTGTTTTTATGTATTGTTTTTTATGTACTGTTTTTTTATGTACCGTTTTTTATGTAGCGTTTTTATGTACTGTTTTTTATGTACCGTTTTTATGTATCTTTTTTATGTACCGTTTTTTATGTACCGTTCTTTATGTACTGTTTTATATAAACTGTTTCTCGTTTTATGCTAACGATTTTACGTGCCTTTCATGCCTTTTTACTGAACCTTTTTATTTAACGATCGATTTTTATTTAACGATCGATTTTTATTTATTTAACGATCGAAAGTTTTTTATGTACCGTTTTTATGTACCGTTTTTTATGTACTGTTTTTTTTATGTAGCATTTTTATGTACCATTTTTATGTACCGTTTTTTATGCACCGTTTTTTGAACTGTTTTTTATGTAGTGTTTTTATGTACCGTTTTTTATGTACCGTTTTTTATGTACCGTTTTTATGTACCGTTTTTTATGTACCGTTCTTATGTACCGTTTTTTATGTACCGTTTTTTATAGAACTGTTTTTTTATGTAGCGTTTTTATGTACCGTTTCTATGTACCGTTTTTATGTACCGTTTTTATGTACTGTTTTTTATGTACTGTTTTTTATGTACTGTTTTTATGTACTATTTTTATGTACCGTTTTTATGTACAGTTTTTTATGTACCGTTTTTATGTACCGTTTTTATGTACTGTTTTTTATGTACCGTTTTTATGTACCGTTTTTTATGTACTGTTTTTTTATGTAGCATTTTTATGTACCATTTTTATGTACCGTTTTTTATGTACCGTTTTTTGAACTGTTTTTTATGTAGTGTTTTTATGTACCGTTTTTTATGTACCGTTTTTATGTACCGTTTTTTATGTACCGTTCTTATGTACCGTTTTTTATGTACCGTTTTTTATAGAACTGTTTTTTTATGTAGCGTTTTTATGTACCGTTTCTATGTACCGTTTTTATGTACCGTTTTTATGTACTGTTTTTTATGTACTGTTTTTTATGTACTGTTTTTATGTACTGTTTTTATGTACCGTTTTTTTGTACAGTTTTTTATGTACCGTTTTTATGTACCGTTTTTATGTACTGTTTTTTATGTACCGTTTTTTATGTACCGTTTTTATGTACCGTTTTTTATGTACCGTTTTTATGTACTGTTTTTATGTACTGTTTTTTATGTACTGTTTTTATGTACTGTTTTTATGTACCGTTTTTATGTACAGTTGTTTATGTACCGTTTTTATGCACTGTTTTTATGTACTGTTTTTTATGTACCGTTTTTTATGTACCGTTTTTATGTACTGTTTTTATGTACCGTTCTCTATGTATCGGTTTTATGTACTGTTTTTTATGAACTGTTTTATATAAACTGTTTCTCGTTTTATGCTAACGATTTTACGTGTCTTTCATGACTTTTAATTTAACCTTTTTATTTAACGATCGATTTTTATTTAACGATCGAAAGTTTTTTATGTACCGTTTTTATGTACCGTTTTTTATGTACCGTTCTTTATGTACCGGTTTTTTATAGACTGAAAATTGACAGAGTTATTGCGTAGGAAAATGTACACACACAGACACGTTCACCTTGTGGGCTTTGGGGTGTGTGGAGCCACCCTTTAATTGCCATTGCTACCAGGTCCACTCTGATCCGGAGTGGTAGGACCTGTTAGGGTCCCAACTATGGGTTAAATAGAAACCGACTCGAAAACAACAAATATATTCTATCAAAATTTTTCTTCAAAATCTTTGGATTCGGCATTAAATAACCTGAAAAGGGTTGATATGCCGAAAAACAAAAACAACCAACCAACCAACTTAATTAATATCGACTTCCATTTCTTGTAATAAATAATTTTACCAAAAATTATTCATAAGTTTTGGTTTCGGTTTCGATTATACCTGATGACACTTAAGTCATCTATTTTTTTTATAAATAATTTTATCAAGAATTCTTCATAAGTTTTGGTTTCGGTTTCGATTATAGCTGAGGGAACTGAAGTTATATATGTATATATATATATATATATATATATATTTCATATGTTTTGGTTTCGATTCAAGCTGATGCACCCAAGTCATATAGATATATATATTATTTTTAAAAGCGCAACTTTACAATATATAAAAACTGATAGAACATTGTCTCTATAATAATATATACGAAATCTGCAAGAATTTAAATATATTTTAGTCTACTCTACGACCGGGCTACGCCGGGCGTCCCTGCTAGCTTAGATAAATACTTTTTCAGTTTTAACAAAAAAGCTACAGTAATATAAGAGCGTATCCATTTACACTGAACATCTACAGAATGCCAACATCAATATATTACATATGAATGAGTCGCCTGTGGAATTTCTACAGTTCCCGCTAGTTGTATATGAATAATTTTATAAAATTACCAGTAGGTTTTTTTTACAATGCAATGTAGACTATAATGTATTGTGGACTAATTCAGTGTGAGGAAGCAGAGAAGAGTGTGAAGAGAAAAATCAACTGTAGGTTCTCTACAGTGCAATATAAATTACAATGTATTGTGGACTAAGTCACTGGGATGGGGGGGCATGTAAAGCTTCTTCCCGGTGCACGGTGGTGGGTTCCTGACCAGAGCTGCCAATCAATCGATTTGATTGAAAAATGGGCAATTGCTCTGAATTTGATGATATTGAAAGTATTGAAAGTGTGGAACATTCGTTGATCATTATTTATTCCCGGGCAATGTCGGGACTCCCTACTACGATATATAATACATACATACATACATACATACATGATGATTGCAACATCTTGTCAGACGAGTTCCACTCCCTCAGGCACTTAATGTCCATGAGCCCAAATGCCTGAGGGAGTATCTATACAAAGATGATGTTACAGAGTTTTAGCCTTGTACGACAGCTAAGTTTCTCTCTCTCGGTTCTAACTGTTGAGATCCAGCAACAAGCAAGACCAAGATAGCCAGCAACAAGTTAAACTGCAGACCAGCTCAATGCGGGTACTGGTCTCCCACTTTATGGTTTTTTTAAATCAGAGATTTGCTTCTCCTAGAAAGGTTGCCTTCAACATGGCTTACAGGATCCCTATCCACTCCAACACACACACACACACACACACACATACACACACACACACATATATATATATATATATATATATATATATATATATGTATATACCCACAAATATACACGGTGCTAGTTGACCGTTGACTCCAAAAAAGGATTCATTCGCACATACATACATACATACATACATACATACATACATACATGTATGCATGTATAAATTATTTCTGAATTATCTTACAAATAAATAGTATACATGCAAGTAATCAACCGATTTACAGCTGTTTCAAGACAATGTTTATTGTAAGTCATATAATACAACGTAATTTTTTTTCAAAACATGGAATATCATGACATGATAGACGAATATATTCTTGTTTACAAGTAAAAAAAAAGTAAATAGATTTGTCATATTTCACGTTAACCAATTGATTTTACTTTGGATTTATGTGAAAAGCAAACAACATCGTTCTTAGTCAGCGACTGACAATTTCAGTTTATTTAATACGTCAACGCATCTCTGATAGAGGATCTGTCGGTCAGTCAGTGATAAATGATAATATATTTATAATAAATATTTCTGTGAAGTCTGGTGAAATTATCGGATCGTTAACACAATTCGGTAATCGAAACATGTGTAACTACGCAGATAAAACGGTAACAAAAAAGTACAAGTATTTTTGCTCTACACTAGTATTGAGCACTTTTTTTCAGGTTTTTACTAATTACCATTTAATTACCACACACACACACACACACACACACACACACACACACATATATATACATACATATATATATATATATATATATATATATATAAGTGAGAATGTGTGTGCATGAGGATACTTCTCAACCTATATACTCAACGAAGTTTTGATCTACAGACTTGAAATTTGGTATATAGGATATTCAGGCATGTGGAAAACATTTTAATTAGTTTTCATCCGGAAAAGGAGCTGCTTAGGGATATATATATATATATATATATATATATATATATATATATATATATATATATATCCCTAAGCATATATATATATATATATATATATATATATATATATATATATATATATATAGTCATTCACAGTCTGACTGTTTCGCTGTATCCAAGCTATTCAGTGATTATATATATATATATATATATATATATATATATATATATATATATATATAATTCAAGTGACAATATTTTGATATGTTGTTTGGTATGAAACGATTAAAAAAATAATATAATAATCGTTAAAGAATAAGTGCTTTGTCTTCATAGCGGTGTAATGCAACCATCCATGTTGAAGCAACACAAGTAGATCATCAACTGACCCACCGTCTACTAGGATTGTTGTCTCAGGAAAGCCCACCGGGGATGGGTGCAGGGTCCTTTTCCATGCGCGACATGGCACTACAAACATCCCGATATTCTTCAACTGTTGATGGAGCAGCCACTCTAAGCACTATCAAAGAATTAGGGTTCCTGTACCACAAGTCGGGAATAGCAGCCAGGAACTGTCTATCGGGTACCCTCAACCCATCAGACGATGGTCAACCCAATCTGTTTGTACTGGCATTATGGCATTCAAGCACTCTCAAGTGCCCAGTTTAGAGGGATGGGATGTGTCGGGAGAGGTGAAAACGGCGTTCATTGCCCTAGTAAGGAAACAAGATCGACCATTGTGTGTTCCTGTCGAATCCCTGTGATTCGACCTCTACGCCTAGCTAATAGGCAAAGAAGGAGTATGGAAGCCGGGCGATAGACAGTGCCTATCTACTCCTTAAGCAGTTTAGGTTTGCAGACCCGTAATTTGTTTGAGTTACCAGCTCTAGGAAGGTTGCCATCTAAGACTGGAGAGGCCTCCCTCCCCTTAGGTTTAGTTTCAGAGTTTTCCTTCTCCTAGACGGATGACCTGGGAAGATCTACGAGAGGGTTTGCCCAGCGCCTGGGTCCTAATCCAGGTAATTTTTCGACCCTTCCGTGGTAGTTAATGTTACTGGGTTAGTATGTAAATGTTATATATCTACTGAAAAATTACACTCCTCAAGGTGATTAAGGGACATTGTTATTTCATTGTTACTGGAGGAGGGGGTGAGTAAAAGTTAATGCAGTGGAAGCAGCTATATTTGCAACAGGTTTGTTATTTTTTCTTTAAATTTAGAATTTTTTTTTCTTATTTTTATATTGGATTAGGAATAGGATAACGCGTTACAGAATGGCTTGATATTGAGAATTAACTAAAAATGTGTTGCCATGGGTATTTGACATGGCAGGAGGGTTAAGATGTATATTCAATGTAGATACAAGTAACGTCATTTTTGATATGAAGTACGATACAGTACAGGTATAATTGGAAGTAAAATTATAAGCTATGGCGTGTTCAGTATGTATAATAAAGTAAATAGATATATGGCCAGATTTTCAGCAGATGCGAATATATGGAAGTTGTAGGTATTAGGTATGTTTCCACTTCTAATGAAGATATCTTCAGCTTCCGTTTAAAAATCATGGAGTTGTATATTTGCATTATAGAGTATCGGTTCAGTTTTTGTATTTATCATTGCAGAACTAATGTAATTTTTGTGAAATTAAAATGTTCCATGACTCGTAATCGAATATCGATTGGTTACCATAGTGAAAGAAGACTGAAATAAAATACCATGCGCTTTTTTTTTTTACAATAATTGGTGTGCTTGTTGTCGCTTATTGATTTGCTATAAATTCATTTAAAAAGAATTGGTTTATAGACTCGGTGGAATCCTGCTAATTTCTCTAGATGAGAAATTCTTTTTCCAGCAAGACACGCGACAGTCTAAAATATTAAATTACACGCATATAATTTCATGGTTTCATTTATTCATTTGTGGCAGACGTTAAACGATGATTATGATGATGACGATGATGATGCTGACTGATGATGACGTAAGATCTTAAATCTTGCCATATATTTCTACTGCTTTTCGGAAAGGATATCACCTGCTCTACCTTAGTGTTTTCAACAATTCTCTCACAGTGCTCGTGTTGATGGAGACCACTAAACTAACGAATCAAACGAGCTGAAACAAAGGAAGCAGAGAATACACCAGACAAATGAATTACACATGCTATAATAGTATTAAAAAAAAAGACTGAGTTAAGCGATGATGATGATGATGATGATGATGATGATGATATTATCCTCATCTTCATGGTTGTTGTTGTTTCAACACGTTTCGGCCAACTTATCCTCTGGCCTTCTTCAGGTGATTAACTGTGACTAGGTAGGAATGCTGAGTCTTGTAACTTATTCTCAGTAATTACTGCCTTCCATAGTTGTCGCCTTCTTACCAAGTTTTTGGACAACTAATCCTCTGGGTTGCTTTAGGTAGGATTGAAACCGCTATCTTCAGACAATACCCACCTGCAACTATAGAGACTCAATGCCTATATCAACTGTGCCACGAGCCCTTTCATGGGGATAAGTTACAAGACCCAGCATTTCTATCCCATTGCAAGATTGTCTTTTAATCACAGGCATGTCCAGATTCTTTCCAAGATTCTTATGGATGGCTCTGCCCTCGATGAGAAATCGATTATGAAATTTCTTGGTCTTTCTTTCTCATCAAATCTTTGTTAAAGTTCCCATATTAGATCCATTGCTCTTTCTGCTTCTTGTAAAATCGGTTCTCTCTATCTCTCTAAACAATTTCCTACGCCCAAACCTGTACTCTATCTATAAAATTTAATATCAGGCCATGTATTTTGTTATATTTCCGCTGGTGAATCTGTTTGGAGGTTCTTGATAAATTGCAGAAACGTATCTATAATTTGATTGGCCTTCCCACACTTTCTTTTTTCACTGCAACCTATTTCTCACAGACGTGATGTTGCTTCTCTCAGTCTTTTTTTAAATACTATTATAGCATGTGTCATTCATTTGTTTGATGTATTCTCTGCTTCCTTTGTTTCAGCTCGTTTGATTCGTTAGTTTAGTGGTCTCCATCGATTCGCTGTTTTAATACCTAACTGTAATACAGCCTATTCCAGTAGCTTACTTCCAGGGTCTGCAAGGTTGCGGAATTCTCTTCTTTCTACCTACAGCCTTGGTCTTTTGAAGGCTACGGTCAATAGGTATCTCCTGTCTTTGCAATAACCATCTTCTGTTCTTGTTAGCTCCTTACATCAAGTGGCTTCATACCTTGTCTCGAGCAATTTCTATTAAAACAGGTATATTCCAAGAGAAGTGAAGTGATGAAGGAGCCTCTGTCAATCCATTATTTTTGTACATTTTGTTAAAACAATTTCTTGTTAAGTAACTTCAGTGTATCTACGCTTGGGTTAGGTTATAGCTATGGCTATGGTTAGAGTAAGTGTTAAGTTTAAGTTTTAAGTTTTACGTATAGGTTAGGTTTAAAGTTTAGGACGTTAGGGTTAGGGTTAGGTTTGTTAGGTTTGTTAGGTTTGTTAGGTTAAGGTTAGGGTTAGGTTTAGGTTTGTTAGGTTAGGGTTAGGGTTAGGTTTGTTAGGTTAGGGTTAGGGTTAGGTTTAGGGTTAGGGTTAGGTTTGTTAGGTTAGAATTAGGGTTAGGGTTAGGTTTGTTAGGTTAGGGTTAGAGTTAGGTTTGTTAGGTTAGGGTTAGGGTTAGGTTTGTTAGGTTAGGGTTAGGGTTAGGGTTAGGTTTGTTAGGTTAGGGTTAGGGTTAGGTTTGTTAGGTTAAAGTCCAAATCCAATTTCTTATTAATTACCTTCTTTTCGTGTCTCCATGTTGCAGATTAGGGTAAGGTTATTGTTATTGTTTAGAGCGTAAGGGTTAGGACCAGAGTAAAAGTTATGCTTAAGTTTAGAGCTTAGGTCCATATCTATACGTTAGGGTTAGGGTTAGGGTTAAGTTCTAAGTGTAATTGATTGTTAATTACCTCTTTTAGTGTTTTTTTTCGGTAGTACAAGATCACAATTATAAGTAATAAAACATTTTATATATATATATATATATATATATATATATATATATATATATATTATTATTATTATTGCAACCCTCATGTTGTCTGTTTTTTAGGTGGTGGGTGGGTGAAGATGGAGATTTTCTACAAATGCTTCATGAAAATGAATAAAAATAACAAATGCGTGTTCGGTTTGATTTGTAGGCTTTTCCGTGTGGACTATCGATTAATTCTAGATTTCACATGAAAAGATTTTTTTTTTTGTGTGTGTGTGTGTGTGTGTGTGTTTGTGTGTGTGTGTGTGTGTGTGTGTGTGTGTGTGGAGACACCCCTGCGGCCTGTGTATATCCTCGCAGGAAAATTACTTCTCTCTGCAAGACACATGTTCGGCGTCCGAAACGTGTAGACCGCCCGCTTAGGTGGGAATGCGGGGGGGGGGGGAGACGGAAGAGGGGAAAGTGGGTAGGTAATATTTGCTCTTCTCTGTGCCAAAGAAAAGGTTCCGAAGGAAGAAAACATATTTCATAAGAACGAGCGAACAGCTGGCCAAGCACAGCTGGCCCAAACCATTCCATTGAACAAGATATGGACGGCTACACGAAGAAGGATAAAGACGGATAAAGCAAAATTATAAAAAAAGGTTTTTTCTTGTCGCTGACATTTCTCATTGTCCTTTATTTATCGCCGTCGTCCGTCTTTTTTTTTTTTTTTAGATCGTTTTTTCTGTTTTAATTTCTTGCCAAGTTATCGAAGTTAAGCAACGATGCGCCTGATCAGATGGGTGACCATTTGGGAAGGCTAGGCACTGTTTACGTACTGTGGAAAATATCATAAGTAGCAAAGATGGATAGCATGCGAAGAGATTAGCAACAACAGAAGTAGTTGAAAAAAACTCACATATGCAAATTAGGAAGTGTGCGCGAGAAGAGGAAAGAAAAAAGAGGAGAAAAACTGCAACACATGTTCGCGGGAGAAAAAAACCCGACATAGAATGGAACTGGACGCGGGCGAAAAATGTCTGACTAATGCTGGCGTGAGGAGATGGTTGGTTGGTTGCTTTTGTTTTACGGCATATCAACCTTTTTCAGGTTATTTAATGCCGAATCCAAAGATTTTGAAGAAAAAAATTTTTAATAGAATATATTTGTTGTTTTCAAGTCGGTTTCTATTTAACCAATAGTTGGGACCCTAACAGATATTACCACTCCGAGTCAGAGTCGACCTGGTAGCAATGGCAATTAAAGGGTGGCTCTACACTCCCCAAAGCCCGTAAACTGAGGCCTCACCACTGGATATAGTTTAAGGTCATATCCAGGACTGGCGTGAGATGAGAGAAAGAAAGTCGACGTCGAAGAAATGGACGTGTAATTACGAAGGCGAGAAATGGCTGGCTGCGGCCAGCGTGCGGTTGGAAGCAGAAACGCAAGCCAGGCTAAAATAGATATGTAGCAGCGAGAGACTTGTTTTTTTTTTTTTTTTTTTTTTAAGTTGTGCTGCAAATAACAGTAATAAAAACATTTGTTAAAAAAGAAAAAAGAAAATGCCGACTCAGATATTTTATTTATTTTTTTATTTGTTTGTTCATTTGCGACGAAACGGCTACAGAACAGCTGTATGTATCGCGCCGAGTCATAGAAATTTCCAGATTGGTATCTGGGGGGCTCGTTTAACTCACTTAAAACATTTAAACTGCTGCAGGTTAATACAGTCAGGGAAGCAAGAAAGGGGGGAGGGAATTCCAAATCTAACAGTCTGAGAGAAGAAAACTAATCAGCATTTTTTGCTGCTTGTCAGGTTAGTCTAAATTTATGTACGTCAAGGGGGCACAAATGCTATTACTTGATCAGAGTACATTTCATTAAAGAATTTATAAAAAAAAAAGGCTCAGGAATGCAAAATTGCGGCGATGGGACAGAGGTTGGAGCATGGTCAATAGAGTAAGACTTTTTGGAGTTGATTTTTGTTTGGACTTTGTCTAAGAGTTAACTCACCCTCGAATCAAGACGGAAAGCAACGGGAAACTACCATCTTAGTTGTATTCCTAAGATTATTATTTCTCTACAATTTGGAGAGACGTGGTCGTCAATGCTGTTAACACAGCAGTGTCGCTACATGCATATTTACCAGTGATGGGACAAGTCCAGGTAATGAGCGAATTGAGTTGATTGAGAAAAATAATTCTGTTTAATCAAAATAAAAAACAAAAAACAAACAAAACCGACCATCCTTGTAGAAAAAGGCCGAGTTGTACGTAAAGGAATTAATGTTTTTAGCCAATTTTTCGATATTTGGCGTCCGAAGGGTCGGCTTCAAAACGATACCGGTCTTGTGAAAATCCGTCGCCTCTCTCGAAAGTTTTAGGCATACATACATGATGATTGCAACGTCTTGTCAGACGAGTGCCACTCCCTTAGATACTGAAAGTTCATGAGCCCGAAAAAAGACATATAGTCCTACCAGCGAATTCATATGCTCAAGCAGACATGACACTAAAGACGGTCATTGTTATACATACATATATATACACGCACACACATATATACATTCGTACATACACAATACACAATACGCACACATACATATACATACACACACACATGCAAACATAAACAAGACGGTCATTGGTATAAATACATATACATGCATACATACATACATACATACATACATACATACATACATACATACATACATACATGTCTATAAGCATACGCTCATATATACCCATATACATACACAATGCATAATACACAAACATACATATACATACCCACATTCATACATACACATATACATACATATACATCCACATATACAAATACATACACACATATACTTACACATACATATACGTACACATATGCACATATATATACATACACTTACCTACATATACATACACATCCATATATATGCATTAATACACATACACACATACATGCACACATAGAAATACATATATATACACACCTGCATACATACACATACATGCATATACACACATACATGCATACAAACATTTATAAATGTATATATGTACACACACAAACATATATACACATAGACACATATACACACATATATACATAGATATAAATACATATAAACTCACATGTACATATATAAATATATACACACATATAAACATACACACACATACATACATAGATACATATAATGATGGCAGAATAGTTGTTACATGCATCCAGCATTACAGGCGTACACACGTCACAGCTTTTTTTTATCGCCACAGGACTTTTTTCTTTTTTTTATTTTTATAATAGACAAATACCTGAGGGAGTATCTATACAAAGATGGTGTTACAGAGTTTTAGCTTTGTACGACAGCCAAATCTCTCTCTCGGTTCAAAATGTTGACATCCAGCAACAAGCAAGAGCAAGATAGCCAGCAACAAGTCAAACTGCAGACCAGCTTAATGCGGGTACTGGTCTCCCGCTTTGTTGTTTTTTTTCTTGTTTTTTTAAATTGAGACAAACACTTTTGGAATAGTAACTGACGATGATATAAACAAATTCACACATTTTTTCACAAATAAACTCAGCGACGAATCGTCAAAATGTAAACAGTCCAACGGACATAAATTAAAGACGCTTATTTTTTTTTTTTTTTAATAAAAAGTTTGGTTGAGACAAACACTTTTGGAATAGTAACTGACGATGATATAAACAAATTCACACATTTTTTCACAAATAAACTCAGCGACGAATAGTCAAAATGTAAACAGTCCAACGGACATAAATTAAAGATGTCGATATTTCCTACCGACGAGTGGGGGGGGGGAAGAAAAGACGTTTAGCTTGCAACGAAAAATTACCTCGTTGCTTACAAGCAAACGTAGTCTTGTAAATATAACGCGCTGTTAACAGTTGTCGTACCGGTCTGATAGATCTCTAACAACGACAAGAACAAACTACAACAACCCTACAAAGGTGACTCTTTTTATAGTCTCAATCTCTCGTTTAGCGAGATTGAAACGAGACTGGGATGTCTATTTAAGCTATAAGGAATAGACATCCTATTTTCTTCATTAACAAACACCAGGCCGGGCCGTTCACAGCCATGAGTGTCTTTCCCTTCCCACCGAGCCACCCTCGGTAAGTCAATCAATTCAATTATCACAAAGACGCTTTTTTTTATAAAAAAAGTTTGGTTGAGACAAACACTTTTGGAATAGTAACTGACGATGATATAAACAAATTCACACATTTTTTCACAAATAAACTCAGCGACGAATAGTCAAAATGTAAACAGTCCAACGGACATAAATTACATACATACATACATACATACATACATACATACATACATACATAATGATGATTGCAACGTTTTATCAGACGACTGCCACTCGCTCAGACACTTAAAGTCCATGAGCCCAAAAATGACATTTATTTTTTAGTCCTACCGGTGAATTCACAGGCTCAAGCAGGCATGACACTGAAGACGGTCATTGAGATCAATTATTACATGCTTCTAGCATTTCAAGCCTCCACACGTCACAGCTTTTTCATCGCCACAGGACCATGTTTATAGACAAATGCCTGAAGGAGTGTCTATACACAGATGATGTTACAGAGTCTTAGCTTTGTACGACAGCTAAGTCTCTCTCTCGGTTCAAAATGTTGCAAGAGCAAGATAGCCAGAACAAGTAAAACTACAGACCAGCTTTATGCAGGTACTGGTCTCCCACTTTATGGTTTTTTAAATCAGAGATTTGCTTCTCCTAGAAAGGTTGCCTTCACCACCCCTTACGGGAGCCCTCTCTACACCAACGCACACATACATACACACAAACACTCACGAAAACAATTTTGAAGTAAAAATTAAAAACCGAAGCCACACGTTGATAAACAACCATATACAAATATTTTATTTACAAGCAAATTCATTGTGTAATGAAAAAAAAACAAAAACGAAAAAAAAACCCAACTAAGATAGATGCCTTGTTTGAGACGAAAAAGAGTTTTTTTTTTAAATATTAATGTTTATCTATGTATGGAAATAAATGTGAAATATTTTGTTTCCTTTCTTTGTAAGGAAATCGCTCCAGACAAGGCATGAAGCCACTTAATGTAAGGAGCTAAAAAATACTAACTCAAGGTTAAAAACTTACTAATGATACGTGTTGGATGGAATAGATTCTGACCAAGAAAACAGCAATTATTCCCTCTTTGTCAGAAACATTATTCATGGAATGCGAGGACTAAAGGAAAGTGCGAGTTGTGCTGAAAGTAAAACCGTGTTCACAACAAAGTTATGAATAATGTTTCTGAAATATTTTAGATTATTTGGATTATTCAGATTTCTGGTCTCAGCCCGAGTGTTATTTTTCGTTACGTTTCAGCCGATATAACCTCTGTTCTTCTTCGGGTGTATCTTGTTGAACTTCGTGAGGAATCGCAGTGAATAAAGTATTTGGTAAAAATATTAACCCTAAGAAGAGCTGAATGGGAAGTCATCAGAGAACACACCAGAGATGCCCCATGAACCAATATTTTCTCTCTTCCTGCTGAATAGTTTGCCAATGAGACAACTGAATCGTGCAAAGCGGGCATTGAAGCACATGCTCCCACACGGAAATGTCATAGCAAGCACCCTCACCCCCATGGTTCACCACAGATTGTGTAGCTGCCATTGCACAAAGACAGCATGCATTCCGCCGGTTCATACGTCTTAAATCAAATACAAAAAGGGAAAATTTAGTAGACGCTAGAAATCATTGTAAGAGAGAAATAGCGACAGCTAAAAGTGCTACGTAGTGTTATTATTACAATGATGAATGTATGTTCTTTTGTTTTCATGTTAAGAAGGATAAGAGTCATAAGAGTGTTCATGGAAGTAAGAGATCTTTGAGGTTCATGTGTGTGATCATGTTGTGAGATATGGAGACATTAACAGGTGTATATAAAGAGAGAGAGAGAGAGAGTGAGAGTTTATAATTGAGAGAGAGTACATATAATTTCACTTTGAGAGGGAATTTCATATCTAGATAGATAGACCGATAGATTGAGAGGTTGGCATTTATGCTTGGACAGTTCTGTATGAAATGGCTCTGTTTATATAACATAAATAGTATGAAACATATACTTTCTAAACATATATTTTTTTAGATGATAATTTTCAAATGGTTCTTATATATAAATTGACAATACCTTTTCTCGTTGTAATGATGGACACGGGAGACGGCAGTTATAAAAAAACATGATGATCATTTATTCCTTCCAATTGACCGGTCAATGGCTTTGCATTCAGGAATTCAAAGTTTCTTCTTACATTTTCTTTTTCTGTTTAAAACCCTCTCGCTTCCAGACGGGCCAAGATTCGAACTGGTCGAACTCTCGTCTGACTCTCTGACTCTGTGCCTACCCTCTGACTTCTCTCTAACTAACTAACTCTCACTTCCTATATTGAGAAATCCATGCATGTCCGGCCAACGTGACCACAATTCACGTGCCATCAACATGCGCGACCTGCACGTTTCCGAACATTCTGATTTCCCAATTTTCCTTTGTTGTTTTCACAAAGGAATTCAACCTACATATCTAATTCATTTAACCCATATTTTATTATTCACATTCTTTCTAACAATGAATAGTTTATTTATTATTTATTTTATCAGAATCAACAATTTACTGGACATTCCATTTAAAACCTATTGTTCTTTAAAACTTATCTCCAGGGTTCGATTCCTGTTTTCTCTAATTTTATTTTCATTTACTAATTCTCTTTATTTTTACTTACATGAAAAAGGGGACAAGCATTTTTCATGTAACAAAAGAAGGCATGCTGAAATAACGAGGAATCGCATAGAATCGCAAAGGATAGGAACTCGTGATTTCCGTAAAATCTATAATAGTGTATTGAATAAATAATAAGAGAAATTGTTTTCGTCTTGCTCGAGATTGATAACGCAATGCTGGTTAGTAATGACAGATATTTCCTGGATTAATTTCACCAACTAAAAAGAAACAAAAGGCTTCCTTCAGTCTTGAGAGACTACGGATACTCACGGTAAGGGTGCCTGCGCATGAATTTTTTTTGTAGCAAGAGTTCCGCAATCTCCAACCACACCTCGCCTGAGTCGACATTGTTGAATACCAGTGGAAAGTGGAGGTTTAGGACGACTGGAAACAATGCTGAGATAAGCGGAAAGCACATACAGCGTCTAGAATTCCCAAATGGTCACTCATCTGATAATAGCCAGGCTCAACGTTGCTTAACTTCGGTGATCTGACGGGAACCTGTGTGTCAACGTGATTGTGCCGTACACACCAACTACAAATATACAACTTAAATAACGTGTGATTTAAATAGATTTTCTTCACGTCTGAGTTCTCATCTGGCTTCATTATCTAACACTTGCCTAAAAAATGGTTATCCGTTCTCAAGCTATTCGTAATTCCACTGTTACTTGCCTAGACAATGTCCGAATCCCTTCCACAGACTGATTAGGTGGAACTGTCCTCTTTATGAAGGTTTTCCAACCCCTTAACAACGGGTTATCACTTTGGTCTTGTTCAGAACAATTCGGTGGCTTTTCTTTAACTTAAGATGTAGAAATTATATTGTTTCATATTAAAATAATAAACCATTAGAAAAAAGTACCCCAACGGACAATGCTTCCGAGACATGACTGATGTCACTACTCCTTATTTAACCCGAAATTTAAATCTGATGTACTCATAATTTAACCATAATCTTAAAAATGATACAATCCTAATTTAACCATAACCATAAACAAGACATACTCCTTATTTCACCATAACCGAAAACCCGATGTACTCTTTATTTTACCATAAACTTAAATCCGATATATTCCTAATTTAAACCTGATATTAAACCCGACGTATCCCTAATTTAACCCTAAACTTAAAGACGGCATACTGCTAATTTAACCCTTATCTTAAACCCGATGTACTCCTAATTTAATCCTAACCATTAATCCGATATACTCCTTATTTACCAGAATCTTTAACCCGATTTAATTCTAGTTTTACTCTAACCTTAAACCCAATGCACTCTGGTTTTAACTCTGATCTTAAACACGATAAACTCTTAATTTAACCCCGTCCTCCTAATTTCAAGCACGGTATGTTCCTAACATAACCGTAGCGATAAACCCGATGTACACCTAATTTAACCCTAACTTAAAACCCAGTGGACTTCTAATTTAACCCTTACCCTAAACTCGATGTACTCTTTTTTTAACCGTGATCTTAAACACTGTAAACTCTTTATTTTTCTCTAATTTAAAACACGTTATAGTCCTTATGTAACCTTTATCTAAAACCCGATGTACTCTAACTTAAACCTGATATACTCCTTGTTTAAACTTAAACTTTAACCCGATGTACTCTTCATTTAAGCCTTACCTTAAATCAGGTATAACTACTAATTAAACCCCGACCTTAGACCTGATGTACTCTTAATTTACCTCTAACGTTAAACCCGATTTACTTCTAATTTAATCCTAAACTTAAACCCGATTCACTTTTACTTTAACCCTAACCTAAAACCGGTGTACTTTTAATCTAACCCTAACCCTAACCCGATGTGCTCTTTTTTTAAACCCTTACCTTAAATCCGATGTACTACTAATTTGAGATTAAAGTTGCCACAGCCTTCACTACCCACTCATTTGCCTCTAGTTCATGCAACACCTACCAGACAACCTCTCTTGGCATATTTTCAAAAGCTTCCTTTAGATAAACAAAAAGCAAGATATTGTAATACTCTTATATAAAAAAAATAGATGTTTGGTAATCTTTATAAATTGTTTTCTAATACGTACTGTTAAAATTTCACAAAAATTGTAACCGTCTTAATTTTCACAAAGGATTTCGTTCCTCTTTTTACACTTGTGCATAAAACTAAATATAGTCAACATTATGCACGGTCGTACTCCTACTTTAAAATTGAAATTGTTAATTATAATCCAGTTCATCTTCATTCTCTTACAGTTGTTGCATATCGTCTCTCAAACTATCCGTGATCCCCAATTTACTCTTTTGCGTGCAACATATTTACGAGTATCAGAAAAACTCGAACTAAGACAATACGAGTGTTCTTCCAAAAAATATTATCTCCTAATTTATAAACCCACAAAGCTAAAATGTTAAAGAGCTACGAAGCCAGAAGTGGTACTATTTAAACGAGCGACGTTTCGTCATTTTTCTACATTATCATCAGTATTCTCAATGCACTTCTGCCAACCTATTTTGATGCCTTGGTCATAAAAATCCGAAGCGCGCTTTGTCACTTATATCTATATCGTCACTCTGAAATCGACGAACTCATCTCCTAACTGTTTTGAAATCAACTGCATCGGCTTGGTAAACGTTCAAAAGGTGCAAGCGAATGCTAATCGGTTTAGTTTTATTTCTGCATGAAGGAAATCAATGGCGCATGTCTGCGGGGGGGGGGTCCAGCTTTGCCCGGCTTTGCCTGGCTTAGCCCGGCTTTGCCTGGGTTGTAAAATATACTTAAATATGATATTTTAATTTGTCCAGATTTCGTATATATCATTATAAAATCGTGGTTTCAAAAGTTAAAAAAGTATTTGGTTACCATCAGCTAGAATCGAAACCGAAACAAGCTGGTGACGTTACCACTATACCAACATGACACGCATATGAAATGATTAAAAATTAAAAATAAACTAAGATGAATGTACAAAATCTATAACGATTTTTTCACTTTTTACCCCTTTTTTGACCCCTTAAAAACTAAAGACCCGTAAAAAAAAAGTTCCATAAAAAATTCAATCATTTAGGGTCAGTAGCGTCGCTCTGCGAATTTTAGTTTCGAAAGAGATAGAGTTTGGAAATATGGAGACAGACAGACAGATAGGCATAGTGAGTTTTTTTTTTTAATTAGCCTAGAGAAAGGGGCCGCCCGGCTTTGCCCGGTCGTAAAATATACTTAAATATGATATTTTAATTTGTTCAGATTTCGTATATATTATTATAGAGTCATGATTTCAAAAGTAATAAAAATAATTGGATGCCATCAGCTAGAATCGAAACCGTAACTGGTAACGACAGAAAGACAGACAGACACACAGCCTTTTATATATAAGATTATATAGAGTCGTTTTAAAAGTAAAAGAATAAGTATTTGCGTGCCATCAGCCAGAATCGAAACCGAAAGCAAAACTGTACGATTTAAAGCTGCTGATGTTACCACTGTACCAACGTGAGACGAATTTGACCAGATTAAAAATAAAGTAAGACAGTATGTACAAAATGTATAACGATTTTTTATTCCTTAAAAACTATTTTAACCGGCTAAAGACTCATAAAAGAACGGTCCATAAAAATCCAATTATTTGAGGCTCCTAGCGCTGCTCTGCAACTTTTAGTTTCGGTAGAGATAGATAGAGTTTATAACATACGGGGAGATAGATAGATAGATAGATAGAGATAGATAGATAGAGAGAGAGAGAGAGAGAGAGAGAGAGATGCTAGTTGGTTGGTTGTTTTACGGCATATCAACCCTTTTATTTAATGCCGAATTCAAAGATTTTGAAGAAATTTTTTTTATAGAATATATTTGTTGTTTTCAAGTCGGTTTCTATTTAACCCATAGTTGAGACCCTAACAGGTACTACCACTCCGAGTCAGAGTGGACCTGAGAGCAATGGCAATCAAAGGGTGGTTCAACACTCCCCAAAACCTGCAAGCTGGGGCCTCACCACTGGATATAGTTTAAGGTCATACCCAGGACAGAGAGAGAGAGAGAGAGAGAGAGAGAAAGAAAGAAAGAGAGAGAGAGAGAGAGAGAGAGAGAGAGAGAGATTTAGCCTTTTATATATTAGATTCTAACTATCGTTATTTATCCGATTAAAATATATTAAATTGTATTCCATTTTAATCTTTGCGCTTTTTTTTGTTTACAAAATCAAATGAACGCAGAATTCTGAGCCGATAGAAGGACGATGAAACGAAATGGATTAATTCACTGGTCAACAGATTTTTATTTTTTTTCTTTGGCAGACCATCTAGGAGTGTTTTCTAGGGTTTTGAAGGTCGCTGATTACGAATATAACATTGGTTTTGCCAGATTGGCTCTAGTTTAGAAGATACTGATAACCCCAAATAAGCCTAAACTGCTAAAATTCTCCCTGAAATACTTCAATATAGAAGCAGTAAATAATAATTTTCTGATATTATTGAATCATTATAATGATTATGTATATATTGAAGTATTTCAGGGAGAATTTTTATATAATTATTTATATAGGGAGAATTTTTATATAATTATATACTGTAATTACTTAATAACATGTTCCATAAATATAGTTGCAGTATAAATTAAACAGTAATTAAGAATTTTCTTTTTAATTCCACAGTTGAAAATGAGTTCCAGAGAGAAAATGAGTTCTTCTAGAAGATGTTGCAGATATGAACCGGGTGTCTTTTGTTACATCTGTGGACAGTATATGATGGCACAACAAAAGAGGAATATTACAGACTTTGTCAAGAGGGCGTACAAAACATACTTCGATATGATACTTGGTGACCAAGACAAGTCTTGGGCCCCACATATGGTGTGCAAAACCTGTGTAGAAAGTCTCCGCGGTTGGACCAACGGTAAGCTGAAGTTGAAGTTTGCTGTACCAATGGTGTGGAGAGAGCCCAACAATCATTTTGATGACTGCTACTTCTGTCTCAATGACATGACGGGGTTTAACAAGCACAATAAAGCAAATTGGCAGTATCCGAGCCTGGATTCTGCTATCCGTCCTGTTGCGCACTCTGAGGATCTACCTGTGCCTGTTTTCACCAGTTTGCCTGAAATCGATGAAACCGAAGAGATTCCAGCTGATCTTTCAATATCAAGTGATGATAGCTGTAGTGACTATGAAGAACCCTCAAATGGCCCTCAGCTTTTCAATCAATCTGAACTTAATGACCTAGTGCGAGACCTTTGTTTGTCGAAGGAGCAGTCTGAAGTTATTGCATCACGACTCCAAGAGAAAAACATTCTTGATTCTGGCACAAAAGTAACATACTATAGGACAAGGGAAGGCAGCTTGCTTCGTTTCTTTTCTAAAGAAGACGACCTGGTCTTTTGTAATGACGTTTCTGCACTTCTTAACTGCATGGGGATCTCATCATATGACCCAGCAGATTGGCGTCTCTTCATAGATAGCTCGAAAGCAAGTCTAAAAATAGTACTTTTGCACAATGGCAATAAGTTTGCTCCTGTACCAATTGGCCATTCTACCAAGATGAAAGAAGAGTATGATGCTATCAAATTTGTTCTTGAAAAGCTGAATTACAACACTCATAAATAGCTGATTTGTGTGGACTTGAAAATGGTGAATTTTCTGCTTGGTCAGCAAAGTGGGTACACAAATTATCCCTGCTTTCTTTGTTTGTGGGATAGCAGAGCAAGAATCCAGCACTGGAGAGGGAGAACTGGCCAGAACGAGAAAGTCTCGAAGTCGGCACAGCCAACGTCATCAATGAGCCTCTGGTACCCAGGGATAGAATCATCTTCCCTCCATTGCACATAAAACTAGGGCTCATGAAGCAGTTTGTTAAGGCGTTGAACAAGGATGGGGATTGCTTCAAGTACATATGCAGGCAATTTCCAGGTCTTTCCATCGAAAAAGCTAAAGGTGGCGTCTTCGATGGACCTCAGATTCGAACGCTCATGAGGGATTCTGACTTCACTAATCATATGAACACGGTTGAGTTAAATGCTTGGGTGTCCTTCACAGATGTAGTGACAAACTTTTTGGGAAATCACAAAGCTGACAATTACAAGCAATTGGTCCGTAAGATGCTTACTGCATACGGAAAACTAGGGGCAAATATGAGCATTAAAGTTCATTTCTTGTTTAGCCACCTCGACAGATTTCCTGGTAATCTTGGTGATTACAGTGAGGAGCAGGGAGAGAGATTCCATCAAGACATCAAAACAATGGAAGAGAGGTATCAAGGCAAATGGGATGAGCACATGATGGCAGACTACTGCTGGAAACTTTTGAGAGACTGCCCAAAAGTTGCTCACAAGCGAAAATCGTATAAACGTCAATTTTAGTTTTGTGAATAAAATATTGTTTTGTGTGTTCATTGCAACTAAGAATCTAGTGTATAATGCTTTGCATTAATTTATGATATATAACTGATTATGTAAATGTTTTTTTTCACTTGGAGAATTAAAATTCAGCAAATTTTTAGCAAATTTTTTGTATATCCTCGAAATCTATGAAAAGTGTTCAGTTATAGGATAAATGAAATGATGTTATATCTAACTTAACTTGTTAGATTGAGATTTTACACTGTCTTTGTGGTTTAAGATTATCATAAAAATCAATATCTGACATTTATGCACTATTTAGCCGTTTTTTGTACGTTTAGCTATGGTCGCGAATGGGTGATTTCAGACAAACGACCCCCTGTGATATCTCAAAAACTAGAGCCAATTTGAAAAAACTAATGTCAGATTCGGATTCAGCGCCCTTGAAAACCCCAGAAACCAGTCTTACTTTGCCTGCCAAAAATATTGTGTTGACCAGTGATTGATTGATTGAAATTTGAAACGCGATATTGAATTAGAAAATCGCTCAGCCATGTTTAATATCGAAAGGATCGATAATTTCATTTTATCGTTCGACACCAGCATCTGTTCACTAAAAAAACTAGAATAACCATTTTGAGGATTATTTTTTTTTTTAATTTCTTAGCAAAATAAATCTAAGGTAAAAAAAGTCACCAGTGTAAACATTATGCCTTCAAGGCGAAAGTGTTACACCACCACCACCACCACCACGATCATCATCATCATCATCATCATCATCATCATCATCATCATCATCATCATCATCATCATCATCATCATCATCATCATCATCATCATCATCATCAATCCGTTTTACATGCTGGTATGTGTTGGACGTCTTTTAGAAAATGACTAGGAGGGGGCAATCGTAAAATACGCTTAAATATGATATTTTAATTTGTCCTGATTGTCCTGATTTCGTTTATATTATTATAGAGCCGTGATTTCAAAAGTTAAAAAAAAAGTATTTGGGTGCTATCAGGTAGAATCGAAACCAAAAGCAAAACTATAGCACGTAACGTTACTACTGAACTAATCTGAAACGCATGTGAGCAGATTAAAAATAAACTAATGGAATGTACAAAATGTAGACCGATTTTTACAATTTTAATCCATTTCTAACCTCTTAAAAACATATTTTAATTTCTCCAGATTTCGCCATTTTTTTTTGTAATGAAAGAGCGTAAAAAGGCCAAATTTGGCCTTAAAAAAGCCAATCCGTCAAACCTAAAAAAGGCCAAATTTTAAACGCGTAAGGCGTGCACATTTGGTCTAATAAAAAATGATTAAAAAAACATAAAAATGAATTTTTTTGTTTTATTTCAGGCTTTGGGTCTAATAATGTTTTATATAAAAATAAATAGTTTTTATAATCTTTTTGTCTGTCAAATAATTTACGCCGATAAACTACACATTTACCTTTATATTTTGTAAGGGCACGTTTTTACTGGCTTTTTTTGTAAATAAAGGAAATTTTCGATTTACTTTTTTAAGGTGGGGGATTTTCGACTTGCTTTTTATTTGTCGTTTTATGTTTCTAATGTAACCGCCCCCCCCACCAAAAAATTGAATTTGCCATATTTTGGGGTTTGTTTTGTTTATTAAATTGTTAGGTGAAAGTAGAGAATGGTCTCATAAAATAATTAAATTTATCGTTATTTTATCTTTTCAATGTAATTCCCTCCCACCCCAACAGAAAAAAAGCAAATTGTATTTGTCAGATTTTGCCCTCCCCCTCAATCATCAAACTTGAAAAAATGCTAGAGATGGCATGCCTCGTTGAACGCTTGGTGGCCAAAAAGTGGGTGCTCATTTTACGTTAAATTTATATAGAAAAGTGATCTCCCATTCTAACATGTTATTTTATGTTATTTTTTTCAAAATGTCTTCTCTCATAATATTTATAAAAGCTGTTTAAATGTATTAGGTTGAAAAAAAAAGTAGATCTCCATTTTTTTAGGGATTAAACGCCGCTGGGTCACGTCGTATAAAGTTATCTTTTTAATTAGAAAATTAATTTTGTAATCGATGAAATTAACGCGAAAAAAGAAAAAAGTGTAAATTGTGGAATTTAGAGGGGGGCAGTAGATCTTCATATTTTTAGGTATTAAATGACGCTTCATCTAAGGAATAAAATAAAACAAACAAATGAAATCTTTTCAGTTTTTTCGTAAGTGTTTTTTTTTTTAATATTAAAAAACAAAACAATAAAAACCAAACATTTTTCTATCTACACGGAATTATTTTTCCGACAAGTAACTTAATGAAATTAACAAATAATATTTGCCGAACGTTTTTTTTTAATGGATAGCATCTAGGGGAAAATAACTTTAAAAAAAAGTAAAAAAAAAATGGTCGCTGTTGAAATATTATTTCCAAAATAAATTAAATAAAATATATTATCAATATAATTGTTGTTTAAAATTTATTAAATAACAATTTTAAATAGAATACTGCAAATAATTCTCTCGCTAAAAACATTAACTAAGATACCGCTATTTAGTAAAATCGATTTTTCTTAATGTCATATGCAAATAAGGTGATCTCTTAATTGTATATTTTTGAAAGTATAATACTATATATAGAAATAAATGAAAGATTAAGTAAAACACGTTTTGCATATATTAATCAAATTGTAAACAAACAAATAAACAAACAGACAGGAATACGAAGTTATATATATAGAGATTATTATTATTATTATTATTATAGTAGTCTCAACCTTTGGATGCTTTAGTTGGATTTTCTTTCTTAAACATCAGGTCAATTCCTTTGACTTTAGACATTCAAGCTGTATTTAACACTATCACCATTTCCAATGGGCAAACCTTTTACAAAATTGTAAAAGAAATTGACTTGTTAATCTGATTAAGCCATTTATGGTGGCTTGTTTGTCATGTTCCAGAGCTTTTCAGTTACAATGGGATTCACCTTGACTGTCGTATAGTTCGAGGTGTTGATTTATTATTATTGTTTCATGACATTCTTAACTTTATGACGTTTTTTAAAATTTTTATTTTATTTATTTATTTATTTATTTATTTATTTTAAACAATCAAGGTATACCTTAACACTTTTGCTGTTCCCAATAGGCAAGCCTTTTGAAAGATTGTAAAAGAAATTGTCTTGTCAATATGATCAAGCCATTTATGGTGGCTTTTTGTTATGGTCCCAAGCGTTCCAATCACAATGGGAATCATCTTGACTTCTTTACATTTCCAGAGTCTAACTAATTCCCATTTTAGATCTTGGTATTTATTTTTTCTTGTTCTCTCTCTCGCACTCTGGCATCGAAAGGGCAGGCTACGTTAATGATTGAGCAAGTTCTTTTGTTTTTATTTAGTAAAATTATATCAGGTCTGGAGTGTTTAAGGGCCTTATCAGTCTGTATGCGCATATCCCAAAGAAGTTTGACATCGTCGTTTTCCTGCACCAATTCTCGTTTATTCTCATACCACTTCTCATTGTGGTCTAATGCATAGAGTTTGCATATATCCCAGTGTAGGACCTGTGCGACTTTGTCGTATCTCTATTTTTTATATTGGTGCTGAACTAGCATGGGACATTCTGATACAATATGCGATTATTATTATTATTATTATTATTATTATTATTATTATTATTATTATTATTATTGCAATTCTGAATTTTTTTTAATGAGATGTGAATTCTTGTGTTATGTTGATTAATCGGACTATTATTTTCATCTTAGGTGTTATTAGCACAACGTTTCGGTTGCTGCAACCTGCGACCTTCTTTGGATGTTGAATACATGTTTCCTTTTCTCTACTAAGGAAAAGAGAGTTGGCTCTGCATTACAAGAATTCGAACCGTTTGTTTGACGGTGGGTCTGTAGATCATAAAGAAGGTTCAATCTTTAGGGGTCACTAAGATATTTTTTAAAAAACTTTCCTATGACTCAAGTTTTTTGGAATATCTATACTAATTGTTAATATTAGCGAAAAAAATGTTTTGCGAAACAGAGGATCGATACCCACGTTTATTTATTTATTT
The DNA here is from genome assembly GCF_053919585.1 of Euprymna scolopes. Classification (NCBI taxonomy): domain Eukaryota; kingdom Metazoa; phylum Mollusca; class Cephalopoda; order Sepiida; family Sepiolidae; genus Euprymna; species Euprymna scolopes. The sequence goes on from NC_136516.1 coordinate 15,592,094, forward strand.
TTTTTAAAACACAATGCAAGGGGGGCAACTCCAAGGTGAAAAGAGATTTTTGTGAAGTAATCTCCCTTGGGTGTACGTCTTATTCCTTCTTTTTCTGT
>NC_136516.1:15597191-15619691 GCF_053919585.1 Euprymna scolopes
GATGAAGTTTAATGTTGTAACTAGAAATTGACGCCAGACAAAATAAATCGTTTACTCCATAAAAATAGCCAATATTTTATAGTCACATTTTCAGTTTTTTTTTTCGATTTCTGTAATGTGTTAAAAGTTTGCATTTTATATATAAATAGTTTTATATGGATGACTTTATGTAATAAAGCGGTTCCATGACAGTTAGTTCGGTTTGTATTTTAACTCGTTTGGCAGGTCGCATGTCAGTTTCAAGATACCCCAAACATCTCCTTGGCAGGCCGCATGTCAGTTTCAAGATACCCCAAACATCTCCTTTTTGGTGAGCTGCTCAAACGAAAAAGAGCGGAAGGAGAACTGCGGAAACGGTTTAAGCATAGTCTGGAGGTTTCTCTCAAACAGGTCGGTTTGTATTCTTATTCATGGGAAAAACGAGTGTAAGTTACAAAGTAGCTGCAATTGCTGAATCCGCACGCAGTGAAGAACGCGAGAGGAAACGTACCATTAGAAGAAAAAAAAAAAAAACAGAGCAGTCAGCGCTTCTGCTACAGACTCATCCCACAGATGTCCAATATGCGAGCAATATTTCCGAGCTCGAATCGGTTTAACAAGCCATCTCCAAACCCACATGGTATTTTATGGGTGAGACACAAAATAAATATATTCAAACATCTTGCATTTGTTAAGATGTTAAATTAATTCCACATCAAAGTGCACATTTTATAACCAATATGTGATATGAAATGTCGAGGCGAATTTCAAAAGAAAATGCCAGTCATTCAAAGGGACGTAATTCTAAACTATTTCTTATCAATAAAAGTAAGTACGTTTTTTTATGGAAATTGCTCTAGACAGGATACGAAGCCACTTTATTTAAGGAACTAAAAATAGTACTCCAAGGTTAAAAACTTGCCAACGATAAGTGTTAAATGGAATAGATTCTATTCTGACCTAGAAAACGGCAATTCTTCCCTCTTCGCCAGAAACATCCCTTATGGAATGTAAGAACTAAAGGACAAAATAAGGGAAGTGAAAGTTACGCGGCTATCGAAAGAAAACCCAAGATGTACTTTCTATTCTCCTTAAATTATAACGTAAGGTCGAGTTACCAAGAAACCCTTGAGACTGCAATCAAAATAACAAAATAAGGAGAGAACTGTAGATATCATTTTTCTATATATTTTTCTGCGTCATTAAGTTTTTCTCTGTATTTTTTTCTGCGTCATTACGTTTTTCTCGGTATGTTTTCTGCGTCATTAAGTTTTTCTCTATCTTTTTTTCTGCGTCATTACTCACTCAAAACGTTAATTCTAGTTACGTACCGACATATCTGACACACATAGACAAACATCTTCTACAGGGTGTCCCAAAATGCTCTGACACATTTGTTGGTCAAGAGAAAAAAAATTAAATAACAATTAAATAAAGAATTAAATTTTTTTTTTTTTTAAATGTACATAGAATGCCATTTTATTTCACACAGTCTTAAATATTAAATCGGCCAAATGTTTCCCATCATTGCTTACGCACGATTGTAGACGTTTACGAAAGTTTTCAATAACTCGATAGTTGGTTTTAATTCTTCAAGATATCCAGGGGCATAGCTGAATACTTTTGAGTTCAAATATTCTCACAAGAAAAAAAACTTTTAGGGTTTAGATCAGGTGATCCTGCGGACCAACTAAGTTCATAACGCAAACAAATCCAATGATTCGGGAGCATTTGCTTTAGAAAATGCATAAATACAGAAATAAATGAATTTTGACCTAAATAAAATGAAATGGAATTCTACGTTCATTTAAAAAATAAATAAGTGTAGCATGCATGAACAGTGAACCAAGAATAGACTGTAGACGTTTACGAAAGTTTTCAATAACTCGATAGATCATTTCGTGTGGAATGGCAGCAATTTTAAAACGAATAGCTCGTTTTAATTCTTTCAAGAGATCGAGGGCAGTGGCTGAATACTTTTGATTTCAAATATCCCCAGAAAAAATCGAAGGTGTTTAGATCAACTGATCTTGCGGGTCAACCAATATCACTACGTAAAGAAATCAAATGATTTCGGAACATTTCCTTTAAAATTCATATTGCACGTCTAGAAGTATGCGATGTTGCACCGTCCTGTTGACACCATACATTATTTCTATACCCAATAGTTTAGCATGATACAATATCGCTTATAAATAACTGTAACTGTACGATTGTCATCGTTGAAAAAATACGAGTCCCAAATGTGAAATATGTGTAAAAATGCATAAATACAGATAAAGATGAATTATTAATGAATTAATATAAAATGGCATCCGGCGTACATTTCAAAAATTAAAAAAAAATTATTTTGTTGTTGTTTAATTATTTTTTTGCCTACAAATATGTCTGATCCTCAAACTACGCTTGCGCAAACTGGAACACGTGACACGTGACACGTAACTCCAGTTCCTGTTAGGATAGTTTCAGCTTGCGGCCTTTGGGGAGTGTGGAGCCACCCTTTAATTGCCATTGCTCCCAGGTTCACTCTGACCCGGAGTGGTAGTACCTGTTAGGGTTTCAACTATGGGTTAAATAGAAACCGATTTGGGAAAAAATATTCTTTAAAAAATTTTTTTCTTCAGAATCACTAGATTCGGCATTAAATAACCTGAAAAGGTTTGACATGCCGTAAAACAGAAAACAATCAACCAAACCAATACAAATATGTCGGGTAATTTTGGGACATCCTGTATATTTTTATTTTTTCTATGTCCTTCTATTTCATATCTCATTAACAGTACTTCATCGTCTGCGTATTTGCATAGCCAAATTCATGTGGTATGTTGAGTGTGTGGTGTTTATATGACCGTGTATATACAGCACTAAATTAATACGTTTGTTGATGTTATTATTTTAATCATACTTATATTTTCTTTTTGATTAATTAACGGGCCATATAAATATATGTACGTTGTGTTTGTGGTATAACGGGCTGTTGTCCTCGTGCCTAAAAGTCTATCCCAACGGCCCGTGACTAACGGTGGTTGTGCGTGCGCGTCAGAACATATCTTACCAGGCTTAGGGACAAACAAATCCAACTTGCCTCCTCCCTTGAGGCTTGCATTCACAAATATCCGTGGGCTTAGAACTAATTTAGCTGATGTTGAAGCATTTCTCCTAACAAATACCCCGGATATCTTAGCACTAAGTGAGACTAACCTACACCCCTCCATCCCCTCTAACTACTTTAACATGCCTGGATATCTCCCACTCTGCCGTAAGGACTCTGACAGACATATGCACGGACTTGGAGTTTACATTCGTAATACCCTTCCCTTGACTAGAGAAACAAACCTAGAAACAGAAGATCAAGCCTTTATGTGCTTTAGACTAATCATGCAACACAACATTAGCATCTTTTACTTTCTCTACCGCTCTCCCTCGACCCAAGACTGCACCATAATAAACAAAGTATCTGACAGCATAGACACAGCACTCTCCTTCGACACTAGCGCCCAAGTACATGTATTTGGTGACTTTAATGTCCATCATAAAAACTGGCTTGGATTCTCTACTTATACAGATGCAGCAGGCAGCGCAACTCATAGCTTCTCTGTATCTCACTCCCTATCGCAAATTGTTACTTTCCCAACCCGCTTCCCTGATCAGGAAGAGCAACACGCATCACTATTAGATCTGTTTTTGACCACAGTTCCTGATGATTGTGTAACGAAAGCCGACAGCCCACTTGGGAACGCTGATCATGCGGTAATAATGGTTGAAATCGCCCTAAACTCCAGACCCAAAACTAAAAAGCCAGTGCTCAAAACAACGAGATATTATAAAAAGGCTGACTGGGAAGCTATCAGAGATCTTATCAGAGACGCCCCATGGGGAAATATTTTTTTCTCTTCCTGCTGAACAGTGTGCAACTGAGACCACTGAATGGTTCAAAACTGCAATCGAAGCGCATGTTCCCATGCGGAAATTCTATAGCAAGCCCCACTCTCCCCAATGGTTTACTTCGACTTGCGCAACTGCCATTGCTCAAAGGCAGCATGCATTCCGCAGGTTTAACCGACATAAGTCCAGTTCAAACAGACAAAAGTACATAGAAGCTAGAAGTAACGTTAAGAAAGAAATAGCGACAGCTAAGAGGGAATTTACGGAAACCACTAAAAAACGCATCGAAGCACAAAAATTAGGAACTCGTGACTTCTGGAAAATCTACAACAGTGTAGTAAATAATGGGCAATCAACAATTCCCCCACTAACCAACAATCACGAGGTTCTTTGCTCAGCAACCGAGAAGGCTAACATGCTTGCCAGTCGGTTTGCCTCCAACTCTACACTGGACCCTCTAAACCACCCCCTACCTGACTTTCCTATGCGGACAGACGCCACGCTAGACGATCTGGAAATCACCCCTGCTCAGGTGCATGCTATCATAAAAAACCTTGACACTTCCAAAGCATGTGGACCCGACCTCATCCCAGCTGTGCTATTAAAAAAGTGCTCAGCCGAAGTAGCTCCAGTTCTCTCCAAACTCTACAACAAATGCCTTAATGAATCTTGCTTTCCGAACTGTTGGAAAACTGCTTCTGTGGTACCAGTATTCAAGAATTCTGGCGAAAGAACTGACCCATTAAATTATCGCCCTATTAGCCTCCTCCCACTTTTTGCCAAAATATTTGAGACCTTAATTAACCATGCTCTAGTCCAGCACCTTACAGATGCTAAACTTCTGACCGACCATCAATATGGATTTAGACAAGCCCGTTCCACGGCAGACATCCTCACTGTAATCTCTGAACGCATATACCATTCACTGGACAAAGCGGGAGAGGGCAGAGCGGTAGCTCTAGATATATCTAAGGCTTTTGACAGGGTATGGCATGAGGGTCTCCTCAGGAAGATTAGATCTTACGGTATCACTGGTAGAATACTTAACATAATTAAATCCTTCTTAGATAAGAGAAAAATCCAGGTTGTCCTCGACGGTCGTACGTCTAAACAATATAATATAAATGCGGGAGTGCCCCAGGGATCTATCCTTGGTCCTCTGCTGTTCCTGATATTCATAAATGACCTCCCCGACAAAATTGCCTCTGAGATGGGTATATATGCTGATGACACCACACTCTATAGCAGGCACGACAGGAAAACAAATGAACATATATCTAAAGTAATGGCAGAAACACTAGAGGATGACCTCAAATCAGTAGTGGAATGGGGACAAAAATGGATGGTAACGTTCAATGCCACCAAGACAAAACTGGTTTCATTCAATAATTACAAGAAACCTTCTCTACCACCTATAGCAATGGCCAACAACTCTTTAGCTGAGAGTACGTCTTTCAAGCTCCTTGGCCTAACGTTCACAGGAAACATGAGCTGGAACAATTACATCGAGGGCATTGCCAGGGCCGCTGCGAGGAAGGTGGGCTCTCTCTACCGTGCTAGAAAACTTCTAACACCCGAAAGTATCCTGTACCTCTATAAGGCCACTATTCGCCCATGTATGGAGTATTGCTGTCACATTTGGGCCGGTGCATCGGCTACTAGTCTCTCGCTCCTTGACAGGGTTCAAAAGAGAGTCGCAAATCTGATAGGCCCTAAACTGGCATCAAAACTTCAGCCTCTGTCCCATCGTCGAAACGTTGCATCCGTCTGCCTGTTCTACAAGTATTATAATGGTGAATGCTCTGAAGAACTGCAAGCACTTGTGCCCCCACGACGTGAACACCCTCGACAGACCCGACAAGCTACAAAATCCCACCCCCACACTGTAGAGATCCCTAGATGTAAAAGATCTTTCTACTCCAGTAGTTTCTTCCCCAGAACTGCTAGACTTTGGAATTCCATTCCAGGTCACTGCTTCCCCAACTGTACTGACATGCATAAGTTCAAGTGCAACGTGAACCAACATCTCGCTGCCCTAATCCCTACATAGTACCCCAGTAGATGTTTCCCCTGATAGTAGCCCCCTACATTAAAGTGGCAATGTGACTTGTTTGGGGTGAAAATGTAATAAAAAAAAAAATATATATAATATTTCTTCAATCATCTTGAGGAGCTGGAATCTGTTTAAAGAAAACGCTTCAAAAACTGACTCAAGACGAATGTGATTTTTAATATATGGTCCTTATACACTTCCAGGCATCTGGTCAGCAGAAATGGAGTGACCAGCCATCTATGACTTGAGAAGGGGGGTCTTCTATGTCTCTATTCTGAAACCCCCTCCCTCATGAGGAGACCCGTTTTAGCCCATCTGTTTTTCTTGGTCGCTCAGCTCCAACTCAAATTACGCTTGCGCAAACTGGAACACGTAACACGTGACACGTTACTCCAGTCCCTGTTCGGATACTTCCGGTACAAACTGACCGGTCACAGAGTTTGACAAAGTCTGACAACCCGTCAAAACATGATGATTCAAATTTCTGTTGCCCACTCATCGCTAGATAGATAGATAATTATATCGACAAATAGATAGATAGATAGATATAGAAAGATAGACAGACAAATATATAGATAGACAGATATATATATATATATATATATATATATATATAGATAGATAGATAGATAGATAGACAGACAAATAGATAGGTAGATAGATTTTTTACAAAAAAAAATCACCACTTATCGAGGTCAAGAGGCCACTCGAGGATAAGGGTTAAAGAGTGTACAGTAGTCAAAAGGACAATATAGTAATCAATAGTAATGGAAGTTCGGTAAATTTGTTAAGTGGAACGGCTCATCAGAAACTTGTTCACGTTGGACTTGAAGACAACCATATTATAGACAGCTGGAAAGCAGGAAAACGGAAGACAATTCCACAGGCGTGCAGTTCTAAGAAAGAAGCTTTGTTCATGGAATCTACGTTTAGGTTTAGGCACAGAAAAAGAGTGGGGGATATTATTGATAGTGTTTTCAGATAGACGAGTGTTTCTCGTGAAAGTTTGGCGAGTGGGGGCATAGATTGGAGCTAAGACCAGCACTTGCTATATAGATAGATAGATAGATAGATAACGACTTTACACGGCTATTATCTAACACTCACGCACATACACAATGGCAACTATTGTGAGCATGGGGTAATACAGACGAACTAGTAACCAAACATGTTCACGCACAAGCAGAATATTATATTAGTGATCCACCAACTTAAAAAATGGATAAAAAAAGAAACAGACAGAAATTTTCAATTCCAAGCAATTTCTTTAAATTTACAGAACTTTAGTGTATAAGTCTGGGAGTGATCTTAGTTATGTCTTGTCTTGGGATATCCCCGATTATTACCGATAATCGATAATCGAAACCGTTATTTTAATTATTTCCAGCCATTATCCATGTCGTCACTAATACAACAATGACAGAACAACGAGCCGTCAAAATTCTACTGTGAGTGGTTAGCGTGCTTTTTTTTTTTTCTTTTGCATGAAGTGGTCTGTAGGTTCAAACCCCGCACGTAAATTTCTTAATGTTTTTTTTCGTTAACTGGAAAAAAAGTTTATATAAAATAATTTTATAAAAGAAACAGTAGGTTCTCTTGAGTGCAATGTAGAATAACACGCAGTTACTGCATGGGGGCATGTGAAGCTTCCTCCCGGGTGATTTCTCGGATCGGATTTCGATGAAAATAAAAATATAGCAGTGTGAAATATTCGTTGATCATCATTCAATCCGCGACAACGTCGAGTTTCCTTGCTAATATAATAATAAATACGAAATTTGAATAATTCAAAATATCTTATTTAAGCATAGCTTACGACCAAGTAATACTGGGCGGCCCGTTAGTATATATATATATATATATATATATATATATATATATATATATAATCATACATCCGCATACAATAATTTTTCGCTATATCACAGCTCGCCAGTGCGACTAGATAGGCAACTACCTCAGGATCGAAACCCGACCGCCTGTGCAACAGTTAAGGCTTTGAACCATTACACTAAATCGGAAGCTGCTGTGGGAGTAGTGAATTAACGATATTTTAACATACTCCGAAATACCTAAGCTCGATTTGTTTACACAAAGAGCATCGCTTCATACGCTAATGGTATATCGTGTATCATTTCTCATGGGAATCTAAAAAATCGAAACATTTAGGGCATTGGAATCGGTATCGGAATCGGATAATTTGTGCCTAATTTCTGATCCCCAAAACGATTCATTTTATTGTTTTTTTTTTCTTTATTTATTTCTGTTTAACACTCATTTTTCAACATTTTCCGAATTAATGATTTTAAATTATCCCAACCACCATCAATTGACCTGAGGTAATCTAATCAACATCGGACGAAGTCAAACTCTTATGCGATCAGGCCCCCCCCCCATAATTCCTCCTGTGTCTGAAACACGCTATGCGATATACAAATATCTCTGCGTGATGTTACCAAGCTAATCCAAAACCTCGATTACAGTAAAGCAACTGGTCCTGACGGCGTTCCAATTATAGTGCTCAAATAGTTTTCACTAGAACTAGCTCCCATACTTACAGAGCTGTTTAAGCATTGTCTGAAGGAGAATTGCTTCCCAACACTTCGGAAAATCTCATCAGTATGTCCCGTATTTAAAAATTCAGGTAATCGGTCATTTCCCTCTCAATACAGACCAAATAGTCTCATGTGCGTCATAAGTAAGTTGATGGAACCTGTGCTAAATAGAGAAGTAGTTAACTACCTCAGCCAAAATAATCTCCTCAGTGACATGCAATATGGTTTCCGTTCTGCTAGATCTACAGCAAATATGCTAACAGTTCTATCTTATAGGATAAGCAAATCTCTCGACGGAGGCTTCCTTTCTAGGGCAATTGCCATTGACATATCAAAGGCCTTTGATAGAGTATGATATAAAGGAGAAAGAGGTGGCTGGTTAATTTTAATGCATCTAAAACTAAGTTTCCATCTTTACGTCATCAACTCTCTGATCCCCGTCTGGCATCAATTGAAATAAATGGCTCTCATCTTGGGGAGGCTCCATGTTTTGACAAACTTCTGGGTCTGAACTTTATTCTGATCTGAAACAGAACACGTGCATCAAATCCGTTGCCAATATCGCTGGGAAACGGTGGGATTGTTCTACCGCTCCAGTAGATATCTCACTGCTGATGCAATTCTCTACCTGTATGACAGCCAAGTATGTCCATGGATGGAGTACTGTTGCCACATCTGGGCAGGAGCTGCTAGAAGCAGCTTATCCTGCCTTGACAGAGTTCAAAATAGACTTCGTAGCCTAGCAGGAAGTGTCCTATTCTCTTCCCCGCAGCATTTGTTCCTACAAAAGGGACATTGCTAGCCTGTCTCTGGTTTATCGTTATTTCATGGCAAGTGCTCATCTAAACTCTAATCTATGCCCCTCCCTCGTCAAACTTTCACGAGAAACACTCGTCTAACTGAAACCACTATCAATAATTCCCCCCACTCTTAACCTGTGCCTAAACCTAAACATATATTCCATGAACAAAGCTTTTTTCTTAGAACTGCGAACTCGTGGAACTCTGTTTCGTTGTCCTGTTTTCCAATTGACTACTATTTGGTCGTCTGTAGAAATTTTATTTTCCTTTTTCTCTATTTACCTCCCCTTCCTTTTTTCCCGCCTTTAGTGTCTTTCTACTCTCTCCATCCCCTTCCTTTCCCCCCTCTAATTGGTGTATTTTCTTCTCTCTTTCTTCCCTTTTTTCTCCCCCTCTCTCTCGGTGTATCTGGTGCTACTACTTCTTGCTGGGTATTCGATTGGCTAAAACATTGAGCACGCCATTTTAAAAAAAGTGAAACCAGCAGAAGCTGGGGAAGGGGAAAAAACACCAGAGACTGGCAGGATACTAAAAGCACCAGAGCAGTGTTGGAACTGAATTACACCAGAGCGGTGTTGCGACGTTTGAAATACAAGAAGAAAGTAATATTAACCATCGATATTATTAAACTTACCCAACAAATCCTGAACGGAATCGAAATCAGATAAAATTATAAATTCGAGAAACAAGCAAAACAAAGTCTGTTTTCAATTTCCCATGACAACAGTTGGAATTACTATTTTATTCGATAAAATAGTATCTATACGTTATTTCCGGATGAATATTAATTCGATGTTAAATAACCCAAGAAAGGGTTGATATGTCCTGAAAAAAAATGCAAAGTAAAAGAAATAAATTTTGGTAACGGATCCTCCATCGATTTATTTCTAGTGGTGAGAAGTCAGATAAACTCAATTGGAAACTGTTAATGATTTATGCATCTCAATTCTGCATTGAATGACACAAAAAAGGGTAAGAAGTGTTGACGTGTTCCAACTATGCCGATTTTTTTTTTTTTGTAAAAGTATAATTCTTAAAAGAGTTATTAAGAACCGCCAGAGCGACTGATTTGGCAGCTCAGTTGAACTATACATTTCATTTTCTATCATTCTTTCCTTTTCTATTTTTCTTTTGATAAAATTTTATAGCAGTTCACCTTGGTCTCTCTCTCTCTTTTTTTTTTATTAACTTTCTTTTAGAACTCTTGGTCTCGTGCAACGGGATAAAATTTCGTTGAACGTAACGATAAAATTTCCGTAACGTCTTCATGTCCAACGTGAGCAAGTACTTGCTGAGCCGTCCCCTTAAATAATCCAATTTACCAAATTCCCACTACTAACGATTAGTATGGTATTTTCCCATTGTCTCCCGTATAATCATTAACCCTTATCCTCGAGTGGCTGCCGGTATGATAAGTAATCGCTCCATTGTAAAAAACAAAGACAAAAAAAAAAAAAAAAAACGTACTTAAGCCGAATATTCGCCGAACTCCCGCTGTTTCTTGTGGAAAATTCATGCTCCCAGTTCTGGACCCGTATCGAGGCGGTGATTGAAGCTGAAGGCGGCTACATTGAATAGATGTCAGCTCTACTACATCTCCGAGTTACCTGAACTGTAGTGTGTTTTTTTTTTAGGGCGACACTTTTATCATTTCGCCTTGTACTCGATTTTAGTGCGTACCTGACTCGTACAATGTGTTTTGTCGATATTTCCTACCGGCGAGTGGGGGGGGGGGAAGAAAAGACGTTTAGCTTGCAACGAAAAATTACCTCGTTGCTTACAAGCAAACGTATTCTTGTAAATATAACGCGCTGTTAACAGTTGTTGTACCGGTCTGATAGATCTCTAACAACGACAAGAACAAACTACAACAACAACAAGCCTACAAAGGTGACTCTTTTTATAGTCTCAATCTCTCGTTCAGCGAGATTGAAACGAGACTGGAATGTCTATTTAAGCGATAAGGAATAGACATTCTATTTTCTTCATTAACAAACACCAGGCCGGGCCGTTCACAGCCATGAGTGTCTTTCCCTTCCCACCGAGCCACCCTCGGTAAGTCAATCAATTCAATTATCACAGTTTTGCTTCCACCCAAACTCTCTCAGCGGCCACACACAGATTATTGATAATTCGATCAACGGGGGTGCATTGAATTGTTTATTCTGTTTTGGTTATGGTTTTTTCTTTCTCATTCATCATGCCAATCATGGGTATCGAAAAACCAATCAAGAAACAATGGTTCACCATCTGCGGACGTGGAAGCTTACACGCTGAGTAGATGGTCGCAGAGATAAAAATCGGTAATCCAAACCTTGTCGGCTATAAAGCAACAAATGTCTCAAGCAGAGAAGACATTCAAAAGGCATTGTGCTTTATTTTATGTGGTTATTTGAAAGCTAAGGTAAACTCTATTAAATAAGGACGAAAGAAAGGGGAAAAGGATTTCAGACAAGAACAGGGTTGATCGTATGAGAAAATTTCAATTTCAACCCACGAAGCTTTTTAGAACCCATTTATACACGGAAAAATACACATATATACGCACATATATACATACGCATATATATTCAACATTAATAATACAAAAATACAAAAATACACACACACGCGCGCGCACACATATATATATATATACATATACATACATATATACATATATATATACAAATATATATATATACATATATACATACATATATATACATACATATATATATACATATATATATAAATACATATATATACATACATATATATATAAACACACACACACACACACACACACACACACATATATATATATATATATATATATATATATATATATATATATATATATATATACTGGCAGGGAGACGCTACGTTTCCTGGTATTGCATGAGGATCAACGAATGTTTGACACTCCCATATTTTATTGGCATCGAAATTGGTGAAATTGCTCATTTTTCAATCAAATCGATTAATTGCCTATTCTAGTTGGCGACCCACCGCGGTGCACCGGAAGGAAGCTCCACATGCCTCCCCGCAGTGACTTAGTCCAAAATACATTGTAATTTACATTGCACTGTAGAGAACCTACTGTTGATTTTATAAATTTCCTTTTTTTCATAATGGCTTGAATTAAAGTTTAAAATGCAAATGATGGATTAGTTGCGGTCTAAACAGAAACATTCATTTCGAATGCGCCTCTGTCATACCAAAGAACCTACTGTTGATTTTATATGCCGGACCTTTATGCTTGTGCGGTAATAAAACTTCTCAAATGCACTTGTGATGTTAGGCTGTGTAACGTGTAAAGTTTTGTGAAAATCGAACTGATTCTTTCTTTAATCAGATTTTTTTCGATTATCGATACTTATCGAAGACATTCCGATACGGACCCTATCTACGAACACTGCCGTGCACTTAAAGTACATTTGTGTGAAATTTAAAAAAATAGGCCTAGGAGAGAACGGACGCACACGCACAGATAAAGTTCCTTTCATATAATAGCAGATATATGTACTAAGCCTTAATAATACAAAACACATACACAAACACGCACGCACGTACACGCGCGCACACACGCACATTTATATATTTATATTCATCATTAATACAAAAATACATACATACGCGCACACATATACATACACTAATCACTAATGATACAAAACACACACACACGCACGTATATGTGTGTGTGTGTGTGTGTGCTTGGTATCATTAATCATTAGTCCATTTTCAATATGGAAATTAATTTTTGAAATATTCTACCTTTTGTATATAGTAATCAAATTGTAAACATACAAACAAACAAACATACATACTGGAATAGGACTTTGTTGTAATAAATATTGCGTACATACAGTCGATCCATTTTTAATTATTTCTTATTCATCTAACGATAGCTCAAACGGTAACAACAAAGGCTTAAGAGCTAGATGTTTTGGTTTCGATCGTAGCTGATGGTACCCTAAAAAAAACTTTTGAAGTCACTACTATATATTGTGTATAACATTATAATCAACAGAGAATTGGCTCTTTAAAAATGAACACGAAATCTGGATATCATATTTAAATCACGAAATCTGGATATCATATTTAAGCGTGGTTTACGTCCGGGCAACGCTCGTAGGCCTGCTAGTATTACATATTGTTGTTTAGTAAAATATTTATGGATCTAGACTTTGCCAGCATCTTGCATGATATTGAAGCATTAATAAAATCGATGATTTGGATTAAATAAAAAAAAAAGGAGAAACGGTTCCATATCAGAGTATCGCAATATTGCATTTCCAATGTGATTCGTTCTTACAGAGATTCATTATTGTACAGACAAAACGATAAAGGTACGTTAATTTTTATTTATTTAAAACATTTTTTATGTAAATCGTTCTAGACAAGGCGTGAAGCCACTTAATATAAGGAAGTAAAAAGGTACGACAATAAAGTAAAAAAACAACAAAAAAAAAAAACGGTAACTCAGAAGAACAGACGACTCGAAGTCCGCAGCAGACGGTGTAGAGATAAAACTTATTTTATCTCTCTAAAAAAATAAATAAATAGAATAAAAAGAAACCAATAAATATACCATGAAGTATAAATAATATATATATACAGATAATGTATATATATACAGATAATGTATATGTATATATATATTCAGATAATATATATATATATATATATATATATATATATATATACAGATAATATATATACAGATAATATATATATACAGATAATATATATATATATACAGATAATATATATATATATATATACAGATAATATATATATATATATATACAGATAATATATATATACAGATAATATATATATATATATATATACAGATAATATATATATACAAATAATATATATATATATATATACAGATAATATATATATATATATATTATTTCGGTTTCAATTCAAGCTAATGCACTCAAGTCATATGGATATATTTTTTCATTTTTGAAATCACAACTTTATAATGTATAAAAATCGGAAGAACATTAAATCTATGATAATATATATAATTTATTGTATATATACTATTATATTATATTATAATTTATTGGATATATTACTATTATATTAGACTATTTATATATAGTCAATATCCTATATTTATATATAGTCAATATCTTATATTTATATATAGTCAATATAATATATTTATATAAAGTCAATATCATATATTTATATAAAGTAAATATAATATATTTATATGAAGCCAATATCATATATTAAGATATAGTCAATATCATATATTTATATAAAGCCAATAGCCAATATTTATATAAATTCAATATCATATATTCATATAAAGTCAATATCCTATATTTATATAAAGTAAATCTCATATATTTATATAAAGTCAATATCTTATATTTATATAAAGCCAATATCCTTTATTTATATGAAGTCAATATCATATATTTATATAAAGTCAATATCCTATATTTATATATAGTCAACATCCTATATTTATATAAAGTCAATATAATATATTTATATATAGTAAATATCATATATTTATATAAAGCCAATAACCTATATTTATATAAAGTCAATATCCTATATTTATATAAAGTAAATCTCATATATTTATATATAGTCAATATCCTTTATTTATATAAAGTAAATCTCATATATTTATACATAGTCAATATCCTTTATTTATATAAAGTCAATATCCTTTATTTATATAAAGTCAATATCTTATATTTATATAAAGTCAATATCTTATATTTATATAAAGTCAATATCTTATATTCATATAAAGTCAATATCCTATATTTATATAAAGTCAATATCATATATTTATATAAAGTCAATATCTTATATTTATATAAAGTCATAATCATAGATTTATATAAAGCCAGTATCATATATTCATATAAAGTTAATATCCTATATTCATATAAAGTCAATATCCTATATTTATATAAAGTCAATATCATATATTTATATAAATCAATATCATATATTTATATAAAGTCAATATCATATATTTATATAAAGTCAATATCATATATTTATATAAAGTCAATATCATATATTTATATAAATTCAATATCTAATATTTATATAAAGTCAATATCCTATATTCAGATAAAGTCAATATTCTATATTCATATAAAGTCAATATCATATATTTATATATAGTCAATATCATATATTTATATAAAATCATATATTTATATAAAGTCAATAT
Source organism: Euprymna scolopes (assembly GCF_053919585.1). Taxonomy (NCBI): domain Eukaryota; kingdom Metazoa; phylum Mollusca; class Cephalopoda; order Sepiida; family Sepiolidae; genus Euprymna; species Euprymna scolopes. The sequence goes on from NC_136516.1 coordinate 15,612,672, forward strand.
CATATATTTATATAAAGTCAATATCATATATTCATATAAAGTCAATATCCTATATTCATATAAAGTCAATATTCTATATTCATATAAAGTCAATATCATATATTTATATATAGTCAATATCATATATTTATATAAAATCATATATTTATATAAAGTCAATATCCTATATTCATATAAAGTCAATATTCTATATTCATATAAAGTCAATATTCTATATTCATATAAAGTCAATATCATATATTTATATAAAATCATATATTTATATAAAGTCAATATCATATATTCATATAAAGTCAATATCCTATATTCATATAAAGTCAATATTCTATATTCATATAAAGTCAATATCATATATTTATATATAGTCAATATCATATATTTATATAAAATCATATGTTTATATAAAGTCAATATCATATATTTATATCAATTCAATATCATATATTCATATAAAGTCAATATCATATATTCATATAAAGTCAATATTCTATATTCATATAAAGTCAATATTCTATATTCATATAAAGTCAATATCATATATTTATATATAGTCAATATCATATATTTATATAAAATCATATATTTATATAAAGTCAATATCCTATATTTATATAAAGTCAAAATCCTATATTCATATAAAGTCAATATTCTATATTTATATACAGTCAATATCATATATTTATATAAAGTCAATATCATATATTTATATACAGTCAATATCATATATTTATATAAAGTCAATATCATATGTTTATATAAAGTCAATATCCTATATTCATATAAAGTCAATATCTTATTGATTGTTTCATTTGAAGTAGTGAATAACCACAAGTGCCCCCTCCCTATTTTCGGCAAACTGAAAAAACGAGTTTAATTATAATAATAATAATAATAATAATAATAATAATAATAATAATAATAATAATAATAATAATAATAATGTTACAGAATGGATTGAGAGAGAGAGAGAGAGAGAGAGAGAGAGAGAGAGAGAGAGAGAGAGGTGAGTAAACGTGGAGTGTAGACACGTTTACCAGAACCGAGGGTCAGCTGACCAGATTACGTATGAGTGACGTGGTCAGGTTGGCTAGATGAGTGAGACTGGATTTGGACTTTGAAGAAGACGGACGGCTTAATAGCTGTTCCCTCCCCTTCACTGTGGGTGGGGGACGCTGACGTGTTCAAAGCAAGCAAGATTCACTTCCATATTCTGTGTCGACATCTGGAAGGTAAATGAAAAACTATAAAACCAATTCATCGTCTTGGAGTGATAAATATTCGTCTAACAGGTACCAGTCTCCCTCCAAGAGAAGATGAATTCCAGATGGATCAACATCGACGACACATGAAGTAAGGTATGTAAAGAAAATGCATGTAATACACACACACAAAAGCATATGAACAATTAGATATGAACACACACAACCGCATATGAAACTAGACGATCATACGCACACGGAATTCTGGTATGACACGCATAATCTCCTTTCATGCTAATAATAATCATTCCATGACAACAAATACAATTATGGTCCTCCCCTTTTATGTTATACACCAAACGTCAATTTGGTGCCCCTCTATGATAACCCTAGTGATAACTTCAATGATAACACTATGTAACAACAACAACAACAACAACAACAACAACAACAACAATAATAATAATAGTAATAATAATAATAATAAATATAATAATAATAAAAATAAAAATAATAATAATAATAATAAAAATGAAAATAATAATAAAAATAATAATAATGATGATGATAAAATAAAATAATAATAATAATAATAATAATAATAATAATGATAATAATAATGATAATAAAATAATAATGATAATATAATAAAATAAAATAATAATAATAATAATAATAAAATAATAATAATAATAATAATAATAATAATAATAATAATAATAATAATAATAATAATAAACTATCACTTATAGTACACTAGCAGGGGTGCCCGGCGTTGCCCAGGTGTTTGTAGGTGTGTGTAATGTTAAATAAAAAAGAAACCGGGGAGGGGGTAGGATGGAACCCGAAGCCCTGAGGCGAAGTTTGAAAATAAAATCGGCCAGCCAGAATGAGTTAGTGAAAGATGTTTGAAAGTCGTCGAGCGTTACGACGACGATGTAAGCATTGTTATAAGCGAAGTAAGAAAAGAAAACAAAATTAAGCGGGGGTGGGGGTAATCAAAACATTAAAAAAAACACAAAAAAATCTAACGTAAGGCAAACGAACACGTGAAAAATGGCTTAAATAAGCCTGTTTCGATATTAAACTTTAAAAAATCGGTGGATACCCGGGTGTCGCTAAGAATAAGCGAAGTAAAAGAAAAAAAAGAAAAAAACCAGGAAAACGAACGTTACGTGAAAAATGGCTTAAATAATACAGAGTTCAATATTTAAATTTAAAAAATCGAAAAAAAAAACAAAAAACAAAAAAACATCTCACACCACGATTCGAACCCAAAACTTTTGGATAATTAACAAACAAGCTAACCAACTGCGTTAAAGCGACGGAGATGAAATGCGTTTGGTTTTTCAACTATTTAAAGTAAATCAGGACATGACGTCATCTGACGCATGCGTAGAATCGGGCATCGTTACGAGAAACCCGTTTTTGTTGACCCCCCCCCTCTATGGAAAATTGTCGATTTCGGGGTGAAAAAGTTAACGTTTTTGGCCAATTTTTCGATGTTTTTCAAGCGAAGGATGGGGCTTCGATATGATCCCGAGTTTGTGAATTTTCGTCGCGTGTGTCAAAAGTTTTTAGCAGACACACACACATACACACATACACACAAAACACACACACACATACATTTTCGCTTTTATATATATAGACTAGCGGGGGGGGGGGGGGTACCCGGCGTTGCCCGGGTGTTTGTAGGTGTGTGTATGGAGGGGGGGGTAATTAATAATCCTGCTTAAATATTATAAAAAAGACGATGTAAAAAAAAAAAATCCAAAACCAAAACAGAAAAAAATGGCATAAATAAACCTGTGTATGGGGGGGGGTAAACTAAAGAATAAGCGAAGTAATAAAAATACGTTTAGTCGGGAGGAGGGATTGAAGCTTTGACGCGGAAACCAATGCCAACTACTTAACGGTCTCGACCACGAGTGAGAATAATTGATTAACGTGTTAAGTTAAAGCTTATAAAGCTAAAAGAGGTTTGATTGACAGGACGACGCTAAATGAGGTCATCGCGCGATCGTTATTTTTAGTTTTCACTTCACCCCAGATGATGGTGAGAAGGGGGGGGAACCAGAGCAAAAGCCGAGAACCCAACGTTTTTCACTGTATATATACTTAAATGCAGGACGAACCGGGGACAAAGCGAAATAGCGCGAATCTCATAGAAGTCGACGTAAATAAATCTAGAGACGACCCGCGTTCCTAAATCTTACATATTATGATATAGGACCCATATAAACAGTTGTAAGCGATAGTAACGAACCCGGGAGCGTGTGCCCGAAAAGCCTTTTGAAGACATACACGAAATGGTCACACACATTTTGCCTTTTATATATATAGATGATAACAGTGCTTAATGTAGAAAAATAGAGGTCAGATTTAGTATTAGCATTATTCTCGAAACAGATCTTATGTGGCATGCATTTTGTTTTAAGAGTTCCATTTTAAATCCCATGCAGATTCCCGAGTTCAACAAGATACACTTGACAAAGGTCGGAGGTTACCTAGGCCGAAACGGTAAGAGAAGAGTATTCTGAATAACCCAAATAATACAACCTATCAATCCTCATCTCAAAAATTCACAAACAAGTCAATGGTCGTTTAAGTTTATCCTCATCTTTTATATGTACTACCTCTCCACACCCAGGCAACGCTGGGTACCCATGCTAGTCTTCAATGAATTAAGGTCAGATTTAGTATCAGGATATTTTTCTTATTCCGAAACAGGTCTTATGTGGCATATACTTTTGTTTAAACCTGAAATTTGTTGGAAATTAAATATGTTACAGTCAACTAATGTTTACACCAATTCTATTTCAGGAGGATGGTCAGGTTCTTCTCGATGAATCCGCGCTTCTTTGTACTCTGCACCTGCTTGAGCTTCGTCGGATTTGTAATCCTGTTTCAAAGCGAATGGAAGCGCAGAGTCTTGCCGGATCTTCAGTTCGGCACTGTCCGAGACAACACCAAACCGAGACCGCCGAAACGGTTTTGTCACCTGAAGAACAACATCGTGTTTCTGAAAGTCCACAAAGCGGGCAGCTCGACAGTGATGAACGTCTTGCAACGCTTCGGCCTGCAGAGAGGGCTCAACTTTGTGCTCCCTAAGAGGGGGCATTACTTGGGAAAGATCACAACCCTTAAAAAGGCGAATTTGTTGCCGCTGAAGGCGAACGAAACCTACAACATACTGTGCAATCACGTCGTCTATAACAGAACCGTTTTTGGCAGCATCCTGAAGCACCCAATGTTCTACTTTGCCATCTTGAGATCCCCCTTCAATCAGTTCGTGTCAGCTTTTAACTACTATTCGTACATCTACCCAAATAAATATCTCTTGGAGGTCCCAAAAGTGAATCCTATTACCGAGTACTTAAAAAACCCGCTCAAATACGAATCTTTTTTAAATGATCCTAGATTTTCGTACACCAACAGCCGTATGGCGTTTGATCTTGGCCTAAACCTCTCCGATGTCCGTAACGAACAGAAAATTTCCGAGTACATTAAGATCCTGGAGGCTGATTTTCACTTCATCATGATTATGGAGTATTTCGAAGTGTCCATGGTGCTGCTTAAAAGATATCTCTGCTGGGATCTGAAAGACATTCTGTTCGTGCCTAAAAATATATATTCCGCTAAGAAACCCCATCAAGTCGGCGTTGAAGATTTGAGACGCCATCGCGCTTGGTCAAAAGCCGACTATATGATCTATGAACATTTCCTGATAATATTTTGGAAGAAGGTGTACGAGGAAGGACCCGATTTAGCACTGGAGACTGAGCACTACAGGTCTCTATTGACCGTGACTCGGACTTACTGCAAGTCACAGAATCGGAAAAAGTCGATGACGATTACGCAAAGCAAGTGGAACGAACCGTTCGAGCTGACATCGTATGACTGCGACATTATCATGAAGGGAGAATTACCATTGGTCTACATGTTGCAGTCAAAGCACAAAAGGGAACATTTTCCATATTCACTGAAAGGAAAGCGTACAATTTCCAAATAAACACATAAGCAAAACAGATGCCACTATTTTATATTTTCAAAGATACAGCCATCGAATCTGGTCATCTCGTGATGACGAAAATGTTATTGCGATAGACGCGATAACCTAAAGAACGAACGCAATATTTCAGTTCTCCGTTACGGACTAACGTGAACGCTATTTCGAGCGTGTGAACGTGACAGACTCCCCCCCCCCAAAAAAAAAGTTATTCAAAAACCTAACGGTAATAGACTCACGAAAATGTAATTCAAAAACTAAAAAATATCAAACCGACGAAAAATGATATTTCAAACACATTTCAAACGTGTATAACGGACGGAAATGCTATTTTAAACCTAACCCTCACAGAAAAAAACAAAAACAAAACGAAAATGCTATTTACAAAATGAAATGCTACAGACAGACGTACGGAGATATTATTACAAAATGAAATGTTACAGACAACGAAAATATTATTTCATACTTAATCATAAACAAGCGAAAATGATATTTTAAACTTTTCTCTGACTGATGGGCGAAAATATAATTTGAAAAGATAAACACTGCAGACTAACAAAAAGGTTATTTCAAACGTGTAAAACGGACGGAAATGCTATTTAAAACCTAAACCTAAACCTCACAGCAAAAAATAAAAAAAATAAACGAAAATGCTATTTTAAACCTAACCCTCACAGAAAAAAAGAAACGAAAATGCTATTTCAAAATGAAATGCTATAGACAGACAACAAATGCTATGTTAAAACTTAATCCTGACAGACAGACGAACATTGTATTTTAAACCTTATGTTGATGGACGAAAATGCCATTTAGAACTTAAAACTGACAGACGTATGAAGATATTATTACAAAATTAAATGTTGCAGACAAACGAAAATATTATTTCATACTTACTCATAGACAAGCGAAAATGCTATTTTAAACCTTTCTCTGATAGACGGACAAAAATGTTATTTGAAAAGAGAAGTGTTGCAGATTAAGAAAAAAATCTATTTTAAACTTAAGTGTTACAGACGGGCGAAAATTAAAAAAATAAAAAAATAAATAAGCACTACAAACTAACAAAAATGTTATTTCAAACTTAAGCGTTACAGAGGGCGAAAATATAATTTGAACAGATTAGCACTGCTGACCAAAAACAAAAGCTATTTCGAACTTAAGTGTTGCAGACAGGCGAAAATTTAAAAAAAAAAAATAAGCGCTACAAACTAACAAAAATGCTATTTCAAACTTAAGTGTTACAGACGGACGAAAATGTCATTTGAAAATGCAAGCATTGCAAACTAACAAAAAACGCTATTTCAGACACGCGAAAATTTTACTTGGAAAAATAAGCATTTCAGACTAACAAAAAAAGCTATTTTAAACTTAAGTATTGCAGACAAGCGAAAATGTAATTTGAAAATATAAGCGGCGCAGATTAAGAAAAATGCTATTTCAAACTTAAATGACGAATGAAAATATTGTATAGTTAATCATGATAGCAATGAAAATGATGTTTCAAGCTTAAGCATGCCAGACAGACGAAAGATGATCTTTAAAACTTAAGCATGACAAACTAACGACAATATGACTCCAAAGTAAGAGGCATCAGACGGACGAAAGTTATAATACAATCGTTAAGACTTTCAGTATTTTTAACACATGGCTTTTCTCTCACGTTATTCGGTTAGAAGGTCGCTACACGATTCCACTATATATACTAGCGGAATCGTGTCCTAGGGTTTCCTGATTAAATAAAATAATTCAAGAAATTATTTATCAAACTATTTATTTACTTGCCCGGGTATTTGGAGGTGTATGTTGAGC
>NC_136516.1:15624691-15639691 GCF_053919585.1 Euprymna scolopes
TCAAACCTACTTATTCTTAACTTAAGGAATCTGTAACGTGAACGATTCATGCATGCACAGTCGTGAAACAATTGATCAACAGATAAAATTCCGATGAGCCCCCCCTCTTTCCCCTCCCCATGTATGAATTTTTTTTTAATTTTGACCTATTAGCAGAACTTTCTTTGAATGAAAACCGATTAAAAGTTTTTCACATGTCTGAATACCCTATATACCAACTTTCAAGTCTGTAGGCCAACAATTCGTTGAGTATATAGGTTGAGACGTGTCCTTATATACATACATTTTTATATGTGTTTGTGTGTGTATCTTCGAACGCTTTCGACTTAAAATAGTTAAATAAAAACTATTTCTCTTACCGGGAGAAGCAATTTTTACTTATTTTCTGTTGTATAAGGTAATTCAAGTAAAATCCAAATACACACACAAATGTTCAGCAAAATTATGACACTATCGTTTCCCGGGGAGAGTTACTTGGTTAAGGAACATTCTGGGAATGCAACCAGTTCCCAGGGTGTTAGACACGATATCCAAACACCAACACAACGGGTCGATATGTCGTCGATTATAACCGGCTGGCATGAGTCGTTTCTTGTGTCTTCATTGCATCGTTACAGGCAGCATTTCCATCGTCGCATTAATGTTGAAATCGAACGCTTGTACAAAAAATATGCATTTTTATAAAAAAATATATAATTTATTTAACATTTAACAATGAGGAAGCATATTCAGTCGACCCATTGCGTGCACACCAAACTACTATATCCTGCGCGTACGGGGTGCAAGCTTCAACTGTTTAAAACAATAGAATTATATTTAATTCTCTCTTTTAATGAAGAAAGAGAGAAAAAGGGAGTGAAAAAGAGAAATAGAGAAAGAGAGAGAAAGAGAGAGACATTTATACATAACATTTTTTTTTTACATGGTGGTCATCACTTATCAAGGCCCGAAAGCCACTCAGGGATAAGGGTTATTGCGTGTACAGTAATCAATGGGATAGTATCGCAGTAATTGTTAGCATTGGAGATTTGATAAAGTGTCTTACTTAAGGGGGCGGTTAATCAAGAATTTGTTTATGTTTGACTTGAAGACGTCCAAGATGTAGTCAGGTGGGAAACAGGCAAACGGAAGAGAGTTCCACAGGTGTGCACTTCTAAGAAAGAAGCATTGTTCATGGAATCTACATTTTGAGTTAGGCACAGATAAAGAGTGGGGGAAATTAATGAGAGTGGTTTCAGCTAGACGAGTGTTTATCGTGAGAGATTTTCGAAGGGGGACCGGAGATTGGAGCTCAGACGAGCACTTGCCATGGAAATAACAATAAAACAAAGATAGGCTCGTTACATCTCTTCTGTGGGAGAGAGGTTGCAGGGAAGAGAAAAGGGCATCTCTCACTAAGCCACAAAGTTTTTGTACTCTGTCAAGGCAGGATAGGCTGTTTTTAGCAGCTCCAGCCCAGATGTGGCAGCAGTACTCCATCCTTGGACGTACTTGGCTTTTATATAGATAGAGAATTGCATCAGTAATGAGATATCTTCTGGATTGGTAAAAGGATCCCACCATTTTCCCAGCGACCTTGGCAATAGACTTGATGTATGTGTTCGATTTCAGATCAGGAATAAAGGTCAAGCCCAGAAGCTTGTCAAAACATGGAGCCTTCCCAAGACGAGAGCCATCCATTTCAATTGATGCCAGATGGGGATCAAAGTGTTGATGATGTAAAGATAGGAGCTTGGTTTTAGATGCATTAAAAGTAACCAGCCACCTCTTCCCCCACTGTACCACGTGCTCTAGATCAGAGGAGAGAGAATCAGAGAGAACTTTGTCATTTACGGCTTTTGATGTGTTGTCATAGATGGTCGTGTCATCAGCATAGATGTCAACGAATTATTTAAGTATGTGTTTTGGGAGATCATTGATGTAGATCAGGAAGAAAGTTGGGCCCAGGATTGATCCCTGAGAGACTCCAGCATTAATACTCTGATTTCTGCCCATCAACCACTACTCTTATGAGCCTATCAGAGAGAAATGATTTAATAATTGAGAAAAATTTCCAGTTATACTGTAGCTGGAAATCTTGTGAAGTAGGCCTTTATGACATATCTTATCGAAGGCCTTTGATATGTCAAGAGCAATTGCCCTAGAAAGGAAGCCTTTGTTGAGAGATTCATTAATCGTATGAGATATAACTGTTAGCACATCTGCTGTAAATCTAGCAGAACAGAAACCATATTGCATGTCACTAAGAAGGTTATTTCTGCTGAAGTGGTTAACTACTTCTCTATTTAATAAATTTATTTCTCTACTTAATAAATCTACTTAATATTTAATAAACGTTTAAACATTGTTTTGTTTTTGTACCCATGAGTTCTTTCGGGTTTGACCTTTCAAATTCTAAGGTCTTATATCGTTTTGCCTTGATTCAATATTATAAACACATTGTCATTCTTGGCTTCAGTCATAATAGAACATTTTCAAAATCACAAGCACCTGCTTAACATATCTGCTCCCCACAAGTACAGGCAAGATAGACACAAGGTTCATTAATGTAGAAGCCCCCAGCTCCCTCAAAAGGGGCGCTCTCCATTGTGCCACCATATAACCTCATTAACTCTTCACCTTGTGTGGCTTTTGGCCTATATAAGTGATGATTCATTTTTTATTATAACGTTCCTTTTAATATAAAAACAGATTTTCCGTATTTTATTTCAATAAAAATTACGCTCTTAGACAGCATCTGAACCGAACACCGTTTTGTAATTTGTTTGTTGATTAATAAAATCGTTGAATCACCTTTTACTCATTAGCCTACCAAGTTTCCTAAGATATTCATTAATTAAAGAGATGACGCGCTGCACATGATCGAACAACCTTAATTAATTCCACCAATTCCAAATTTCTGATAACGCAGGGTTAAAAGGAATTTTGAACAGATATGAACTTGATGATGACACAATCATTATGCCGCAGCAGAAACTTTGGGGGCCTACATCTCATTGCCGAAGCAAAATGGTGGAGCAAACACAGACTCTGCTCAGAGTCCTGAAAGAAATCACTGACTAAAAGCTTTTGGTCTTTTCAAGACTAAGCATGAATAGGTTTCTTCTGTTTTTATGATAATCATCTTTCATTTTTGTTAACTCTTTACATTAAGTGGCTTTATGCCTTGTCTGGAGCTATTTCCACAAAACAAAAAAACATTGTCACAAAATCACAAAAATATCTACCCTCCCTCAGTCTTTGAGTAGGATATGTCTGACAAACATTCTATTCTAGTTGTTTCTTTCCAAGAACTGCAAGGTTGCGAAACTATTTTCCTACTGACTGTTTTCCTCCTAACTTTGTCTTTTCACGAATAAAGCCAATAGACCTCTTCTGTCATTCCAATAATTATCTTTTATTCTTGTTAGCTCCTTATATCAAGTGGCTTCATGCCTTGTCTAGAGTGATTTTCTATTATAATAAAAATCTTTGTGTTACATATTATATCAATGGCGACTAGGCCAGTAACGTAAAAATTAGGTTATATTAAAGCTATAAACTTCAAAGCAGCTTATCCTCTCTTGGCAGAGTTCAAAATAGACTTCGTATCCTAGTGGGGGGGGTCCTTTTCTGTTCCCTGCAACCTCTTTCCCACAGAAGAGACTTTGTGAGCCTGTCGCTGTTTTATCACTATTTTCATGGCAAGTGCTCGTCTGAGCTCCAATCCATGGTCCCTTCTGGCCCGACTTTCACAAAAACACTCGCCTAGCTGAAACTACTATCAATAATTTCCCCCACTCTTTATCTGTGCTTAAACCTAAACGTAGACTTCATGAACCAAGTATCTTTCCTAGAACTGCACGCCTGTGGAACTCTGTTCCGTTTTCCTACCATCCAACTGACTACAATATGATCGTCTTCAAGTCCAATGTAAACAAGTTCTTGATGAGCCGTTCCCTTAAGTAATCCAATTTACCAAATTTCCAGGACTAATGATTACTATGACATTTTCCTCATTGACAGCTGTACACTCATTGACCATTATCCTCGCGTGGTCTCTGGTCCTTGATAAATGGTGACTCCTTTGTAAAAACAAAATAAATAAATAAATAAAACCCTCAAATAAAAATTATTTCTCTTAAAAGAAGCAATTTTTTGTTTTTATTGTAAAAAAAAAAAAACCCCAAAGTAAAACGCAAATAGGTCACAAAATGTTAAGCAAAATGACCTAATTACCCTTGTGTGGCTTTTAGCCTAGATAAGTGTTAACGTCCCTTTTGTGTTACACAAATGATTAAAATATTGATTAACATCGATTACAAATTTTTATTTATATATTGTTTATTTTTGAATATGAAACAATTTTTTTTTTTTTTCGATCATTCTAAAGTGTTATTATATAAAAGTATTCCCCATGCACATACAACATTTCCAGAGAAATTGAGGTCCTTCTACAGAATCTGAACCGGACACAGTTTTATAATTTGCTTTTCAATAATGGCACCAGTTTTTTTTTTTTTTTTTTTTTTTTTTTAAGTGAAAGACGCTAGCCGACATATTTGTTTCTTTTATTACTTTTACGATATACGTTTAACTGACTGAATTTAATTATTAGTCAAAGACTCCAAGTAGTTTTTTTTTGTTGTTTTTTTTTTTTTAAACACAAAAATCACTATTTAGACCAAAATTTCCTCTTTGATTTATTATAAGAAAACGAATTCTTGAAACCGGAACTTACAAACCGGAAAGATGATTTCTATAATCACAAACAAGCAAGCATACTGATCTGAGTTTTATATTATAATAGATATATATTGTTGACTTTGTGTATGCCTTGAATAGTAGCAGTGGCTTTCAATATCCAACTTAAGAAAGGTCGTCCATGATCAAGTAGATATATTCTATATTACAAAATAAAATACAATCATAATTTATAACAAATATATTGTTGACCTTGTGTATGACTTGAATAGCAGCAGTGGCTTTTAATATCGAACTTAAGCCAGGGCAGCCATGAAATAGGTAAGCAGACAAATTTTTAAAAACTGGAAGCAACAAAGCAGAAAGACGGTTTCATCGTCTCCAGCAAGCACGACTGATTCTTTATTCTCTATCCATTACTCCAATCACATTATTGTGTAACAGGTATAATTTTTAATAGTGGCGACACTCTGCTAGTTAGTAATGACAGAATTTCCCTGAACTTAAACTATCCACTCCAAACTCACTATTCACTCTCTCTATGAACTATATGGCCTTTATTTTCTTTCAAATATTTAACTTAACGTGTAGACCTTCTATCGTTGTCATACACTAAATCATCACCGACAACCAGTATGAAGCTCCATGGACACTTATAAGACACAAATAAAAAGCAACAAACTCACAACAGACTCTCTCTCTTTCACTCACACACACACACACACACACACACACACACACACATACATACACACACACACACGCGCGCGCGCACACACACAATCATCATCATCATCATATTTGGTTTAATGTCCGTTTTACATGCTGGCATGCTTTAGATGGCGTTTATCACCAAAGTTACGCAACACTGAGTTGGTCAATGCAAGATAGGTGACCATTTTGGGAACACTAGACGCTGTATGCCATCTTCCTTTGTTTTATTATGGAAATTGCTTAAGACAAGGCATGAAACCGCTTGATCTAAAGGGCTAAAAATAATACTTTAAGGTCAAAAACTTGCTGATAAATATTAGATAGATTAGATTCTGACCCAGAAAACAGCAATTTTTCCCTCTTTATCAGAAATATCGCTCATTGAATGTGAGGACTAAAGGACAAAATAAGAATTAATCAGGATATACATTCTTATGCATGTGGAATTGTACCTCCCATAAAACTACATTGGATGGATTCAAGAAATTGACTTAGCTGTAGCATGCGACCTAGCTAAGGACTGGCGAAAGTGGTTTACGATCACTGAACATACTGTACTTACTCTGGAAAAAAGTCAATTTAATCCGACCAGGATTAAAAAATAAAAAAGACAAGTAGAAAGGAGGTGCCTTCAATAAGTTTCCAGACTTTTTTTAGACAGGCATTTAAAATTTTCGCAGACTCTTGAAAATTCAGTATATTGTTGCTATACATTTTATGAGATGACTGACCAATTTTTACGATTTCAGGTTCAAATGAACAGTTACAACAGGAATTGGAATAGGACAGTCTTCAATTCCATCCTTGTCACAGACTATTTTACCAAGATGGACATCAAAACAGTTCCTCACCCTCCCTATAGTCCAGACCTTGCTCCCTGTGACTTTTTGGTTATTTCCTAAGCTCAAGAAAAACCTTAGAGGCTGTTATTACAAGAAAATTGAAAAGATAAAAGACGCTGAAACGAGGGTCATTGGCATGCTTGGATTAGAGGACTTCCATAGAGCCTTTCAGAAGTTGTTGGAATGGCACTATGTGCATTGCAGCCGGAGGAGATTACTTTGAAGTGGACTAGAGTTTCATGTGTGTACTTTAAATAAAAGTGCCCATACGAAAAACGTTTTGAAACTTATCGAAAGCAACTCGTACAAAGACAGAAAAAACAAAAAAAAAGAAGACCAGTAGATGAGAATCTTATTGAAAGCCAATTAAATAACAATAAAAAAATGTTTCTTTTTCTGATTTTGTTTTCGTTTCTTTCTTTTACATAAATAAAAAACGATGTCAAAAAAAAAAAATGAATGGTGGAATGTAATATGCAAATAGTTGTTAGTTGTATTCAAATAGAATGTTTTGGTTTGATTCTTTTATTTAAATTTTTTCTTTCCTCAAATCATAAATTCTTTGGAATGGTCAAATGCAGCCAAAAAAAAAAAAAAAAAAAAAAAAAAAGAATCCTTTCCTTCGGTGGGCGACTTCAAATAACGGCAAAATTTCATCTTTAAAAGAATTTGTTCTCTTTTCATGTGTTTTTTTTTATTGTCGTTCCTTTGATTTTCAGGGAAGCCATTTTGCCATCAGGAATTGAAGACCTGGAAAACAAGAGAAAATCAGAAATTAAAAAAAAAAAAAAAAAACACCCAAAGAAAAAAGAATATACTAATTATATATTATACAACTTGAAAATAGGTTATTCATAATTTGATGTAGAGTAATTATTTTCTTTATTAAATTTTTGCATCTAACTTACTTAAAAAAAAATTAAAGGGTCAAGTGTGAGTTTGGGTGGGCATACTCCTAAATGTTAAAGTTTATAAAAATATTGTGTAGCCATGTTTCCTACAGCATTGCCGAGAGTATATATTTCATAATTATATATAATTATATAATATATAAGTATATAATTCATAATGATTCGTTCATTAGTTAATGTGTTTATCCTGTTAGACTGTTAAAAATACCTAACAAACATATAAAAATACCTAACTTTATATTACTAGCAGATGTACTCGGTGTGTCTCGGTATAAAACGTGATGTTAAATTCCTAAAAAAAACAAAAGAAAAAAAAATGAAATAATTAAAAAAAAACGGAAAGAAACTGAGACATGTGCATGCGAGTATTATATTTTTTCTAAACAGTTCCCTTCTTGCAAGTAAAAAGAAAAAAATTGAACTGAGATCAAAACAAAAGCTTAAAGATAGTGAGGAAAGTATGATAACCATTAGGCCAGCTAGACACAATCTTTAAAACTATTTATTCTTAACATACAAAAGCTGTCATGTGATTTGTGCATGCGCAGTTGTGAAACAGTTGACAAACAGATAAAAATCCAATCACCCCACCCAAGTACCAATTTTTCAATTTTGACCCCTTAGCAGCCTGGATGAAAACTGATTAATAAGTTTTCTGCATGTCTGAATAGCCTATATATCAAATTTCAAGTCTGTAGATCAAAAAATGTGTTAAGTATATAGGTGGAGAGTTGCCCAAACACACACACACACACACACACACACACACACACGCACACACACACGCACACGCACACACACACACACACACACACACGCACACACACACGCACACACACACACACACACACACACACGAACCCTATACATGTTCAAATTAAACAAATAATAATACATACTGACCCATAAACTTCTCTATGTTGTCTAGAATATATATTCAAAAAATCAAAATGATCCATTAATTAGTTTAGGAGATTATACTCTACATAGAAATATGGCTTGAGGTAGTTGCCTATGTAGCTGCACTGATGGATTGTGAAACGGCGAAACATTACTGTATGTGGATGTTATGAAAATATATATGGCAATTAAATACAGTAGTGTTTTTGTTGAATATATGGTTAAGTGGCAGTTTTAGTCATTTAGAACTGCTTGAAAGCTTCACCGCTCACTCATTTTTTGACCGAATTTCAAACAATTATTACAGTTTATAGATCACCTTCTCAGCTATACTGTGAGAAAAAAATTTCAATTTTCGTACAGTAAAACAAAAGTAATGATGAATTTTCTGGTGTTCAAATCGTAAAAACATGTCAGGAGGTGAGCGACGCTTTTTATGACGGGTTTCCATAGTAACCACGTCGCTAAAGTGACTACTGTTGCTACTAATTCGAAAAGAGGAGTAGAAAGTGAAAAAGAGAAAATGAAAGCACGAAGGGAGATAATTGGGGGGATTTTATTGAAAGCAGACGAGTGCCATACATTGTTATTACTTACGTGTTTATGGGGGCAAAAAATAAGACTGAAATTAAACAAAAAACAAGTGAATTTATTGGAAGCCTGGCAGAATCATGGATTACAATAGAAAAATGCGAGCATGAAAAGTAATATGGCTAATCTTAAACATGGAAAAGTAAAGGACTAGTTGTTAAAACTGGAAAAGAAAAGGACAAGATACTCTAGTAAAAAATATAATAAATTTATAACTTAAAATATTGCAGCATTAAGAATTGATTGTAATATGTTTAATTGGGGGTCGGCGATCTGTCGGGGGTCACACATGCTGTTTCCTTCTTGATGGATTTGAAACCGACAGTACCGATGTTGTTCTGATTTTAACCTCTCACAATTTAATAGACCATAAATATAATGATAAAAATTTAACTGGATTCATTTCAAAGACATCAGATCAATGATTGCCAAAATAGTAGGACTACAATGGCAGTATAAGGTTTCCATAATTGTTGAATGAGTTCATAAAGTAACAAATAGAAATTTAGGAAACATGTCAGTTTGACGTCCAGACAGCAAACTAAAATGGCGGTTCAATTTTTCTCCCTAATGCAACCCAGTGTTCGTTACAGGTCAAACCTCTCTCGGACACCCACGCTGTCTGGCACGATCAAAAAGGAACAACCAAACAAAAATAAATCCAACTCGTTTATTACTATCACTTTCCAAACAACTTCTTCATTCATGCTATGAGATTAACAAAACCCTGCCGTCTTGACACCAGCTTAAAAGTCCCTCATCGCTACTGCAGGGCCACACTCAGTCCACGGTTTTTTCTGCTCGATCACATGCCGGCCATAGAGCTAGGGTTAGGGTCATGAAAGAAAGTAAGATTATTTTTTATAGCATCATATAGCCGTTAACATATTTAAAAAGATATGATGCAATTCATATTCTTTCTGAAACAAATATGTCCGTTATAATTCAAATATAGATGTGTAACCGAAATAAATGAGTGTAGTTTTGTTATGCGACTTATTAACTGAGATTGTGACGTTATAAAAAAAAATTACTCTCTTTTACAACGTTATATCCCCACCCCTTGTTTTGAATTTCCAAAATTTTTTCCGTTTCTGAAATAGAACAAGGTCATACATTTCATCAAAAATATATTTTCAAATATTTGTAGTGGTGTGGGTTTTCTTAATTTCATTCATCCAGAGGAAGTCTTTCAATAAAAACGAAACGTTGATAAACACATAGCTCGGTTTGTTCCTTTTTTATTTCTCTCTCTCTCTCTCTCTCTCTCTCTCTCTCTTTCGTATATATATATATATATATATATATATATATATATATATATATATATATATATATATATATATATACGAAATAAGAATCAGCCCAGCCTTGATAGTCGTTTTAAATTCTTTTTTTTTACACACATCTTATCTTTTCTTTTAATAATATTATTTGAACTCATTCCCTTTTCCTTGCCCCATTTGTGAATTATTCCACGGATTTCTGCCTTTTGGATTACTTTGGACCATCTTCCAATTACGTGATTCCCTTGGATTTTATTTGTGGAAATGGAAATTTAACCAACTTTTTTGGATTTTGATTTTTGGATTTTACCGTTATTGGATATTTTACCCTTCACCAGACTATCCATTCATGCATAATCACCTTTTTCTTCACCCTATTCCCTCTGCTTCACTATTTTTTACCAAGTAAGATCTTTGAATTTACTTCAGTAAATACATAAATATTTAAGATCTATAACTTACTTATAGTTTCATTAAATACTTTCCAATCCCGCATTTTGCTAAATCCTACCCTCTGATGAGCAGGAAAGTATTTCTTCGAAAATCCACAGATTAAGGATTATCCGCTTATTTTGTGCTTCCTTTTTAAAATTAGATACGTTTTTAACTCTTTTTCAAAGTTCTTTTAACATGTTTTATTAACTACTTATCTTTATATATATATATATATATATATATATATGTATATATATACATATACACACATAAACATATATATATATATATATATATTTATAACTACTTAATTTACTCACATAAAATTAATATACGAAAGTATAGATTTATGTGTAAAAGTGCTCAATACGTAGGTAGAGCTAGTTAGTAAGTTTTAAAATGTATATGGTGATTAAGCTACACTGAATATTCCGCGTTTCATCCACTCTGAGGAATCCTAGAGTGGATGAAACGCGGAATATTCAGTGTAGCTTAATCGCCATATACATTTTATAACTTACTAACTAGCTCTACCTACGTATTGAGCACTTTTGAAGTAAATACTTAAAGTTTACACATAAATCTATACTTTCGTATATTAATTTTATGTGAGTAAATTAAGTAGTTATATATATATATCTTTATGTGTGTGTGTATATTATATATATATATATATCTTTATGTGTGTGTGTGTGTATATTATATATATATATATCTTTATGTGTGTGTGTGTGTATATATATATATATATATCTTTATGTGTGTGTGTGTATATATATATATATATATCTTTATGTGTGTGTGTGTATATATATATATATCTTTATGTGTGTGTATAAATATATATATATATATATCTTTATGTGTGTGTGTATATATATATATATATATATACAGTGATGATCATATTTATTGGCACGGTAAAATAAAAGTTAAATTTTGTCTAATAAATTCTAAAAAAGGGATTAAATTAAAGAAAATAACAAAGTATATTATGTATTTTTAACTGGCCTTTCCGATGCAGCAATCGGATTTTAGAAAAAATAAATAATAAAGGAACAACAAACATAATTGCAAAAAACCCTTGTTCAAAATTATTGGCACGATTTATTTAATAATCAATTGTATAGCCTTTGGCCTTGATTACCTTCCTCAGTCGCTTTTCATAGTTTACAACCAAGTTGTTGCACTCTTCAGTAGTAATTTTAGCCCACTCTTCCTGACAATAATCCTCCAATTGAATAAGATTCTTAGGCTTCCTTTGCATTACCCTCAATTTTAATGTTCTCCATAAATTTTCAATTGGATTAAGGTCTGGGCTTTGTGATGGCCACTCCAAAACATTAATATGATTGTCCTCAAGCCATTTCTTAGTCAGTTTAGCCGAATGCTTTGGGTCATTATCTTGCATGAACCACCAACGACGACCAAGTGAGAGCTCTTTAGCAGAGTCTTTCAGGTTTTCATCCAATATTTTAACATAATCTTCCTTTTTTATGCTACCTGTGACCGTAACAAGTCGCCCTGGTCCAGAGGCAGCAAAGGATCCCCAAAACATAAAACTGCCTCCACCGTGCTTCACTGTGGGTATGGTGTTCTTAGGCAGGAAAGCTTCGCCAGATTTTCTGTAAATATAAGACACTTTATTATGGCCAAATAACTCTATTTTCGTTTCGTCAGTCCATAGAACACGTTTCCAGAATGCAACATCTTTATCAATATGACGTTTTTCAAAGGCTAGCCTTGCTTTCAGGTGCATAGGCTTCAATAAGGGAGTCTTTCTCGGACGACATGCTTTTAAACCAGCTCTCTTCAAAACTCTACCAACTGTATGTCGAGATACATTCACTCCAGAGGTGCTCTGTTCATCAACAATCTCCCCAACAGAGATCCTTGGGTTTTGTTTTACTTTCGAACAATTTTCCGTTCATCTCTTGGGGAAAGAATCCTTTTTCTCCCTCTACCCTCTAAACTCATAACGTGGCCTTGCGATTTGAACTTGTTTATTATGGCTCTAACAGTGGATTTGGGAAGGTTTAGCTTCTTTGAAATCTTATCATAGCCCTCCCCATTGGTATGGCATGCTACAACAAGCTTCCTGACGTCTTCGCTGTGTTCCTTAGTTTTAACCATGGCGATTGAAAATTATAATTTAGTCACTTATAATAGTTTAAATAAATCGCTATCTAAAAATTATCTGAAAAAAATTATTCACTGAATTAGCGTTAAACAAGCATAATATGGCTATAAAAAAGTTCAGAAAGCACGTAAACCGGAAATTGATTGATATTATACTGATACTAAAAGAAAAACAAAGCCGTGCCAATAATTTTGAACAAGGGTTTTTTGCAATTATGTTTGTTGTTCCTTTGTTATTTATTTTTTCTAAAATCCGATTGCTGCATCGGAAAGGCCAGTTAAAAATACATAATATACTTTGTTATTTTCTTTAATTTAATCCCTTTTTTAGAATTTATTAGACAAAATTTAACTTTTATTTTACCGTGCCAATAAATATGATCATCACTGTATATATCTCTTTATGTGTGTATATATATATATATATATATATATATATATATATATATATATATATATATATATATATATATATATATATCTTTATGTGTGTGTGTATATATATATATATATCTTTATGTGTATATATATATATATATATCTTTATGTTTATATATATATATATATATATATATATGTGTATATATATCTATATCTTTATGTATATATATATATATCTTTATGTGTATATATATATCGTTATGTGTATATATATATCTTTATGTATATATATATATATATCTTTATGTATATATATATATATCTTTATGTGTATATATATATATATATCTTTATGTGTATATATATATATCTTTATGTGTATATATATATATATCTTTATGTGTATATATATATATATATCTTTATGTGTATATATATATATCTTTATGTGTATATATATATATATATATATATATACACACACACACACAAAGAGAAAGAGAGAGGGGGAAGTTGCGCGTAATTTATAAGCATGTACATACGCATAAGTGTTATCCGCTTATCCAAACAAAGAATTACACGTTTCATATGCAAACAAATTTCTAAAGAATTACTTACACCATTTAAATAACTTAGGGTTTTATTTTCCGTTTTAATATTCTAATAGCATTATTAAGCTCATTGAAATCACGTCATGGCTCGGTTTACACAAAGACACACCAACCAACTAGATATCTTAGATCATTAAAAATCTAACGACAAAAACGATATCATAATAATTACATTTAATTTTCATAAAAAGTAAACATACAATGTTGTTCTTGCTTTAAATGTTGGAGGATTTAACAAAGAAAAATAAGGGTAAAAAATTTCAGCAGGGAGACCGGACGTAGCCCGGGATTGAATAATAATCAATGAATGTTTCACACTCCCATATTTTTATTGCCATCAAAATTGGTGAAATCGCCCATTTTTGCAACCAAATCGATTGATTGCCTGCTCTAGTTTAGTACCCATCATGGTACACGAGGAGGAAGCTTAACATGCCTCCGCGCAGTGACTTAGTCCACAATACATTGTTATCTACATTGCACTGTAGAGAACCTGTGCTATTAAAAAAGTGCTCAGCCGAAGTAGCTCCAGTTCTCTCCAAACTCTACAACAAATGCCTTAATGAAGCTTGCTTTCCGGGCTGTTGGAAAACTGCTTCTATTGTACCAGTATTCAAGAATTCTGGCGAAAGGACTGACCCATCAAATTATCGCCCCATTAGCCTCCTCCCACTTTTTGCCAAAATATTTGAGACCTTAATTAACCATGCTCTAGTCAATCACCTTACAGATGCTAAACTTCTGACTGACTCCAGTTCTCTCCAAACTCTACAACAAATGCCTTAATGAAGCTTGCTTTCCGGGCTGTTGGAAAACTGCTTCTGTTGTACTAGTATTCAAGAATTCTGGTGAAAGAACTGACCCATCAAATTATCGCCCCATTAGCCTCCTCTCACTTTTCGCCAAAATATTTGAGACAATAATTAACCAAGCTCTAGTCCATCACCTTACAGATGCTAAACTTCTGACTGACCAACAATATGGATTTAGACAAGCCCGTTCAACAGCAGACATCCTAACTGTAATCTCACAACATATATACCAGTCACTGGACAAAGCGGGGGAGGGCAGAGCGGTAGCTCTAGATATATCTAAGGCTTTTGACAGGGTATGGCATGAAGGTCTTCTCTGGAAAATCAGATCATATGGTATCACTGGAAGAATACATGACATAATTAAATCCTTCTTAGATAAGAGAAAAATCCAGGTTGTCCTCGACGGTTGTACATTTAAACAATACGATATAAATGCAGGAGTGGCTCAGGGTTCTATCCTGGGACCTCTGTTATTCCTAATATTCATAAATGACGTCCCTGACAAAATTGCCTGTGAGATGGTTATATTTGCTGACAACACCACACTCTCTAACAGGCACGACAGGAAAACAAATGAACACATATGTAAAAAAATGGCAGAAGCACTAGAGGATGACCTCCGATCTGTAGTGGAATGGGGACATAAATGGATGGTCACATTCAATGCTGCCAAGACAAAACTCGTTCCTTCA
>NC_136516.1:15644691-15697191 GCF_053919585.1 Euprymna scolopes
CATGGATCTCTTTACAAATGCTTGTACCTGCTTCGGACTGGCAGTTAGCAATAAGAAAACTAAAGTTATTTACACTCCCACTCCCGATGATCTGTATGTGGAACCTGATATCTTTGTCTGTGGAAAGCGTCTTGAAGTCGTAAAAAATTTTGTCTACCTTGGGAGTGCCTTATCAAATGATGGCACTCTTAATGCGGAAATAAGACAGAGAATCAGCAAGGCATCTGATGCTTTTGGAAGGTTACAAGATAGAGTCTGGTCTGATGGTGATCTAACTCTGACAACTAAAATTTCAGTATATCAAGCATGTGTAGTACCATCCCTATTCTACGCATCTGAAACTTGGACCTTGTACCGATTACGTATAGAATTGCTCGAGAGGTTCCATTCGCACTGCCTTAGACACATTCTTGGTTTCAAGTGGTATAGCTTTGTCCCTGATACATATGTCTTAAAAAAGGCCAAACAACCAGTATTGCTACCATTGTTATTAAGAACCAGTTGCGTTGGGTGGGTCATCTCATCCGGTTTGAAGACTATCGACTCCTAAAACAATTGTTCTATGGTGAGCTCTTTCTTGGAAAAAGACCCCAGCACAAGCCCAAAAAACGTTTTCGTGACAGCATCAAGGAGAGTCTGGTGAGCTTTCATATTCCTGTTGACAGTTGAGAGTCACTAGCGTATGATTGCAAGCAGTGGAGGACACTGATATACAGGGGTGCAGAAGACTTTGAAGCAGCCAAAATAGACCGAGCGAAGTTTAAGAGAGCATGTAGGAAATGCCAAACCTTGCCGCCCAACCATGGAGATCTCTGGATCTGTAAGGTGTGTGAGCGGGCTCTATTGTCTAAGGCAGGTTTTGTTAATCACATGAAAGCCCACGATAATACAGGTTCCACTGCTGTTAGTTTCATACAAATCAGTGAACGTTTTCAGTGTCATGTCTGCTTGAGTATATACATATATATATACATACATACATATATATACATATATATACATATACATACATGATGATGATTGCAACGTCTTGTCAGACGAGTGCCACTCCCTCAGACATTTAAAATCCATGAGCCCAAATGCCTGAGGGAGTATCTATACAAAGATGATGTTACAGAGTCTTAGCTTTCTACGACAGCTAAGTCTCTCTCTCGGTTCAAAATGTTGAGATCCAGCAACAAGCAAGAGCAAGATAGCCAGCAACAAATTAAACTGCAGACCAGCTTAATGCGGGTACTGGTCTCCCGCTTTATGGTTTTTTAAATCAGATTTGCTTCTCCTAGAAAGGTTGCCTTCACCACGGCTTACGGGAGCCCTCTCCACCCCAATACACATATATACACACACAAATATACACGGTTCTAGTTGGCCGTTGACCCAGAAAAAGAGTTCATTCGCCCTTTGGAAGGTCTTGTTTTTAATCCTCCAGGGAGACTAGCCGCCCTCCTCACCAAACAAGTCAGGTGGGGGAACCAGTTTAGTCGCCGGTGACCCGACTATGAGGCAGGTAGTACTGGGTTACATGGTACCAGTAGCATATGACATGACCTGACACAAAATGTATGTATGTTATACATACATACATACATACATATATATATATACATATATACATACATATATATATATATTTATACATACATATATATATTTATTTTGCTCTTAACTCACCAGAAGAAATAGCAACAATCAATCCGTCAAAAGGAAATAAAGTGCGTTTTTAAAAAATCCGAAAATTGGAAGAGAAGAAAATGGTGTAACATAAGCAAATTATAAGCTCTTTGAAAAAAGATCTACTTAGTAGTTGTTCATCACCATCATGTGTTGCTTCTTTATGGATGACTTATTGTAGTTGGATTATTGATTGCTCACCGATAAGAATATTACACAGGATGACAAAATAGGTTACCTGTAATTAGATAGTTAAAGCTGTATTATCTGGAGGTGAGAGTGATATCTGTGATTTCCATTGTACTTCCAATTCGCATTGGGATCCCCCAGTAGGCGGTTCCTTCTGACACATAAACATAGGTCTGATCTTTATAGTTGTAGAGTCCAGCAAAAAATGGATTGATAAGGTACGCACCGATCAATAACGGAAACATTTGCCCACCATGTGTGTGACCTATAAAAAACGTAGAAAAAAAAAGGGACCTTTTAGCAAGAAACCAGATTACGTCATGGAAATTGACTAATTAAGTGTTGTGGTGATTATCCAATTACGAATCATCCTTCAATCATAAAGCTAGAAAGCCTGTGAAAAGAATTGAAATATTTGTGTGATTTGTCGTTCCTGATGTTTTCATTCGTTATCTAGAGAAATTATAACTCATTATCCTTGGTGGCCATATATACTACAAGGTGGAACAATAAATTTGTCGCCCTAAAGAAAATAACGCTACAGCTTTATTTTAAATTTTTTTATTAAAAAAGAAAATCAATTCAGGTAACTTGATTATGTAGTAGAGCTGGCATCTATTCAATGTGGCCGCCTTCATCCTCAATCACTGCCTCGATATGAGTCAAGAACTGAGACCATGCCTTTTCCAAAAACACCAGTGGGAGCTTGGCAGATGGCAGCGATCAGGCTGGCTTTGGTGTTCTGGAAGGTCATATTGGTTCTCGACATATGACCAAATGAAGTAGTTCAGCGGGTTCAGGTTGGAGGAGGAGGGGGCCAGTGAGAGACGGGTACAAAGTCGTGGCACTCCTTCTGAATCCAAGCCTGGGTCTCTTTGGACTCGTGGACCAGCTCTGAGTCCTGCTGCCACACCCAGGATCTCCCATCGGCCATCTGATTGCACCAGGGGATCACCACACTCGTCAATATATCCAGGTACACTTTGGTGTTGACTTTCAAGCCGACTTCAAAGATATGAGGTGGCATGATGTGGCCCTCACTTGAAACCACGCCAAAAACTATAACCGTGGCACATCCCTGTTATTCATGACAATCCAGAAATGCATTTATAAGGTGCTGGCAATGGTCCCGTTGTCATAACTTGGATTAGTCGAAAGCATGAGTTGTACAGTGGCACATCTTCGATCTCATTTGTTGAAAATTGTGTCACTTTCCGACATGATAGAAAGCGCTTATCGCTCTTGAGATTTGTACACAACTGGCCAAATAGAAGGTGGTCTGAAACTAAAAAAGAAAACTGGTTTTTATCAAATGGAAATGGAATCATGTCGTCTTTTCTAGGGCGACAATTTTATCATTCCAACCCGTATTAGTAGCTACTCAACGTTGCCCATTCATAAAATATGTTTAAATATAGTATATTAATTAATGCAGATTTTGTATTTATTATTATAGAGTTAATTCTCTATTTATTACTATATATATATTTTTTTACATGGAAGTCACCACTTATCAAGGCCTGCAAGCCACTTGGGGATAAGGATTATTGCATGTACAGTAATCAATGGGACAATATCGTAGTAATCGTTAGTAATGGAGATTTGATAAAGTGTCTTACTTAAGGGTCGGTTTATCAGGTATTTGTTTATGTTGGACTTGAAGACATCCAAGTTGTAGTCAGGTGGGAAAGAGGCAAACGGAAGAGAGTTCCACAGGCGTGCACTTTCAAGAAAGAAGCTTTGTTCATGGAATCTACGTTTTGATTTAGGCACAGATAAAGAATGGGGAAAATTATTGACAGTGGTAAAAGTAATTTGAAAAGTTAAAACAAAAAATATGACCTGGGTGCCATCAGCTAGAATCGAAACGAGAACTTCACTACCATATGACCCAACC
Source organism: Euprymna scolopes (assembly GCF_053919585.1). NCBI lineage: Eukaryota > Metazoa > Mollusca > Cephalopoda > Sepiida > Sepiolidae > Euprymna > Euprymna scolopes. Next base: position 15,648,449 of record NC_136516.1, read on the forward strand.
GACGGCTATAAAAACTTTATAAATCAATGCAGTTTAGCGTATAAAAGTATATTTGTGTATGCACAGAGGAGTACTTTAAGTCGACTTAAACGTACTGAGATCCAATTTTTCAATTTTGATTCCTTACTAGCTATTATTACAGACTAAAGACCAAATCAAATTTGTTCCACACGTCTGAATCCCCTATATATCAAGTTTCAAGTGTGTAGGTCAAAAATTGACAGAGTAATTTGGTAGAGACCTTTTCACACACACATACATGCACAAAGTCACTTTTATCTATATCTATATAGATAAAACAGTAGATGTATGTGTGTGTGTCTAGTTTTTGTGTAGATGTTCAACCGATAAGCTCTTAAAATACAAGTCACATAACACTGAAATTAACAGGAAATAGTAATCATACACCAAGAATAGTTTATAACAAGTAAAATCTTTGTTTGGATGGATGAATAATGCGTACAGGAAATATGTGGGCAAGCTGAAATGCAAAATGTTCATTTCAACTTGCCGACATATTTTTTATTAGTTTACGCAAATTCATTTATAGCATGAAGTGGTGTAATTTTAAATCTTCCTTATCTATCTGCTGGTAGCTCAAACAGTAGGGAAAATGGCTGGAGCGCTAAATGTTTTGGTTTTGATTCTAGCTGATGGCACCTAAGTCATTTTTTTTTTTTAACTTTTAAAATCAGTACTGCATACCAGGTACAATATAATATTCAATAGAGAATTGACTCTTTACGTAATAATAAATATAAAATCTGCATGAATTAAAATATAGATGTTTAGTTCTCTCTCCAACTGCATGCATTTAGCCACCAGGGTTGGAAGTGGGATTGAGAAATCAGCACCCCAGAGAAGGGGCACTCTGACCTGCAAAAAGTGTCTGAGCAGCCCTGTCGGTATTCCCTGGTGAGAGCACCCCTGCCGATTAGCAATAAACTAACCCCTTCTCAAAGAGAGAAGGCAAAGCCTGGGAGTGTGGAAGCATATTTTACGAACTTCCCCCCAATAATAATAATAACTACAAATCTTTGTTGGTGATTAATGGAGTTAAGAATGTTAAAATAATTTCTAATCGGAAGAAAGGTTTATTGGGAGTAGTCGTTGAAGATAGACCCTTAGAAATATGGAAAAACAAATAGAAAAAGTTCGGTAGAGATCTTTTCACACACACATACATGCACAAAGTCATTTTTATCTATATCTATATAGATAAAACAGTAGATGTATGTGTGTGTGTCTAGTTTTTGTGTAGATGTTCAACCGATAAACTCTTAAGCTACTGGTCACATAAAACTGAAATTAACAGGAAATAGTAATCATACACCAAGGATGGTTTATAACGAGTAAAATCTTTGTTTGGATGGATGAATAATGCGTACAGAATTTGGCAAATTTAAATGTAAAATGTTCATTTGAGCTTCTATTAGTTTGCGCATCATAGTTAAAAGTGGTTTAATTTGATAACTTTCTTGTCTATCTTTCAGGTTAGCTCAAACGGTAGCAAAACCAACCGGAGCGCTAAATCTTTTGGTTTCAATTCGAGCTGATGGTACCCAGGTCATTTTTTTTTTTAAATCTTTTGAAATCAGTACTAATATATATATATAGTACTGATTTCAAAAGTAAAAAAAAAAAAATAAAAAAAATGACTCAAGTGCCTTGACTGTCGTACAGGTGGTCAGGTTTCGATCCTGGCTTGAGGTAGTTGCCTGTCTAGCCGCACTGATGAGCTGTGAAACAGCGAAACAGTACTGTATGTGGATGACTATAATGCTCCTTAATCTTGAGTTGAGCATATTGAGAAGTGATACACGAATTACCATTAGCGTATGAAGTGATGCTCTTTGTGTAAACAAATCGAGCTTAGGTATTTCGAACGATGTCAAAACATTTGTTAATTTATTACTCCCACAGCAGCCGCCGATTAGTGTAATGGTTAGGAGCCTTGACTGTCGTACAGGCAGTCGGGTTTCGACCCTGGCTTGAGGTAGTTGCCTGTCTAGTCTCACTGATGAGCTGTGAAAGAGCAAAACAGAACTGTATGTGGATGACTATATATAACTATATATATATATATATATATATGTGTGTGTGTTTTTCATTGAACAGCAGGGATAATTCCTGTTTGTTTCTCTTGCGATCCATTTTTCCATTTGGCAGGCCAATGTTTGAACATTCTGTTTTAGTGTAAAAAGAAATTCTCCAATAGTCACGAACGCTTTCGATTTTCATGAGTCTGCTTCAGGTGAGCGATGAATTAAAAAAATTGTGTCTAGTGAATTTATTGAAGAAGTCAATTAAAATCGTTTATCTCTCTCTCTCACACACATGCATATATATATATATATATATATATATATATATATATATATATATATATATATTAGAGAATTGGCTCTGTAATAAATATGAAATCTGCATGAATTAAAATATTTAATTTATATTTATTAATCTTTTAAAGACAAAGGTCAATAAGCATCTCCTGTCTTTGCAATAATCAATTTTCGTTCTTGTTAGCTCCTTACATCAAGTAGCTTCATACCTTGTCTCAAGCAATTCCTATAAAAAAGCAAATAAACAAACAAACAAAAAAAAAACAATAAAAATCTTATCCAGTTAGGCAGAAGACTAAATTATCTTGCCTTTGGTAACATTTATTTATTGTGTATTTGTTCTTGATACCTCAGACTATTGTAAACCAAACCCGAATGGATACACAGTATCAAATATGTTGAACCTAATTAATAACTTCATTAACTTAAAGTTTATACCACAAATTCAACTCATACGGTGATATTTATACCATGTGACTAAGCAATGCAATCTTTTTTAATAAATAAATTTCTGTTTTTCGTTTCTGTCTGTTTTTAAAAATTCAAAACATTACAGGTTGTTTACGCAGCCCAATCTTTCGAAGTGACCTGGTTGAAACACTCAGATTTATATCAGCATTGCAGTGCTACAAATGCCCTTCACCCTCTTAAACGCCGGGTGACCATTCTAGTTGATTAAGTGAGCAATTATAAAAAGAGAAACAGAAAAAAGAAGGAAAAAAAAGAAAAGAAAAACAATCGTCGTTAAATTGGATGTACCTATTTTACAATGCCTCTCCACGGGACAGAGTTAGACACCAGGGTCATTTTTTTAACGTGGAGAAAAGGTACAAAAATTAACAATCGTCTCAATCGTGAATAATTGCTCCTCTACGGAAAGAGAACAAGAAATGGAAGTGCAGTATCTGAAGAACAGATACTACACTTTGATCTTATTTATATAGTTTATTGCGTGAAAATTTTACAATTTGCAATTAAAAATTGAAAAAAGATAAAAAACTAAACAACAAACTTAGGCACAAGGGTCTATAAGAAATTGGGGAGGAGAACGGTACAGAGTCTTTTGTAACTAAAGTTAAAATGGAGTCTATCTTAGCCAAAATTGAAACTAAAGTTAAAATGGAGTCTATCTTAGCCAAAATTGAAACTAAAGTTAAAATGGGGTCTATCTTAGCCAAAATTGAAACTAAAGTTAAAATGGAGTCTATCTTAGCCAAAATTGAAACTAAAGTTAAAATGGAGTCTATCTTAGCCAAAATTGAAACTAAAGTTAAAATGGAGTCTATCTTAGCCAAAATTGAAACTAAAGTTAAAATGGAGTCTATCTTAGCCAAAATTGAAACTAAAGTTAAAATGGAGTCTATCTTAGCCAAAATTGTATGTAGGCCTACAATTCACTTACCCGAAAGGATCACGTCAACTTTGTAAATGGAATCCACAATCTTTTTGGCAACTTTTGGCTGATGTGCAAGAACGATGACTGGCTGGGTGGGATCACATGATGAGAGGGCTTGCGCAATATCTGGACCGTGGCCATCATAACTGCAAATAGAAACAAATAAAAGGGGAATGAGGTCAGTTAGGTCTCATTCTTGTATCTATTCATTAATATGAATATCTTTTACGGATTGCCGCATTGCGTTCACGTTTTTGTTTGCACAATGTTGTACGAATAGTTGCCGTTGCATCTTGTCAGATCACCAAGCGTACTTGCATCATGAGAATTATTTTGCTACATTTCTGAGTTTTTGAATGAAGATTAGTTGTTCATATTATTTGGATTTTTCAGACTGAAAATGACGCTCAGGATGAGAACAGTAGTCTGAAGAATCCAAATAAGATATTTTGCTATTTTGCTACACGTATAAACTCTCTAGTCTATCTGTCTGTTTCTCTCTCTCTCTCTTATACTCTCTTTCTCTCTCTCTCTCTCTCTCTATATATATATATATATATATATATATATATATATATGTGTGTGTGTGTGTGTGTGTGTGTGTGTGTGTTTATCTTGAGTGTCTTTTTTACAACGTTTTGACCGATGCAACCTCCAACCTTCAAGTGTATCTTTGGAATATTTCTATCGAACTTACGAAATTGGATGAAATTTGGAACGGAATCTTTAATTTACTTCACGTGGGTAGCATGCAGTGGTTAGAGCATGCGGAAAAATAAATTATAAAAGTGATAAAATTATAAAAGTGATAAAATTTTAAGAGTGATAAAATTATAAAAATTATAAAATTATAAAATTATAAAAGTGATAAAATTATAAAAGTGATAAAATTATAAAAGTGATAAAATTATAAAAGTGATAAAAATTATAAAATTATAAAAATTATAAAATTTTAAAAGTGATAAAATTATAAAAGTGATAAAATTATAAAAGTGATAAAATTATAAAAGTGATATTCTCCTGAAGGTGGAAAGTTCAATTCTCAGTGTGAAAAATACAATTGCGAATTACTTAGGACTTTGATGCAGTCATGGCTGAAAGAACGAGAGCATGCTACCCCTGTAATTCAAATTCTGTGAGCTGGACAGAAACATTTTCTGAATTCGACAAGATATACCTGAAGAAGATCTGAGGGCACATCGACCGAAACACTGAAAATGATGCTCAGGATGAGAACAGTAGTCTGAAGAATCCAAATAAAACATTTTGCTACACGTATTAACTCTCTAGTCTATCTCTCTCTCATATACTCTCTCATATATATATATATATATATATATATATATATATATATATATATATACTAGCATGCCGCCTGGCATTGCCTGGTCGTAGCATACGCTTAAATATAATATTTTAATTGATGCAGTTTCTGTATTTATTATTATAGAGCTAATTCTTAATTAATTATTATTATATTGTACCAAATATATAGTAGTAGCTCTTAGACATGGCCCAGTCATAATGTATGCTTTAATATAATGTTTTGATTCATGCAGATTTCATATTTATTATTATAGAGCCAATAATCTATTGATTATTATATTGTACCCAATGTCAGTTAGGTTTCATTCCTATATCCATTCATTAGCGAGAATATCGTTTACAGATTGCCACACTCTTTTTTTCACATAATGCCGAACATATAGATGCCGTTGCATCTTGTCGGGTCACCAACTGTACTTGTACCATAAGAAATTTAGGATCATCAGATTTTTATTTGTTTGTCAACTGTTTCACAACTGCATATGCGCAAATCATGCACTTTATATTAAGAATAAGTAGGTTTGAAAACACTTTTTAAAGATTCTCAAGCTGTTTTGGTTTCTAACCTAGCTGGTGTCTGTGTGTTTCTCTGCGCATATGTCAGATGAGCACCTTCCAAAAAGCAGCTCCCATATGGTGAACTTTCGAGTGGAAAAAGGCGTGCCGGCAGCTAAAGGAAACACTTAAAAGACAATCTAAAGGTGCCCCTCAAAGGCTAAGGCATATTGCCAAGCTGGCCTAATGGTTATGCACCTTATCGTGGGAAGTGCTAGCAAAGAATAGATGTGAGTGGCGTGGTTCGATCAACAGAGACTCCATGGAAGCAGAGACGAAGAGTTTAGATGAGAAAAGGAAGAAGCGAACACCCGCAAGTCAAGGGCAGCAAGCACCTTAACGACTATTACTGAGCATAGGTGCTCCAACTGTCGACAATACTTTCAAGCTTGCATTGGCCTGACAAGTTATCTCTGGACCCCCTAAACCCAATCAACTACAAACTGGTAATGTTTGTGGTTTTTATCGACAACGATTAACAAGAATCATTATATATATATATATGATGATTGCAACGTCTTGTCAGACGAGTGCCACTCCCTCAGACATTTAAAATCCATGAGCCCAAATGTCTGAGGGAGTATCTATACAAATATGATGTTAAAGAGTCTTAGCTTTGTACGACAGCTAAGTCTCTCTCTCGGTTCAAAATGTTGAGATCCAGCAACAAGCAAGAGCAAGATAGCCAGCAACAAATTAAACTGCAGACCAGCTTAATGCGGGTACTGGTCTCCCGCTTTATGGTTTTTTAAATCAGAGATTTGCTTCTCCTAGAAAGGTTGCCTTCACCACGGCTTACGGGAGCCCTCTCTACCCCAATACACATATACACACACACAAATATACACGGTGCTAGTTGGCCGTTGACCCAGAAAAAGAGTTCATTCGCCCTTTGGAAGGTCTTGTTTTTAATCCTCCAGGGAGACTAGCCGCCCTCCTCACCAAACAAGTCTGGTGGGGGAACCAGTTTAGTCGCCGGTGACCCGACCATGAGGCAGGTAGTACTGGGTTACATGGTACCAGTAGCATATCACATGACCTGATACAGACACATATGCAAACATACATACATACAAACAAACATGCATACATACACACATTTAAACAGACAGGTGAGATTCATATTATAGATGATTTCTAAGTTCAAAATGGCGTAATGTAAGCAAACTATAAGGTATTTGCAGCTTCTCTTCCAATTTTTGGATTTTTAATCATGTCCAAATGCATTTTATTTCCTTTTGGTGGATTGATTGTTGCTATTTCTTCTGATGAGTTAAGGGCAAAATAGATTCACTGATTGATATAATAATTAAGTGAATGATTTTGTGCTACAAAACAGATACTGTCAAGAATTGTAAATGTCAACTGAATTAAAGGAATAAATTGTAAGATTGTCAACATCATGAAATTTGGAATATAGACTTTTGTCATTCATTCATTATATATATATATATATATATACACTAGACTACTCGTGACTCGTTGTGTCAGTATGTTATATTAGCAATGGAATTCATGTATGAGCGTGACACTTGTGACGTAAAGAAAATAGTTTGTCTTTTTTGACATAACAGAAACATTTCTATGAAAGTATATTAAAATGAAAAAAGAATATAGATAGATTTTTATGAGTCGTTCTGTTTATTATAATTGATTATTTTTGAAAAACAAAATTTACAGTTACTGAATTATAAGTGGTTGGCCATACTTATAGGTAAATGTGCACTGAACAGATACCATAAGACTTATTATAGTTAAATTCAAATTTTGATATATCTTCCTTTTTTTTTTTTTTTTACATCGTTCATTTCTGTATTACGTTTTAAACCCCACTCTTCCCATGTTAAATAATAATTTTGAAATAATAACGTTAATATTTCAGCGTCCCAATTGTTCTTTTGTTTTTTTGCGTCCAAATTATCCAAATAAACAATTATTAATACTGTCTGCTTTTTTTTTTTACATCGTTCATTTCTGTATTACGTTTAAGTTATTTTAAACCCCACTCTTCCCATGTTAAATAATAATTTCGAAATAATAACGTTAATTTTTCAGTGCGCAGGTTATGTGCGCATGTGTAACCAGATGTCGTAAACCAGAAAGTCTGTTACATACGTTGTTACAAGGTCATTTGAGTTTTATAATTATATATATATATATATATATATATATATATATATATATATATATATATCGCAAACATGAAGGGAAGACTTTTTTAATTCATGATTAAAAACGTTTTCAAATAAAGAAAAGAAGGTGAAGAGGAGAAAAGAGAAAAAAAAAACAAAGTGAGGGAGTCAACTGACCGGTTTTACCCTTGCTTTCTCCAAGCTGTATCGAGGGGTTTTTGTTTTGAAAAAAAGGGGGGGTTAATTAAAAATATGTACAATTTTAAATAAAATCACATCACGTTGCATTACGTTATGTGTGAGAAAAAAAAAATTTTTTTTTTTAAATGGGGGAGCAAGTAAAATAAAGCAACGTTATATTACTTTAAGATCCTAGAGACTAATCACGCTCAAACCCAAGAGGCATTCTCTCTGTTTATAGAGAGAAGGCTTTCTCAACCAAACGTGAACAGTCTCCAAGATCTTTAAATGGAATAACGGGTGAGCACGACTCAGAATTGAAAATAAGTTTGTGCTAAAGTTCGCTGCACATGACAGGTTTTTAATGAGATGGTCAGTTATTGAAGACCTGTGTGCAAGTACATCTGTTTTTTGGTACGTCCCATTTTTGATTTTGGTAGGTACGTGCTGTTGGGCTCTTCCATCTAATCTTAATGTTGTTCGACCCACATAGTTGGCACTGCAACGACATTCCAAATTGTAAATTACATTATTATTATTTTACAGGGGATACTGTTCTCCTATTAGATTAAACAGCCCTGTTTTGAAATCGAATTGTCTCCCCCTGTTCTGACATCTTCAAAATGAAAACAAAAAAGTTGTTCCATGACAGTAATGCACAAGTGCCTCTACTTTCACAGCAGTGTAATTGTAAAGAAGCACCTGTGAGTACAAGTCATGTGAATTGAACCAACCAGCCAGACACAAACTCATCTGTTTATGAAAGCAAGAAAAGGTAACTCTTACTTACCCCATGCGAACAGCATCAATATCATCGACGCCAGCAAGGCAAAACTGTTGAGCTGCTTTTACGTCTGTTCGGGGAACTTTGACATTGGAATTATGTAAGACAGTGTATCCAAGTGTTTCTAAGTGTTGAAACCAATTATCAACATCACCAGTATAATATTCATGATTACCTGTATAGACAGAAGTAAAGTAAATAATTACATACATACATATATATATATATTAGTCCTCGCGCAAAAGCGCAGGACACAAAATGTTTTAAATAATAATAATAATAATAATAATAGAATAACAATAACAAAATTTTTTGCTAGCGAGGACTACTATTGAGCGTAACCAGTTATACAGTCCTTTTGAAATTTCCATCTCTATTTTTCTCGTTATCTACTGAATATTTTTAATGAAACCTATACGAAATATGTTCCTTATTAAATTGTAAAGATTTTCTATTCTGAAAGAAGTTTAAAAATATTTAATCTAAAAAAAGTTATTTTAAAGTTTTTGTTAAAAAAATTCAGATTTTCTCATTATTCAGACATGTATGACAAAGAGGGAGTTTCAAAAAAGAGTTGTGGTGTGAGGAGAATTACAAACTGAAACAGAGAGAATATTCAGACCTGTAATAATACAAAGAGGGGCTTGCAAAAATGAGTTGTGGTGTGAGGAGAAATACAATCTGAAATAGAGAGTAGAAGAGTTTTTATAAATGCATACAAAACCACATTCTTCTTTTTTTAAATCCAAATTAATAAATTAAATAAAATATAATCTTAAAAAGATAGGATACAAGTTAGAAAAGCATTTTATCCAAGGCATGAAAATTGTTAAACAAAATGTTTTTACTATAGGCTTTAAAAATAAAGTTACAAGATTCAATTTGAAATTTATTTATGTTCAAAGTGGACTTTTATAAATTTTACAAAGTAAGGTATTAAATTTTTATACCTATATATATATATATATATATATATATATATATATATATATATGTATATAATAAGGGGATTATAAGAATAGTCTGAAGAGCAGAGTATATTTTAATGCATTAGTAAATATTCAACCCTTTAGTGACTTTTTGGACATCCTGCATTTGATTGGTCAAGTCCTATCGACAGTGTCTATAAATAAAACGTTCCAATCTAGGAGAATCATACCAGAGATATAATAGCAAAAATATTGCAACAATATGTTTGATATGTTTGCTTTATAAAACTTTTTAATGGAGTTGTAATCAACTTAATGTACAAGGTGCCTTCAATAAGTTTCCAGACTTTTCTGCACAGGCATTAAAAATTGTCATAGACTCTTGAAAATTCAGTATGTTATTGCTATACATCTTATGAGATGACTGATCAAATTTTATGATTTCAGGATCAAATGAACAGCTAAAGCAGAAATTGGAATACACCCTACTAAAGCTTGATTATCACAGCTGATGAACTTCAAAAATGCAATCTGGACGTGACGACACTTTAGAAGAATGATATGCAATAAAATTCTGTTTTAAACTTGAAAAAAAAAAAAAATGCCACAGTAATGTAAGGAATGCTTCAGACTGCTTTTGGGCCATCTTGCATGAATTGGGCATCAGTTTTTAAGTGGCATAAGAGATTCAAGGAAGGCAGGGGGTCTGTGATGGATGATGAAAGTTGTGGGAGGAGTAAGGAAGTCAGAACGCACGAGTTGATTGGCCAAATAAGGAATTTCATAGATAAGGACTTGTGTGTCGATAGAGACAATAAGTACACAGTTTGATATCAGTGTGGGGACTGTACACACAATTATTCAAGAGGAACTAAAAATGTGGAAGATTTGTGTGAAGTTTGTCCCAAGGGTGCTCCATCCTTGTCATATCACAAACTATTTGACTAAGATGGGCATCAAGACAGTTCCTCACTCTCCTATAGTCCAGATCTTGCTTCATATGAATATTGATTATTCTCTAAGAAGAGACGTTGCGAGCCTATCTTTGTTTTATCGTTATTTCCATGGCAGGTGCTCGTCTGAGCTCCGATCTCTGGTCCCTGGCCAATCTTTCATGATAAACACCCGTCTAGCTGAAACCACTGTCAATAATTTTCCCCACTCTTTATCTGTGTCTAAATCAAAACGTAGGTTCCATGAACAAAGCTTCTTTCTTAGAACTGCACGCCTGTGGAACTCTCTGCCACTTGCCTGTTTCCCTCCTGACTTCAACATGGATGTCTTCAAGTCCAACATAAACAAATTCCTGATGAACCGCCCCCTTAAGTAATGACACTTTATCAAATCTCCAATACTAATGAATACTGCGACACTATCCCATTGATTACTGTACACAAAATAACCCTTATCCCCGAGTGGCTTCTGGGCCTTGATAAGTGGTGACCTCCATGTAAAAAAAAAAAGAAAAGAAGCTTATGAAAAGCCTTAGAGGCTGTTGCTATGAGACAATTGAGGAAGTGAAAGAGGCTGTGATGAGGGTGATTGACACGCTCACACTGGGTCTTCCATGGGTCTTCTAGAAGTTGTAGTGCGTTGCAGCCGGAGGAGATTACTTTGAAGGAAACTAGAGTTTCATGCGTATACTATCAATAAAAGTGCTCATGCGAAAAAAAGTCTGGAAATTTATTGAAGTCACCTCATACTTTTATCTTTCTCTCTTAAATGTATAAATATTTGATGCACTCACGTTGGTCATGATGCTGTAATTTGGTTGGTTGGTTGTTTTACGGCATATCAACCCTTTTCAGGTTATTTAATGCCGAATCCAAAGATTTTGAAGAAAAACTTTTTTATAGAATATATTTGTTGTTTTCAATTCGGTTTCTATTTAACCCATAGTTGGGACCCTAACAGGTACTACCACTCCGGGTCAGAATGGGCCTCGGAGCAATGGCAATTAAAGGGTGGCTCCACACTCCCCAAAGCCCGCAAGCTGGGGCCTCACCACTGGATATAGTTTAAGGTCATATCCAGGACTGCTGTAATTTGGTGTTAATTTCCACTATTGACGATGAGATTCGATAACAATAAAAATCAACATCGTCTCAGAGATGACCGTACACTAAATTGTTATTTATGTTGAGTTCTTGGAAAGTATGTAAACGATAATATCATAAAGTTGGCTCTGGTGGATCTACTATATCCACCATTGAGCTGGTTTTACATCTGCAGTGTTTTGAATGCATGGCCATTATAACTATATTTTTCCTTACTTTGACCTTGGCTTGGTATAAGCCAACCATACCCACTTTTTTTTTTTCTACATATGGGCTAATTAAAAGTTATAGGCTGAATATTACTTTTTGTCGTTTTTGTATACATATGAATTTTGGTCATACGTTAACAGATAAGGCTGGAGAGCTATATGTTTTGCTTTCGATTCTAGTTGATGTCACACAAGTATCTTTTTTTTTTTACTTTCAAAAACACTATTATATATTAAGTACAATAGAATAATCCATAGAGAATTGGCTCTATAGTAATAAATAAGGCTAGGACAACAGCATATTCTTTTCATCGTTTTAACCCTCAAGTATGTATCCGTTGATATCTTATATGCTTTTATATAGAGTGATGTGGTTCTCGGTTGATTAATTGTGTCTAACTGTCTCGGATATATACTCGAGAGTCAAAACAATGAAAAGAATTTGCTGTTGTCATAAGCCCTAGTAATAAATAAGAAATCTGCACGAATTAAACTATAATATTTAAGCATATTTTAAGACTGGGCCTCGCCAGGCAGCCTTCTAGTACATATATAAAAGTTACGTTGTTGGTGTGTGTGCGAAAAGTCTCTACCAAATTCGTCTCTGAATATTTGGTTTACAGAGTTAAAATTTGATATATTTGCATCTGTAGCACACTTTCTATTTGGTTTTTAGCTGCCAAAAATTACTGTTAAAAGGTCAAACAGTTGACCTTGGCAGGGTAAGTCGAATAAAACATTACTCTGTGTGTTGCTTTTGCGCATGTGCAAAATTCAATTGTAATAGCTGAACATCATTATTTTTTAACTTTTTGTATCCACCTGTTGGCAGATCAGACAGTAGCGATACGGGAGAGATGAATAACAACTATGACTAGAGTGCTAAACGTTCTGATTTCAATTCTAGCAATGTGATATTTTTTTTCATAACTTTTGAAATCATAATTATATTTTTGGATAACAATCAATAGAGAATTGACTCTATAATAATAAGAAATCTGCATGAATTAAAATATAATATTTATATTTTACGACTGTACAGTGCCGAGTGGCCTGCTAGTCTTTTTCTATTTTGAAATTCAAAATTTATTTTTGACTGAGACCTTATTTTGAAGTTGAAACTTTATTTTAAAATTTGGTATTTGTATTTTTAAGTTCAGAATTTTTATTTTCAAATTGATATCGAGATTTTATTTCCAATTTAGGTCTTTTTATTTCGAACTTCAGATTTTATTTTGAACTTCAGTCTTTTTATTTTGAAGTTGAGACTTTATTTTGAAGTTGAGACTTGCAGTTGAGTCTCTTTATAATCAAGTTCAAACTTTTAAAGTTCAACCATTTTATTTTTATACCATTTCTATTTTGAAATTCAGAAGTTTTATTTTGGAGTTTAAACTTTCTTTCCGAATTGGATCTTTTTATTTCGAAGTTCAATCCTTTTATTTTGAACATGAGTCTTTATTTTAAAGCTGTAATGTTATTTGAAGTGGAGTTCTTATAATTTGAAGTTAAACCTTTATTTAAACCGAGGTTGATCTTTTTCATTCAATGAGTCTTTATTTTAAAGTGGAACTTTATTTTGAAGTTGAGCTTTTATATTTAGAAGTCCTTATAATTTGAAGTTAAGCCTTTTTTTTAATGTGAGGATGATCTTTTTCATTTAATGAGTCTTTATTTTAAAGTTGAAACTTTGTTTTGAAGTTCGGGCTTTATATTTAGAAGTTCTCATAATTTGAAATTAAACCTTTTTTTCATTTGATCTTGATCTTTTTCATTTATGTGTCAAAAGGTATTGAGTCAGAATCAAGAAAGAATGAGTGAACACAAAGAAAAATCAAAGATATTTTTGGCACTTTACAAACCAATGAAGAAATACTTCTAACATTTGATATTTTGTTGATTAATTTTTAAACAAAAAATGTAATCTTACCTGTAATGAAAAATTTCCCATGGACTGTCTTGATATCTTTCATTGGTTCAACAGCTGATTTCAATATGTCTACACTGCCATCCACCAAGTCTCCTGTCATTGCCAAAATATCTTTGAAAAAAAAAATGAAAAACATAAAAAAATGTCAATAAACAGTTATTACTGTGACGTAGCTAATCAGTCACTGTAAAGAGCAATTTTTGTCTAGATTATTTGTGGGATTCTCTCTCTCAAAAAAAAAAAAAAAAAAAGAAGAAGAGTACTATCCTATTGTGTTATTAAAAGAAAAAAAAAGTGTGTTGAACGCACATAAGAAAGTTGAGAATTTTAAAAAATAGGAGATAGAAAAAAGAAAAAAATGCTACGTGCTGGATACAAACTTTTAAAAGTCAAATTCATAAGCAAACACTTTATCGATCGGACCATGACAACACAGATGTTATGATGTTGCAAATTTAGCACTTTAAATGAAACAATGAATCGACCGTTCGCGCATGCGCGATAAACAGTGTTGAAACAAACATTTTTACCTGACCCCCTTCAAACAAAACGACATTTCTGCATGAAATAATTGATTTTTTCTAATTTTTCAATATTATGTGTTCGAGAGATCGTTCTTTCTAGCAATACCCGGTCTATGCCTGTTCGATGCAGATGACAAAAGATTTTAGTGGACATACAAACACACACACACACAGACTATCCACTATGACTACGAAATTCCTACAGCTACATACCTAGAAAATGGGGCTATTAAGCCTGACATAGTGATATGGGACAAGAAAGAGAAAGTAGCAACCCTAGTTGAAGTAAGCGTCCCTAGTGATGCTGGCCTTAACAGAGCAGAGACGGAGAAAATAACAAAATACCAACGACTTATGTACGACATGAAAAGAAACTGGAATCTTAAGAAGGTGTCAATCATACCAGTCATTATAGGAGCAACCGGATTAATGAAAAAGAATTACAAAAACTATCTGGCGAATAGACCCGGTGAACCAAGTGCAAAAGAAATACAAACAATAGCACTTAAAGGGACGGTTAGAATCTTAAAAGATCTCTCGGTTGGAGTGACTAAACTAATATAATAATATAATATGGCATCCGGTAGAATGCCTCATCCCCAGCAAAAACAAAGTGATAAGAAAATTAAAACAAGAAAAAAAAAAACGACTGAGATTTATATTATAGATTTTCTATGGATGAACTTTTTGTAGATGAACTTTTTGTAGATGAACTTTTTGTAGATGAACTTTTTAGAGATGAACTTCGGTGACTGTATGCACTCTTCTGTTGCCATTATGTTTTCTCTTTATTTTATTCTTTTGTTTTTATAATCTAGCTTTGGTGGAGGTATGCACTCTTATGAATGCAATTCTTGCATGCCGTTATCTTATTCTTCTATTTCTTATAGTTTAACTTTGGTGGAAGTATGCACTCTTCTGTGTGTAATTCTGGTCTATCTTTATTCTTTTTATAGTCTTACTTTGGTGGAGGTATATGCTCTTGTGAGTGCCATTCTATTCTATAATTATTTTATTCTTTCATTTTTATAATTTACCTTTGGTGGAGGTATGCGCTATTCTAGGTGCAATTCTGTTCTATTTTTATTTTATATGTCATTTTTATAGTTTAGCTTTTGTGGCTGTGTGTTATCCTTTTATTCTTCATAGTTAAATTCTTTCAAGTGCTACTTTTTCTTCTATTTTATAATTTAGCTTTGGTGGAGGTATGTGCTCTTTTGAGTGCAATTCTGGTCTTTATTCTTTTTTCTTTTATTTTATAATTTAGTTTTGGCGGAGATATGTGCTCTTTTGAGTGAAATTCTGGTCTTTATTTTTTTTTTTTTAAATTTTATAATTTAGTTTTGGTGGAGATATGCGCTCTTTTGAGTGCAATTCTGGTCTTTATTTTTGTGGAAGTGTACGCTCTTCTAGGTGCAATTCCAGCCTTTTTTCTTTTACTTTTGTTTTTATTTTAGCTTTGGTGGAAGTATACGCTCTTCTGAGTGCCATTCTTGTTTATCCTTATTTAATTCTTTTATTTATTTTGTATAGGCAAACATCGCATAGCTATTACTAGTAAATAACACTACGCTTGAGCAGCTTGCTTGCTCCCCCTCCCACAATTCAAAATACAGGACGCACCTGCTCAGAAGCTTCATGTACATATAGTAATATCGATTCTCCTTGAAGCCGCCGATGCGATAGCACAAAATGTGAACGAGATGGAAGGGGGATCAGCGGTTATGGAATTAATCTAACAGCTACTTTTTTTTCATCCCATACTTGACTTGTCCACCATGTTTTAGCCATGAATACCCAACAGTCTATTTATTTTATTTTTTCTTTAACTTCTTTTTTTCAAAACAAAACAAAGCATATTGCCACTTGGAACATAAGGAATATCATTTGGGGTCATGTCTAACAGGGGACTGTGGGGATTTGACAAGCGAGATGTTTGTTCACATTACATTTAAACTCCTGCAAGTTAGTACGTAAAGTCAGGGAAACAAGAAACAGGGACTGAATTCCAAAGTGTAGCCGTCCAAGGAAATACACTATTAGATTAGAAGGCTTTCCAGCAACTAGGGACCTCAACAATGAAGGGGTGGGATTTTGCTGCTTATTGGGTTGGTCGAGAGTATGTCCGTTGAAGGAAGAACAAGTGCTATGAGCTCATCAGAACACATTCTATTAAAGTACTTGTAAAACAGGTACAGAGATGCAACATTGATGATGAGACAGAGGTTCGAGCATGACCGACAGTGAGGCATCTATTAGATTTGAGACTCTTTTTTGGACTCTGTCTAAGAATAAGAGAATAATGGTAGATGTACAAAATAGACTTCGTGGCTTAGTGGGGATGCCCTTTTCTCTACCCTGCAACCTCTCTCCCACAGAAGAGACATTGCGAGCCTATCCTTGTTTTATCGTTATTTTCATGGCAGGTGCTCGTCTGAACTCCAATCTCTGGTCCCCCCTCGCCACTCTTTCACGAAAAGCACCCGTCTAGCTGAATCCACTGTGAAAAACTTTCCCTCACTCTTTATCTGTGCCTAAATCAAAACGTAGACTCCATGAACAAAGCTTCTTTCTTAGAACTGCACGCCTGTGGAACTCTGTTCCGTCTGCCTGCTTCCCACCTGACTATAACCTGGATGTCTTCAAGTTCAACATTAACAAATTCCTAATGAACCGCCCCCTTAAGTAAACACTTCATTAAATCTCCACACTAACGTACCGTACTTGCAATAACCCTTATCCCTAAGTGGCTTCCGGGTCTTGATAAGTGGTGACCACCGTGTAAAAAAAAAAAAAAAGA
Source organism: Euprymna scolopes (assembly GCF_053919585.1). Classification (NCBI taxonomy): domain Eukaryota; kingdom Metazoa; phylum Mollusca; class Cephalopoda; order Sepiida; family Sepiolidae; genus Euprymna; species Euprymna scolopes. Next base: position 15,665,613 of record NC_136516.1, read on the forward strand.
AAAGAAAAGGTGTATCAACATGGATGTGGCAACAATACTCCATGCATGGGTGAATGGTGGCTTTGTAAAGATACAGGATGCTTTATGATGTGAGTAATTTTCTAATACGCTAGAGGGAGCCCACTTTCTTTGCAGCAGCCTTGACAATGTCCTCAATGTATTTGTTCTAATTCATGTTTGCTGTGAATGTTAGGTCGAGCAGCTTGAAAGATGGGTTCTCAGGTAGGCATAAGAGTGAAACCACTCATTGATATAAAGAGGAGACACTGGTTCCTGCGAGAGTAGGAAATTCTTCAACTGGCGCTGTTATGATTAATCCATTCATTTTGTATGAATCAGATTATTCTATTGTTGGCATTGGTTTCCCCCGATATCTTTCTAATTAGAATTCTTTCTAGAAATACATCAGGTACTTTCAGGGATATACAGCACAATCTCGTTGACACACCGGTTCTTGCCAGATCATCGAAGTTAAGCAATGCTGAGCCTGGTCAGTACCAGATGGTTGACTATTTGGGAAGGCTAGGCGTTGTATGTACTGCATCGAGTCATAAGAAATGTCCAGGTTGGTATATGAAGGTGCATTAATTCACTGGGCGAGATGCCCCCTCCCCCCAGTTTTAGTTAAGACATGCATCTAGGAGAAGGTAACTCTGATGACGTTGGATTGCAATGGAGGAGGATGAACCTCAAGCAGATCAACGGTTCTATGGTATTAAGAGTTACATTATTCAATTGCAGCTATGCGGATGATCTAAGGACAAACAGGCGAGTCACATGCCACTGCGCTGGGGAAGGTAATGCCAACCCATCCCATGTATTCTGCCAAGTTCAAAATCATTTGATGTCTTCAGAGGAATCGAACCAACAATGGACCAAAGCCTTTGGAGAATACTAACCATAATTTAATCTATGGCATGAATATGCCACGATACAAGGAGAGTAAGGGAGGATTACATGAAGGTTGCCATCATCCTAATGAAAATGTTATTGTGGACAGAACTGAATTCGAACTTGACACACCCAGTCCATGTCGTTAACCACTTAGCCATCATCATCTCCCAAGAATTCACTGAAAATGAAGTAGTCAACCTTATGTTTACTTTCACTAGTCTTGTAACTTTATCGTTTATTCCCAATTTGTCCTAGTAGTAGTATTATAAGGGTTAGACCTCTAAACAGCTATTTTTTAGCCAGTTTGAGAAATTGTCTTCAGATAAATGGACTGCTGCATAGCCTCCTTCCAGTCGGGTGATTGGACAGTGTAGGATCAGGTGGTCTATGTCCTGGGGAGCTTCCTTGCACTTTGGGTAGATTGGGGAGTCTATTTGTCTCCACCTATGTTTGTTTACTGCAGTGTCTTGTTCTGATCCGATTTGCAGCTACCCACTGTTTCTTACTATGTGTAGCAAAACCTGGGAGGCACAAAGTTGGATATTCAATGATGTCCTCTCCTTTGAGAGTATTGTTTCTCCATTCCTCCTTCCATGTCTCATCTGGGTCGTAATTTTTGATTTTTGAGTTATAGAAGGGCTTTTGGAACTAGTTAAGAGATTCCAAATGATACGATTATGTAAATTTGTTCCCTGTATTTGTTATGGTGTTAAATTGAATAGTATTAAATTGAATGGCGTTAAATTGAATGGTATTAAATTGAATGGCGTTAAATTGAATAGTATTAAATTGAATGGCATTAAACTGAATGGCATTAAATTGAATGGCATTAAATTGAATGGCATTAAATTGAATGGTGTTAAATTGAATGGCATTAAACTGAATGGCATTAAACTGAATGGCATTAAACTGAATGGCATTAAACTGAATGGCATTAAATTGAATGAGCTCTGATTCTTCACCATCTAGTCACTATGAAAAATATAATGTTATCAGGACTAGTTACCTTGCTGCCATCAATATTTTTGTGGCAACATCACGTTCTTGTGTTTGTGTTTCTGTGATAACATCACGGACAGATACGTGGGTGTGGTTCAGATTATTTTCGGTCTTTGGAGGAAATTCTGATAGTAGGTCGAGTTTGATGCAAAGTTCTTGGCAAAGATTTTGACTTTATCAGATGCTGACGAAATCACCTCAGGCTTGTTGATGATGGTCAGGAAAGAGGAGGTACATTTATTCAGGACCTTATTTGTTATTTGTTAACCAATGGGAACCAAGCCTTTGTTCTTCTACTTTGAAGCATGAGCATATGATGCTCAAACGTTTTGTGTAATCCTTTTACAGTGATTGTTGGCAGTCTTAAATGTGGCTTTAGTTTCAAAACATCTATTACGTTTGAAGCAATCGAAGTAGTGGTTTCTCTGTGTGCTATGGCGGCAACACATTCAGGAGTGTTATATGGCTGGCCGTTTGGTTTCAGTTGGAATTTTTTTGGAGGGTATGTAGCTGTCTATGCTGATGGTTAACCCATTAGTTAAGTCAGATGCTATAGCGGACATAGTCTTTTTTAAACAGAGTGTAGGCCTGAAAATTCACCAAATTTCCAGGGGAAGTAACTGCCATCGATCAACTTAACTAAATAATTCTAAATCTGACATTTAAAAATACAAAATGTTAGACCGTTATTGTTGATATTTTTTTTTTTCTAAAAATGTAATGTAGCATATCTTCTACTAGATCATTTTTCGTAATTTTGGGAATTTATACTAATTTCGACATGACACGTATGTATGTTATAATGTTTTCACCTGAAATGTGTTTGTTTCAATATTTGCTATCCTGCACAAGTACCTACTTGACTTTTGAATGGCATACTTCTGATTTTCTTTTCAAGGATCTCGACAAACACAAGTTCTATTTTATCAATGATAAAGACACATGATAAAGATAAGCCACGACAAAGTTTTTAAATCAATAAATAATGACCTATAAATAAATAAAAAAAATGATGGACGAAAATAAGCTAACTGAATATAATATTGGTGTGATTTTCCAACATCGTTGGTCACTTAGCCGGATTCACCATCTTACGGATTTTCACGTTAATAATAATTCCATAAGCAATTACCTATAAAATGATTAAAACAAAATAATGGACGAACATAAGTTAATTGTACATAATTTTTTATTGCAACACCGATTTTCCGACATCTTTGTTTCCCCAATCGGATTAAACATCTTGTTGATTTCACCTTAATAATAATTTCTGGTGTGTATTTAGAAGTACACTTAATTTAAAAAAAAAAAAAAAAAAAAGAGAGAAAAATTAGTACTTGTGCACTAGTGCAAAGGTACAGATTTTTTGATTTTCAGCTGGGACATTTGGAGAGTTCATAGCAGGGGCAGACAAATACAATTTCAGGACTGAATCAGAAATGCTACAACAATAAATGCATGTTTTTTTTTTATTTTTTGGTCCACCGACTTAGTCGGATTTTGATCTTAATTCACCCTTGTTCTTTCGTCCGTTCGTCCATTCGTTTGTCTGTTCCAAAAATTCTCAATGACTACTCATTATATTTTTCGGAAATTTTGCATAAAGTTACAACTACTTAAGGGAGGAAATGTAACATTCTCGGGTTTTTTATAGAAATTTTGGTTGCATCCCCAGGGGGTAAAAAGAGGTCAAAATGGCCAAAAATAGCACTTCTCAGGACATAGAATATTTTAGGACCATTAGATTTTGCTGAAAATTATTCAAAAGAAAGATCATGTAGATATACATCTGGAAACGTAATATTTGCCCCTGGAAAAATCCTGCTTGCATCCTAGGGAGGGTCAAAAGAGGTCAAAATGGCCAAAACTAACACTTTTTGGGATATAGAATCTTTTCCGACTTTTAGATTTTACTGAAAATTATCCAAAAGCAAGACCACATCATATACATCTGAAACCATAATATTTGACCCTGGTAAAATTCTGGTTGCTTCCCCAGGGGGTAAAAAATGGTCAAAATGGGCAAAAATAGCACTTTTTGGTACATAGAATATTTTCTGACTATTAGATTTTGCTGAAGATTACCCCAAAACAAGACCACATGATATACATCTGGAAACATAATATTTTATCCTGAGAAAATTTGGATTTCGTCCCCAGGGGAGCAAAATGGGGTAAAAATGGTGATTTTTAGCCCAAAATGGACAAAAATAGCACACTTCAGGTCATAGAATCTTTTCTGACCATTAGATTTTGCTGAAAATTACTCAAAAGCAAGACCACATAGATATACATCTCGAAGCGTAATATTTAATGAAAAAATTCTGGTTGTATTCCCAGGGGGTCAAAAGCGGTCAAAAATGGGTTAAAAAAACATTTTTGACTGCTTTTTACCCCCTGAGACACATCCAAAATCGCAAAAAATAACACTTTTCGAGACATAGAATCTTTTTTGATTATGAGATTTTACTGAAAATTACCCAAAAATAAAACCACATGATATATATATATATATATATATATATATATATATATATATATATATATATATATATATATATAAATGTAATATTTGACCCTGGGAAAATTCTGATTGCGTCCCCAGGAGGTCAAAAAAGCAGTCAAAATTGCCAAAAAATAGCACTTTTTGGTATATAGAATCTTTTCCGACCATTAGATTTTTCTGAAAATTACCCAAAAGCAAGACCACATGGATATTCATCTGTAAATGTAATATTTGACTATGGAAAAATTCTGGTTTCGTCCCCAGAGGTTAAAAAGGGGTAAAAAAAAAAAAAAAAAAAAATGTGGATTTTTTAAAAATCAAAATGAAAAATTCTAGTTTATTCGTTTCTTTGCCTTAGATAAAACTTTTTAGGTTATTTCCCTTTGATTGTTAAAGTTTTTATTTTATTTTATTTTAACAGTTCCTATTTACTTGCCTCCCCACGAGGGCAGAGTTAGACACAAAGTCGGTTATTAATGTAGAGAAAATCTAGCTCCTGAAAAAGGGGCACTCTGGATACGAACAAAAATAAACATTGCCCCAGTCTAGAAGGTTATGAATTCTATGTTGAATTTGAACGAAAATTGTTTTTTTTTCGGCACTTATGCATTAGATGGACGGCGCCATAACTCCAATTTCTTCTTGGAATAGTTACAAAACACCCTCCCATGTTAAATAATAGGTTTCTAAATAATAACGTTAAAAAAGAGCATCACGCTTAAACTTTACATTTACCAAAAAAGTCGTTAAATTGTTTTCTCGTCTAAATTTAATAAAACATAATTTCTTCTTGGTCAAATAACGCACAATAAAAAAAAAAAAATAACACCAAAATACTTAAAAAGCAAAAGTTATTGTATAAAATATAATTGTAAACACATTTATTGAAAAAATACATTTTTTGAATTAAAGCAAAATTACTTGGCCTTTTTGGCTAGGAGCAAAGTGTAGTATCTGTTCGGATACTATAATATCCTGTTTTCTGTCCTCAGTCAATGGATGAGAAATCCTTCTAGACTGAGGCAATTTTAACTTTTATCCTTCCCCCATATTAAAAACCGACCTTGTGTCTAACTCTATCCTTGCGGGAAAGCAAGTAAACATTGCATTTTTTTTTTTTTCAAACAGTTTAACAGAAACTCATCGCAAGAAAATAGAATTTTGATACAAATTAAAGCAAGGCTGGATTTTTTTCAAATAATTTAAAAACATTTTTGGAATTGAAGCATCACTGGATTTTTTTTTTCGAACAATTTAATGGAAAGAAGTCGCCATGAGATAAAAATAGAATTTTAATAATTATTATTATTACAAACATGGTTTAAGTAGAGAGAATTTGTTTGGAATAAATGCCAAAATCATTTTACTCTAAAGAATTTATGTGATTGATATAGGAATTAATGCCGCAATCTGGCAAATTATTCATTTTTCTAATTTAATAAAAAAGTTATCAGTTTTACTCAGTTTTCTAAAGATTTTAAATTTATTTCTTTTCCATTTGAATAAAATTTCTATAAATTTGATGCATTCCAGTTAGATAAATTGTGTTAAATTTTTTTGAGATGAGGATTGATTGTATGCATCGTCAGAAACGACAAATATAAGGCCTAAAATATTGGAAATAGTAATATGGGAAAATAAAATATATCGAATTATATACAAACAAAACTTAAAATACATGATTTATTTCTTTTTCATTTGAACAAAATTTCTATAAATTTGATGCATTCCTGTTAGATAAGTTGTTTTAACATTTTTTTTAGATATGGATTGGTATTAATTTTGATTGTTTGGACTATCACTCTCATCTTCGTAGTTGTTCTCACAATCTTTTCCGACCCTTAGATTTTGCTGAAAATTACCCAAAAGCAAGACCATCTGAATATACATCTGGAGACGTAATATTTTACCCTGGGAAAATTATGGGGCCTGAGCTCTGGAGTGTTTCAGGAGTAAAAAAAAAATAAATAAATAAATAAAAATAATAATAAAAAAAAACTTTGGGGGCTCATTTTTATTTTCCTCCAAAAATTCATACTTGTGTCTAAATAGGGGTTTTGAATGGTACCGAATTCAAATTAATGCACCATTTGTCATGAAACGGTGTCATTTGATTGTTTTACCCTGATGTTTTACATCAGGCTAGTATTTTAAATATAGAAAGTAGCCAGAATTAGTCAGGGGACCATATAGTTTTGACCTTGTTTTTTAAATTAGATGTAAGAAAATTAGGCGCTTGTACAGTTTAATAAAGACATCAAAAAATGAAAATATCGAAAAAAGGTTATATTGTACGTATCCGTTTTGGACTGAAGATCTCAGAAAAAGAATTTAATTTGATCGAGTAGTTTTTTTTTTTTTTTTTTTTTTTATAGCGGAAAAAACACGTTCTTATGAGAGCGCGTTGAAGTCAGCCATTGTGAAATTTACTGAAGCTGAACAACATGCCACAGGGAGATAACTTAATGTAAAGTGCTGACACTCCCTCCCCATCTTTAATTCTAGCTTTTCTTCCTAAAAATCGAACCTTTTGCTCGGTATCATAACAAATTGTTTTTTTTTTTTTGCTGTAAAAAAACAAACAAAAAAAAACTACTTGATGAAATTAAGTGAAATTTTTTTTTCTTGGAGAACTTCGTTTCATAACGGATACGTGAAATATAACCTTTTTTTCTTTTTTTTTTTCTCGATATTTTCATTTTTTAATGTCTTGACTAAACTGTACAAGTATCGAAAATTATAATAACACAAAATAGTTATTTAAACACAAATATTTTTATTTGTTAATTTTGTAACAAAGCCAAAATTCTGATATCGTCGAACCATGTTTTTTTTTTATTGAGAAAGTTTTCGTTACACATTTATTGAATTAAAATAAATATAAGAAACTTAGGTAAAATCCATTGAAAGCGGTCGGTGGTTCTATGAGAAAATAAAGCTGTGTACGCATTATAAACGTTTCTTTTCTGTGTCTTACGTTATACATTAGTACATTAGAGGTCATTTCGAGTTAAAAGTTTATTTACTGCACTCATCTGGACTAGAGAAAATCATGATTTAAATGTGTATGTCTCGTCTAAATAACTAACGATAATTCTCTGATATGGCCGACAAGACGGGTGATCAAAAAGTCAGATCGAGCGTACCGGAAAACGAAATGAGATCAAATGAGGTCTCATTCGGTACGCTCGATCTGATTTTTTGATCACCCGTCTTGTCGGCCATATTAGATATTCATCATTAGTTATTTAGACGAGACATACACATTTAAATCATGATTTTCTTTAGTCCAGATGAGTGCAGTAAATAAACTTTTAACTCGAAATGACCTCTAATGTACTAATGTATAACATAAGACACAGAAAAGAAACATTTATAATGCGTACACAGCTTTATTTTCTCATAGAACCACCGACCGCTTTCAATGGATTTTACCAAAACTTACAACACAAAAAAGTTTTCTGCCCCTGATGTACATTTGTCTGCTCCTGCAAGTCACTCTCCAAATATCCCAACTGAAAACCAAAAATGTTGTACCTTTGCACTAAGTGCCGAAAAATCTTTATCTTGCACATATGCGTCACAGAACAAAGATGTCATATTCCAAAAATCACGTAAATTGATCAAGTAGATTTTTTTTAACAAAAAAAAAAAAACAAAAAAAAAATTTTATAAGGAGGCGAAACAGGATCCAGAAGCCGCAATTTTGTTTAAAAATTCAAGGATGGCAACTCAATTCTACTACCGAGATTTTGTTTTGGATGGAATACAGTATTCCAAATAATTAAGTTATTTTAATCACGAAAAATCGTAAATTTTGATTTTCTTAGTTTAAAAAAAATATTTGATTGATTTTAACGATATTTTTTAAATAATCGTTCCATAGCAAATATGCAATATGCATATCATAAAGAATTTTATGTATTTTTTTTTTAAAGTTAAATTCTAAATAAGAATCTACTATTTTTCACTTTCTCGTTATAACGTTCTAATCACGTGACAGGTCGGAAAAGAAATGGACAGTAAGTCAGGTAGGAATGAAGTACCTATTTACAATGCCTCCTCACGGGACAGAGTTAGACACCAGAGTCGTTTTTTAACGTGGAGAAAAGGTACAAAAATAAAAAATTGTCTCAGTCGTAAAGGACTGTTCCTCCACTGACAGAACAAGAAATGGAAGTGCAGAATCTGAAGAATAGATACTACACTTTGATCTTGGCCAAAAGAACGTTAGGTAAATGTTTACTTTAACTACAACAGAACAGTAACACCGACCAATAATTTTTTTTTTTTTGTGATAGGTTTTTGGGGTCGCTGACAACGAATCTGATATTCAAACTCATCGCAAATTTACCGTTTGCATGGTATTAACCCCTGAACCCTCGCACTATTTTGTGCCAACTCACCGCCATCGTTTATGCTATTCTTACATGATGCGTTCGCGCATGGACGTGCGTACTAAGGTAACTTGTCACATCGCGGAATAATTTTTTAGCAGACATTTGAAATAACAAGTTTTCAGAAACCAAAAAATGTGGTTCATTTTTCTGTGTTACGTAGTTTTTGATGCTTTTTAATTGATCTAAAAAATTAAGTTTTTACAAGCGATTTACAAAAGCATTTTTATTTTTCGGGGGGGGGGGGTATTCAATGTACATTGTACAACATTTAACAGGTGCTTCTGCAGTTTAATTTACCGTTTTCCCCATAAGTAACGCGGACGCGCCGACATACGCCGAGCAGAAGAACTGTTTAAATTTTCACAAAAATTCTATTTACAGTTCTTCTGCTCGGTGTATGTCGGCGCGTTACTTACGGTAAATTGGAGGGCGGGGGCCGGGGGCGTTACTTTCGGAAAAACGGTAAATTAAATAGCAGAAGCACCTGTTGTACAAGTTCTATAATTGAATAACCCCCTCCCCCCCAAAAAAAAAACGAAAAATAAAAATGCTTTTGTAAACCGCTCGTAAAAACTTAATTTTTTAGATCAATTAAAAAGCATCAAAAACTACGTAACACAGAAAAATGAACCACATTTTTTTGTTTCTGAAAACTTTATTTCAAATGTCTGCTAAAAAATTATTCTGCGATGTGACCGTCACCTTACTACGCGCGTCCATGCGCGAACGCATCATCAGAGTTGGCACAAAATAGTGCGACGGTTCAGGGGTTAATATCATGCAAACGGTAAATTTGCGACGGATTTGAATATCAGATTCGTTGTCAGTCACCCCGAAAACCTAACTAGAACCAAATTTTATTGGTCGGTGTTCTGTTGTAGTCAAAGTAAACATTTACCAAACGGTATACCGAGAAAGTGAACCCTTTTAATTTTTTTTTTCTTTTTTTTTCAAATTTTGTTTTCTGTTAATATGATACTTAAGTCTGTAATCTATGATAATCGTTAAAAAAAAAAAAAAAAAAAATGTGTAAAACAGTAAAACACACATTTTTAGGGGGTGGGCACTTTCGTACAGGTCCGACCATAGCGGATCCAAACTCTTTGGTTTCGTCATGAATTTGATTTTCTTAGTAAGAAAAAAAAAGAAAAGGAAAGAAAAATAAGAAAAACCTACTTGATCAATTTACGTGATTTTGGGAATATGACATTTTTTCCGTGACGGGTACGTACATTATACAGTCTTTAAAAAAATATTTTTGTGTATTTTTTTTTTAGAAAATAGGTTGAATAATCCAATTTACAAAATTCCCACGACTTATGTTTACTACGCTATTGACAAATGTATACCCATTAACCCTTATCATCGAGTGACCTCCAGGCCTTGATAAGTGGTGATTCCTGTGTAAAATAAATTAAAAAAAAAAAAAAAAGCAAAAAACATGTAAAAATATCGGGGTGAGGAAGACTTACCTGGTTTGAGGGAATTAACAATTCCGACAATAGTTTCCAATCGTTTTTTGCCGACAGTCGGACCAAGATGAATGTCGGTTAATTGAACAATTTTAAATCCTTCCAGCGATTCGGGCAACTTAGCAATTGGAATGGAAACCGTTTTAACGGCAGGTGGTTGCGATGCCCGATACAAGCCGTATGTCGAAATCAACACGGCATAGGCGAGCGCCAGGAAATGCCGGATCTTTTTGTTGCTAACCAGAAAAAATTTCTTCCTCTTAAAAAACAGTTTTAACACGAAGTGTACGGCCTCGCACACGACGAGGGCAGTGAAGAGCTGGACGAGCGAGCCGAAGGTCCCGTAGGTGACCAAAGACAACCAATGGGGGTTCTCCCCCATCAAGAACACATTACAGATGGCACGAAAACAGATAGAGGGCTAGCAGAGCTCTCAGTATAAAAGACTGTTGACACCCGTCAGTAGTTTGGTTTTTGGTAGCATTACTCGTCCAGACCGATTGTAGAAAACCCGATCTTTTTTTCTGCTGCTGTTGTTGCTGAGAAAGGGGCGCTTCTTCGATTGGGTTCGATGATGAGGGATTGCTTGTGGAGATACTTGAGGATCGGCGCAACGCGAAGGTTTTCCATACTACAGCTGACATGAACATGATAACAAATTCGAGGAAGCATATGAATTGGGCCCTTAAATTCTTGGCCCTTGTTTCTTTGTCCAAAGTGTAGACATATATTTCTCCTAAAGTGACAGAAAGGACGACTACAAGAGAGGCTGTAATATAAACGCTCCGTGCGACCATTTTTTTTTTTTTTTGCTTGGCTTATTAAGCGTCAATCAGCGGTGGTTATCACGAAGTGTTATTTATTTCTGACTTATTCACCCCCCTCTCTCTCTCTCTCTGTCTTTGTCTTCTCTCTCTCTCTCTCTGTCTCTCTCTCTCTCTCCCTCTCTCTCTCTCTCTCTCTCTCTCTCACACACACATTTTATTTTTCTGTCTTCAGTCAGTAAAGAAGAAATCCTTCTAAACTGGGACTGAGGCAATTTTTATTTTTGTTTCAATTCAGAGTGAGCCCCCCCCCCCTCCCTTTTGGGTGGGGTCTTGATTTTCATCACATTAAAAAAAAACAAAAAAAAAAACGACCTTGTGTTTAACTTTGCCCTCGTGGGGAGGCAAGTAAATACTCAATTTGCCTCATTACCGCAGACGCAAAAAAAAAGAAAAAAAAAGCGCGATATTTTTTTCAAGGAAGGAACGAAGAGACACTTCCGTAAATAAAAAATAAATAAATTTAGATAAAAAAATTTTCTTGAAACAAATTAAATCATTTTTAAGGGGTTCGTTTTCGTTTCTTTGTTTTCCAAAAATAAATTAATAATTCTCCAATCACCGAGCGAGCGAGAGACAGTCGTTGAAAATACTACCGCGTGAAAAACAAACAAACCATTATTTACAAAAATTAATAAAAAGAACGCGCAAAACGTTGTGCCTTTTCAAAATACGGTAGACCAGACGGGTCTAAAAAGTGTTATGCAATGTTTTCTTTCTTTTGTTCATCATCTGGTTGTGTTTTTACAAGCCGATCTCGTATAGCTATCGAGTAGTAGTGTATTTATTTCCTATTCGGCTTTTCATACTTGCGTTCATTCTGCTACGCGCTTTCTTTTGAGATATTTTGTTTTTGTTTTCATTCATTAAAAAAAGAGAGAGAAAAAAAAAAAACGAATAAAAAACTTTAATTAAAAAAAGAGAAGATAATTAAAAATGATGCGTGTTTGCAAGAATGATTCCTGTTATTTTTTTCGCTTTTATTTCTCTTTTTATTGCGCCATCCCTCCTCTTCGTCTCTCTCTCTCTTTCGCTCTCTCTCTCTCTCTCCCTCTCTCTCTCTGTATATCTATAATATAAAGCTGAATGTGTGTGTGTGGTCACGAATAGGCTCCTATATTTAAAAAAAAAACTGATTACATATAATGATAGAAGATGTATCGAGACACAGCAATATGTATGTTTGATCTGGCAGAACAGTGATTCATTAAAATTGTGGGGTCTGCGTTCGCGCCTGGTCCACAAAGTATGGAAAAAAAATTTTTAAATTAAAAAAAAAAAAAAACGTTTGCAAGTGTTTTTGATATAGATGTACATAAGAATACTTTGATAAGTATGTTTTAACTTAAATAGGGATGGTATAATAAAATTGTGGGGTTTGCGTTCGCGCCTGGCCTCCATAGACTGGAAATAGGCACAAACTTTAATAAAGACTTTTCATATCTATCTGCGTAAGTATACTTTGATAATTATGTTTCAGTTTGAAGAAATATGGTATAAAATTATGGAGTGTTCGTTCGCGCCTGACCTCCATAGAATGGAAATATGTCACAAAGTTTAACAAGATTTTTTAATATAGATCCACAGGGTATTGTGATAAGTGTTTTAGTGTGAACAGGTATTGTATAATAAATTATGGGGTTTATCTATTTTATTTTTACTTTCATCATGTTTTGCTTTGGTTTTGATACCCCCAAATTCGAAGCTATCTCATTACAACCCTTCCTTTTCATAACCTATCATACTTTCATAAATCAGAGTCCATTTTCTGTAGGCTGTTTTTGAACCCAGTCAACGACGGGTACTTTTGCTAGTAGCAATGTTTCACACACCAATATTTTTATTGTTATCGAAATCGGTGAAATCGCTCATTTTTTTCCAATCAAATCGAATGATTACTTGCTCTAGTCGCGAACCCACCACGGTGTACCGGGGGAGAAGCTTCACATGCCTCCCTGCAGTGACTTAGTCCGCAATGCATACTAGTCTACATTGCACTGTAGAGAACCTACTGTTTATTTTATAAAATTATTATTTTATATATATATATATATATATATATATATATATATATATTAAGTAATGTGATTGATAATTTAAAATTTAAAAATCAAATTATAATTAAATTAAAAATCCGTTTCATAAGAAGGAACAACAACAAGTTTTTGTTGTTGTTCCTTCTTATGAAACGGATTTTTAATTTAATTATAATTTGATTTTTAAATTTTAAATTATCAATCACATTACTTAATATTGAATTAGCTCTAGGACATTTAACTATCGAGCTTATTATATATCTAAATTACAACGAGCACTTTCTCTTTCCTGTATTTTAATTAAACTAGTAATTTCACTGTTACATTAAAATACACTCAGCTCTTTAGACTATTGTTTTAATCTCCTTTAAATTATATATATATATATATATATATATATATATATATATATATATATATATATATATATATATATATAAGCAGTTAATAAAATATGTTAAAAAACACTTTGAAATGAGTTAAAAACATATTTAATCTGAAAAGGAAACACTAGATAAATCCATTTATCTAGTGTTTCCTTTTCAGATTAAATATGTTTTTAACTCATTCCAAAGTGTTTTTTTAACATATTTTATTAACTGTTTGCTCATATTATAAGCTCTATTTCCTATTTGGTTTTATCGAGCTTTTACATCTGGCTGAGATAATTTTATAAATATTAAGTCTTTAATATTTATAATATACTTTAATTTTACCATCTTGGATCATTTTGGTAAATTTAATTGTAATTTTTATTTAATATATAACGGCTTGAATTAAAGTTTAAAATGCAAAAGTCAAGTATCATGGTTCCGTTGTGCTCTAAATATTATCATTAATTTCAAACTCACCCCTATCATATAAAAGAACCTACTGTTGATTTTATATGCCTGGCATTTTGGCTTGTGTGGTAATAAAACTTCTCAAATGCGCTTGTGATGTTAGGCTGTATAAGGCGTTAACTTTAGTCAAAATCGCCTGTTCCTTCTTTCATTGGATTTTTTCGATCATTGATACTTATCGAAGACATTCCAATACATAACCTATCTAAGAACACTGCCAGATACATAAGATACATTTGTGTGAAATTTTATAAAAATAATCCGAGCCGTTTCAGAGTCCATAAGGAACAAATTCACACACGCACACATACACACACGTAGACAAAGTTCCTTTTATATAATAATAGAAGATATTGTTGTGGAGTGAATTTTGTACTCCATCAAAGCAAGTACAAAGACACTTTCGGTTTTTAATGTGGGGATTAGTCAACTCCCCCAAAAGGGGAGATATGGATTCACCAAATAAAATGATCATCTATCTGTTTATCTATCTATCTATTTTTCAGTCTATACATTTATTGATGCATTTCTCTGCTTGTGTATAATTACTAGTGCCATGACAACAGCATATTCTTTTCATTGTTTTGACTCTCGAGTATATATCCGACACAGTTAGACACAATTAATCAACCGAGGACCACATCACTCTATATAAAAGCATATAAGATATCAACAGATACACACTCAAGAGTCAAAACAGTGAAAAGAATATGCTGTTGTCATAGCTCTAATACTTACATATGTGCCCTCACTTATCTTCCTGGTAAGTGAATTCACTGATTCTCATTAGCGATAATGCATTACTCTTCATAAAAGAATAGAGCACTCTCGGCTGATGATAATGCAAACATTATGATTTCACTTACCTCATAGCTTATCAAGGCCTCCATTCAGTCTTGAGAGACAACGGATACTCTCTGATAGGATGCATATAATTGTGAAGCAAAGTTTGTGCAATCTCCAACAGCACCTATTCCGAATTGGTACTGCTGGATTCCAGTAACAAGAGAACGTTCAGGACAATTGGAAATAATGTTGAAATAGGCAGTGAGCACATACAGCACCTAATACCTAATATTTGCAAATTGATGTGTGTGTCAAGAAGAGCATTGGTTACAGTTTGGTCAAATAGTATTTTGGGCTCGTCGACATATGGCAAGGGGTGACGTATTTATTGATAAAGTATGTCAGTATACGCCACAAACATGTTGACTCTCCAGCTCTTGTAATGTTGAACCTGGTCAGTACCAGATGAGTGACCATTTGGGAATGCCAGGCACTGTATGTAGAAGCACACTGACACCTCCCTGCAAGAATCGTGAAAACTTTAAATTGTTATCTTCCCTGACTAGAATATACGGGGTTGAATGATAAATTTGTCACCTTAAAGAAAATAACACTTCAGCTGTATTTGCAAACTTTTATTGAAAAAAATTCAATTCAGATAACTTGATTATGTAGTATACCTGACATCTAATTAATGTAATCGCTTTCAGCCTCAATCACCTCTCGATTCGGGTCTGGAACTGGGAGCAAGCCTTTTTTTCACAAGGGCCGGTGGGAGCTTGGTGAATACTTGGTGGATGACAGCGATCAGGCTGGGTTTGATGTTGTGGGAGGTCATGTTGGTGATGTTCTTGACGAATTTGATTATGCGGTAGAACTGACTTCTATTCAATGTAGCCGCCTACAGTCTCAATTACAGCCTTAATACAGGTCCAGAACCGGGAGCATGCCTTTTCCACAAGGGCTGGCGGGAGCTCGGTAAGTCCTCGGCAGATGGCGGCGATCAGGCTGGCTTCGGTGTTGTGGGAGGTCATGTTGGTGACGTTCTCGATGTATGACCAAATGAAGAAGTCCAGCAGGTTCAGGTCAGAGGAGGAGGGGTGGGTGACAAGTGAGAGAAGGGTACAAAGTCTTAGCACTGCTTCTGAAGCCAAACCTGGGTCTCTTTCGACTTGTGGGCTGGCGCCGAGTCCTGCTACTATAGCAAGGATTAGCCAGCGGCCACTTGAATTCCGAAGGGGATCAGCACACTTTTTAGCACATCTAGGTACACTTCGGTGTTGACTTTTAAGATTTGAGATGGCATGATGTGGCCCTTACTTAAACCCCACCAAAGACCATAATCGTGGCCAGAAACATTGTTGAGCTGTACCCTCAAGTATTGAACTGTCCAGATTTGCATTTTAAGGGTGCTGGCAATGGTCCTGTTGTCATAACTCGATGCAGTAGAGAGCATGAGTTGTACAGTGGCACATCTCCGATTTCAGTCATTAAACATTGTGTCACTTTCAGACATGACAGAAGGCTCTTATGCCTCTTGGGATTTGTACACGACTGGCCAACTAGTAGATGGTCTGCAACAACAAAAAGAAAACCGGTTTTCATCAAATAGAAAATGGCATCATGTCATCTTTTCTAGGGCGACAATTTTATCATTCCACCCTATACATAAAGCTGGGGAGCGCTTTTGAATTTGATATTCCCTAGATACTTCCTCTTTTGAACCGCTTGTGAATTGAAGATTTTGACTTTGGAGGAAACCAGTTCAACCCACTTATGCTGCCAGAATAATCTTTATTCTTATATAAAAGGAACTTTGTATGTGTGTGTGTATGACATTGTTGAGCTGTACCCTTAAGTATTGAACCGACCAGATTTGCATTTTGAGGGTGTTGGCAATGGTCCTGTTGTACAGTGGCATATGTGTGTGTGTGTGTGTGTGTGTGTGTGTGCAAAAATGCAATTAAGGAAATAAGCAAAGTAATTAACACGGGGGGGGGGCATAAGTTGAAATGCTGAATAAAATCTGTGTTAATCTTTGTTCGAATTAGATTGTCTTTTAGTTTATTTCGATATTAGTTACCTGTATTTTCTGTTAGGTTTTCATTCTTTAAATATATAACAAATATATAACACATATCCAATGCCAGAAATTCTGGTAAACGACCTTTAGTCTATAGTAGAATGGGTCCGTAAATAGACGACAACATCTAATGCTACTAAGACTGAACTTCTTTCCTTTAACAACTACTAAAAACCTTTTTACCTACTGATTGCCAGGACGAATAACATCCTATCTGGGAGTCCAAACTCCTCGGCTTAACATCTATGGGCAAGATTAATTGGAACAAATATGCTGAATATATTGCAAGGCTGCTGCAAAAAAGGTGGGCTCCCTCTACCATACTAGAAAAATTGCTCACACCAGAGAGTATCCTATATATTTATAAATCCACAATTCGACCATGCATAGAATGTTGCTGCCACATCTGCGCCGATGCATGTACGATTAGTTTCTCACTCTTAGACAGGGTCCACAAAAGAGTTTCAAATCTAATAGGGTGAGCACTGTTGGTCAAGCTCCGACCTCTGTCCCATCACTGCAGTGTTGCATCCCTGTGCCTGTTTTACAAGTACTTTAATGGAATGTTGAACTCATAGCATTTATGACCCCAAATGTACATACTCCTAAGCCGACAAGCAGCAAAACTTCACCCCTTCACTGTTGAGGTTCTTAGATGCTGGAAAGCCTTTTACTTTAATAGATGCCAAATTGTAGCCACTTGCGTTTCAAGTGGCAATATGCCTTGTTTAGGGTTAAAAATAAAATATGAAAAAAATAAAATAATATTCATAGAGCTAAAAGGAATTGCATTTTACTAGGCCACTTGCATCTGTAGCTCGCATCGTGTGATCGACGAAACAGTCATCCTTCACACTGATGATTTCCAGAAAAGAATGAAATGTAAGTACAAAGATGGAAATGCCTATGAGGATCATTCTATTACAACAGAACAGATACTACACTACCTTCCTCGCAAATTGAACATTTGCAGACAGTAATATAGTACAAATGATAAAGGTACAGAATGGAACGATAGAATTATCGCCCTAGAAAAGAAGACATGATTCCATTTCCGTTTGATAAAAACTGTTTTTCGACGTATGACCAAATGAAGTAGTCCAGCGGGTTCAGGTCAGGGGAGGGGGTCAGTGAGAGAAGGGTACAAAGTCATAGCAATTCTTCTGGCTGGATATAACATTGAGTTGTGCCCCCAAGCGTTGAACTGTCCGGATTTGCATTTTGAGGGTGCCAGCAAAGGTCCTGTTGTCATAACTTGGATTGGTAGAGAGCATGAGTTGTACAGCGGCGCATCTCCGAACTTGCTCGTTGAACATTGGTACCACTTTCAGACATGATAGAAGGTTTCTATCGCTCTTGGGATTTGTACACAACTGGCCAACTAGTAGATGGTCAGCAACAAAAAAACAAAACAAAAAAAAAAACAACCGATTTTCATCAAACGGAAATGGAATCATGTCGTCTTTTCTAAGGTGTCAATTCTATCGTTCTACCCTGTATTATGATAGAAATTTTTAATTCTTTACCCACATACACATTTTTTCTCTCTTTCTCTCTCTCTAGCTCTGTCTCTCACTCTCTTTCTCTCCTTTTTTTTCACGTTTATTATCAAATATGGCCACTGTATGAATCACACTAATTGGAGCTTCATCTCTCTGTTGCAGATATTGACGGTGTGAGACTCTAAAAAAAACAACCCCTGTTGAACATGGATCAGAAGCCGAGATGCGTCATTGAATTCCTCTAGGCAGATAAAACTTGAACAGATCAACGTTCACCGGCGCATGCTGAACGTTTACAAAGCCGATGCCGTTGATGTCAACAGTTAGGAGATGAATTTGTCAATTTCAGAGTGGTGACAGAGATGTGAGGGATAAAGCGTGTTCCGGACTTTTACGACCGAGGCATCAAAAGAGGCTGGCAACAGTGCATTGAGAATGGTTGTGACTGTGCAGAAAAATAAATTCTATAGCATAAAAGATGATTTGTTTTAATGGTACCATTCCCGTCTTTGTAGATCTTAAACGTTTTAGTTTTTGAGTAAAAAAAATAGGAGGCATTACTTATAGAACGACTCTCCTATCTATCTATTGATCGATCACAGTCCGTTCACAATCATATCTACGTTGGTCTCTCTCAAATCTATATTTTAGCTTTAATCTTTGATACGAATCCGTTTATCGACTCAAGGTCATTATCTCTTTTAATGTGTTTAGTATATCTCCTTTCCTTTCCATTATTTATATAGCACAGGTGATGCACCATAGCACGGTTACCGAAAAGCAGGCCTAATCACTGAAAAATGACGTCATGCACGAGGTACAAACAAACAAACAAGATCTGTCGAACTGTCACTGTCGATAATGAATGAAACTGGACATATTCAATAAAAGAAAAACAAGAATTAATTAAAAAAAAAAAAAGCTTTGTGTTGTTTCTGCGTTAAAAGCAAATAAACATTTCGTTATAAATTTTTTATTTTTTTAATTCTTGTTTGGAATCCTTTGAAATGAAGCTTCATAATTTGTGCATTCATTCGTTTGTGAAGTTTTATCCTCATCTTCATGGTTATTGTTGCTTCCACACGTTTCGGCCAACTCATCCTCTGGCCTTCTTCAGGTGATTAACCGCGATCGCATAGAAATAGAAATAGTTTTAGCTGTTTCACAGCTTATCGGTGCGGCTAGACAAGCAACTACCTCAAGCCAGGATCGAAACCTGATCGCCCAAACGACATTATATATATATATTCATATATATATATATATATATATATATATATATATATATATATATATATATATATATATATATGAATGACAAAAAGAGCTTATAGCTCTTTAAAAAACCATTAAAGTATCGGGGGTGGGGGAAATAACAGCGTTTGATGTTAATATCGCTGAAAACGCCAACAACAAATCTTACACATACACACGCGCGTGCACACACACACACACACACACACACACACACACACACACACACACACACACACACACACATGTTAGTCTGTCTGTCTACCTCACCCTCACACATGTAGAATCATCACCTTACGCCATTCCACGTCATATAAAGGACGATTTGTTGCCTGAAATGATTAAAAAAAAAATGTAATACAATATAAAAAATATATACGGATTAAGGTTAATAAGATTAAAACCTTCATAAAGATTAAGGGGGATTAATTAGCTATTTTCTCTATTAATCGCTTTTGGGTATTTCGCAGAACTAGAGAAATACATAGATTGGAAATTTGGAGACTGGTAGGGTGCAAAATAGATGAGAAACCGTCGAGGCCCCCAAATGGGTATCGTTGTACCGATTGTCGGAGGCGCCATTACTAAGGAAGAATAACAGGTTCGATCCAGGTTATTTTAATTACTTTCCAGAGTGCCTACCCCTCGTTAAAGAAGCGGCCTTGTGTCACACTCGATTTTTCTAGAAAGACTGGTAAATGGCCAAATCTCTATGCTACAAAAAAAAAAAAAAAAAAAAAAAATTCAGTGACCCTTTTGGTCACTCGTTGAGCTTAGATTTTTTCGAATCAGAAAATAAGTGAGTTTGCAAACTGCTGTGGTATAATGTTTATCTAACATATTTTTTGGAATGGATGGACTCTCCCAGGCATTATAAATAGAGTTATGGCTAAGTGTCCTGGTAGTTATTAGTGGCCATATCCACACGACGAGACGCAAACTTTCTCTAATGTACTATTTTTGTACTTCTGTAGATACACTCTTGTGAATATACCATCGTGTTGTCTTAATTATTGTTGATCCATTAAGGTCACAGCACAAATTTAAAGTTGTTCGAGTACCAACACGTTGAGTGCCATTTCAGTCGCAAATGAGACCAAGACAAAGAGTAGGAAATAACTCCAACTCGCTTTTTCTTTGTAGCAACAACATTTATTTCCTCGTTGTTACAGCCGTGACGTCACCCATGTGATCTAGAACGTTCTCCACGTCTCTCATGAAATCTCGAACGTTAACTCGTTCCTTCCTCCATGTCGTTCTCGTGATCCTTTTTTTTCTCTGCAATTTTTTTTTCACGGGTGACGTCATTTCACATCCACGCTATGTTACACAAAGCCAGTTACATTAAAAAAAAATATATAAAATCCAAACAAATCACATTCTTTTCTTTTTTCCTCCCAAATTATGTGTTAAATTACTATTCTAAACTCGCTGTTTCTCTTCATCAATATAGAAAGAGAAAAAAGGAGGACTAAAGAGAACATGTGTGTATATGCGTGTATGAGTGTGTATGTATGTGTATGATTGTGTATGTATGTGTATGATTGTGTATGAGTGTGTATATGTGTGTAGGAGTGTGTATGTGTGTGTATGAGTGTGTATATGTGTGTATGAGTGTGTATGTGTGTGTATGAGTGTGTATGTGTGTGTATGAGTGTGTATGAGTGTGTATGAGTGTATGTGTGTGTGTATGTTTGTGTATGAGTGTGTATGACTGTGTATGTGTGTGTATGAGTGTGTATGTGTGTGTATGACTGTATGTGTGTGTATGAGTGTGTATGAATGTGTATGAGTGTGTATGAGTGTGTATGAGTGTGTATGTGTGTGTATGAGTGTGTATGAATGTATGTGTGTGTATGAGTGTGTATGAGAGAGAGAGAGAGAGAGAGAGAGAGAGAGAGAGAGAGAGAGAGAGATAGGTGTGATGGAAAAACACAAAACGGTACCTTAATTTTTCATACATAAATTATTATTTTCATTGATGACTGTAGCATATTTCTTTCCGAATTCCTTTCAGGCGGCAGATATTAATTATTGTCTCCATTTGACTCTAGGGAGAAATCGGCCACCACTGGCATTCGTCGCTGTAGCTCTACAATTAAAGGGGGGAAAAAAGAAATAGATAACAATGTCTATATCTAACTGAAGAAGACCAAAATATTTGACTTATATTGTTTCCATTTATTGAAAATAAATAAATAAATGAATGTAGCTTCTAGCATAAAATTTGGTTTTAAAAACGATTTCTTATATTCAGAATATATTTATATATTTACAAAGTTTATGTAAACTACTGTATGAATTCTTTGCTTGTGTGTAAAGATCAGACAACTGCGTCCCTGCAGACTACAACATGGTTGTCTTTGTTACGCCTGATGATACACGTCATTGGTTTAACTAAAACAATCAGCAGAGAATAACGTATTACATTTAACAGGCTTGTTTAACAACTTACAGATTAGATGGTAAGGTAGAATCTGCATGGTTAAAACGTCTTTCCAAGAGCAATAACTCCCTTCTTCAGCCCAAGGGAAATAACTATTATTATTTTCTTTAGGTTGTACCTAACATAAGCTAAGGTAATTTTATTTTTTTCCCCAGAATCCAGAATGCTCCATCGTTTTAATACTAAACAAAAAATGAGCAGAGTCCAAAGTATAATCTTTAAAAGACTTATTCAACAACTTGCAGATTAAATGATAAGGTAGAAATTGCTAGATATGTGATGATAAAAGTTTGTGATGCGGGACAAAAAATTAATAAGTAATTAATATACGCTGTTTTTTTTAAGGAATATGCAAATTAGTAAACATTCATGTAGTCGCTCACATATCCGTGATTAAGTATATTAAGAAGTTCATTTTAACATTTTTTTAATAGAAAAGGTAGGTTTTTAATATCAATGCCAAAGCAAGAAAAAATATCAACTTTATAGGTATATGATATATATATATATATATATATATATATATATATATATATATATATATATATATATATATATATAATAGATATATATATAATAGATAATTTTTATGTCACAAAACTGTCACGACCGATTGCTTTCCCCAATAAAGATCATTCTGGCTTCCTTAGACCAAGGGAAATAACTATTACTTTTAGGTGGTATCTTATAGTCTTCAAGTTAAAAAAATATTTCTCTAACTAATCAAAATTTGTCCATGGAACGCATTACAATGAGACTGCTTCCATACAAACTACAACATGGTTGTCTTCAAGTTTAGATTTTTAACTAATCACATTTTGTCCATTCCGTTCATCGTTTTCAATCATCTCATAGTATTATTTATCATCTACCTGGTAACCTTATTGAACCTTATTCTTAAGTGGCTTCGGCCCTGGTCAATTGTGACTAATTGGCATAAAAATTAAATTGTTTGTGAATATATATATATATATATATATATATATATATGGATGGAGTACTGTTGCCACATCTGGGAAGGAGCTGAAACCACTGTCAAAAATTTTCCCCACTCTTTATCTGTGCTGAAACCAAAACGTATATTCCATGAACAAAGCTTCTTTCTTAGAAGTGCACGACTATGGAACTCTTTTCCGTTTGCCTGTTTCCTACCTGACTACAACCTGGATGTCTTCAAGTCCAACATAACCAAATTTCTGATGAACCGCCCCCTTAAATAAGACACTTTATCAAATTTTATTTATGTATTTTTCTCTATTCTCCTGTCTTATTCGTCACTCCCCATGCTACAAAGTAAACGATAAAAACAAACAAAATGCCGGAAACTAACGATAAAAAAAAAAAAATGCCGGAAATTATTCTCTATTAGAGTAGATAAACTTAGGACTTTATTTTTTTTTTTATTTTTTTTTTTTTTTTACATAGGCGTCACCACATTATCAAGGCCAAGAGGCCACTCAAGGATAAGGGTTAAAGAGTGTACAGTAGAAATTGGACATTATAGTAATCATTAGTAATGAAAATTTGGTAAAGTTGATAACTTATATGGAACGGCTTATCAAGAACTTATTTACGTTAGACTTGAAGACAACCATATTGTAGTCAGCCGGAAAGCAGGAAAACGGAAGACAATTCCACAGGCGTGCAGTTCTAAGAAAAAAGCTTTGTTCATGGAATCTACGTTTAGGTTTAGGCACAGATAAAGAGTGGGGGGAATTATTGATAGTGTTTACAGCTAGACGAGTGTTTCTTGTGAAAGTTTGGCGAGGGGGGACCATAGATTGAAGCTCATTCGAACACTGTCCATGAAAATAACGATACATCAGAGACAAACTCGCAACATCTCTTCTGTGAGATAAAGGTTGCAAGGAAGAGAAAAGGACATCTCCTACGAGGCTACAAAGTCTATTTTGAACTCTATCAAGGCAGACCAAGTCCTTTCTAGCAGCTCCTGCCCAGATGTGGCAACAGTATTCCATCCTTGGACGTACCTGGTTCTTATATAGATAGAGAATAGCATCAGCAGTGAGATATCTACTGGATCGATAGAAAGATCCCACCATTTTTCCAGCGGCCTTGGCAACAAATTTGATGTACATGTTCCATTTAAGATCAGGAGTAATGGTCAAGCCAAGAAGTTTGTCAAAACTTGAGGCCTCCTGAAGACGAGAGCCATTCATTTCAATTGATGTCAGATGTGGATCAGAATGTTGATGATGTAAAGAGAGAAGCTTGGTTTTAGATGCATTAAAAGTAACCAGCCATTCTTTACCCCATTGTACTACATGCTCAAGATCAGAGGAAAGAGAATTGGAGAGAACTTGGTCGTTTACTGTCTTAGATGTGCTACCATAAATGGTAGTGTTGTCAGCATAGATGTCTACAAATGATGTAAGGATGTGATTTGGAAGATCATTAATGTAGATCAGGAAAAGAGTTGGGCCCAGGATGGACCCCTGAGGGACATCGGCATTAATACTGTGAGCTTCAGATTTTTGCCCCTCAACTACTACTCTTATGAACCTATCAGAAAGAAATGATTTAATAATTGAGAAGACTTTTCCAGCAATACCATAGCTAGAGATCTTATGAAGTAAACCTTTATGCCATACCCTATCAAAGGCCTTAGATATGTCAAGAGCAATCGCCCTAGAAAGGTTGCCTCCGTCGAGAGATTTGCTAATCCTATGAGATATAACTGTAAGCACATCTGCTGTAGATCTAGCAGAACGGAAACCATATTGAGTGTCACTAAGAAGGTTATTTTTGTTGAGATGTTTGATTACTTCTGTATTTAACACAGATTCAAGCAACTTACTCATGACGCACAGGAGACTTATTGGCCTGTACTGAGAGGGGGATGAGCGATCACCTGAATTCTTAAATACAGGGCATACTGATGAAATTTTCCAAGGACTTTATTTAAGTAGTATACTTAATATATACTATTACTGCAAGCTTGCCTATATTGAAAATGCTTGCTTCCTGGCTAGCCCTCAAACCATCTAATACAGTTAGCCTTATTTTCAATTACATTCGAAATATAATACAGTGCCATTAGCAAAGAAAAAGTTACCTATGAAAACGAACCTCCTAAAGTAAAACCTTGAATAATTATCTAAACTCGAATGTAAATTAATATTAAGCCGACTTTACAAATTGATAAAAGTTAATTATTGGATTTTAATTAATTATAAGGTGAAACTCCAATGATTCAAACTCGATAGATAACGACAAACTTCTACCCATTAATATGGGAGGGGAGATTATCATCAAAAGTGTCCTGAATTGTTAACTTAGCACCGGACTTACTACTTAGATATAAATAAGTCACCTGTACCCATTCCCCTCTCCTTTTTTTTTTTTTAATGGAGAGTAGATAATACAGTGGATGTGTTATCGGCAGCTTTAGTAACTCTCGCTTCTCCTTTTTTGTCCCTCAGTCCTCATTCAATAAGTGATTTTTCTGACAAAGAGTGAAGAAAAAGCTGCTTAAAGGTCGGTAGTACTTGATGACCAGTCGTCTGAGATGTCGGAAATTTTTCTGTCTCTGTCTGTCCTTGTGGCGATATCACTAGTAAGGGTGCTGGAGGTAAACATTTTGTCTGAGCTGACGTTATCCGCCTGATAGTCAGGGACCCGAACCTTAGATTAACCACTAAGGAGGCTGTCCTATCAGCAGGCGCAAAGTACTGGGACTGCTGTATTGCCATTTGGTGAGTGGATCTGGACCATGCAGTAGTCTCTGGTGGGGCCTCTCGATGCCATACTAGTGGGTAATTGTTACGGCTTTACCTTTTCGTGTGCTACAAAAAAAAAAAAATTTCCTGTCTTTTTCTCTCTTACTTTCCCTCTCTGTACTGCTCTAACCAAGTATGCCGACCTATTCCACAAATCCCAAAACCTCAACCTGAAATATCTCCAGAATAAAAACTCGATTAAACCTAAAACCCCATCTTCCAACGTAGACCCCTACTACCAGGTCTCCTTCTCCAACATCAGGGGTCTACGTTCCAACCTTCCAGAGGTTGAAACCCAATTACAGGAGACGAAACCGAGCATATTATTTCTAAGTGAAACTGGAATAGGGCCGACCACTTCCCTAGATGAGTTCATAATTAACGTATACTCTAACTTAACAGCTACATCAAGTCTGTTGCCAAGGTCGCTGGAAAGATGGTAGGATCCTTCTACCGCTCCAGAAGATATCTCACTACTGATGCAATTCTCTATCTATATAAAAGCCAAGTACGTCCAAGGATGGAATACTGTTGCCATATCTGGGCAGGAGCTGCTAAAAATAGCCTATCCTGCCTTGACAGAGTACAAAATAGACTTCGTGGCTTAGTGGGGGATGCCCTTTTCTCTACCCTGCAACCTCTCTCCCACAGAAGAGACGTTGCGAGCCTATCTTTGTTTTATCGTTATTTCCATGGCAGGTGCTCGTCTGAACTCCAATCTCTGGTCCCCCCCTCGCCAATCTTTCACGAAAAACACCCGTCTAGCTGAATCCACTGTCAAAAGTTTCCCCCACTCTTTATCTGTGCCTAAATCAAAACGAGGATTCCATGAACAAAGCTTCTTTCTTAGAACTGCACGCCTGTGGAACTCTGTTCCGTCTGCCTGCTTCCCACCGGACTACAACTTGGATGTATTCAAGTCCAACGTTAACAAATTCCTGATGAACTGCCCCCTTAAGTAAACACTTCATCAAATCTCCACACTAACGTAATGTACTTGCAATAACCCTTATCCCTGAGTGGTTTCCGGGCCTTTATAAGTGGTGATCACTGTGTAAAAAAAAAAAAAAAAAAAAAAGAAGCTAAATCTGACCCCCAAGATCGCCATGGGCATGGAATATGTGCCTACATTAAGGATGGCTTCCCGTGTGGCAGGGATATCTCTAGAGAAGATCCTAATTTACCCTATATGTGCTTCAGGGTTGCACTTGCTAACACCACTGCATTTATATTTGCCCTCTATCGGCCCCACAACAGCGGAGTTACTATCTTTAAGAGCATATCTGAGAAAATAGACCACATACTGTCTGCACATCCCTCGGCTAACATCCACATCTGTGGTGACTTCAACGTCCATAACGTGGAATGGCTGACCCATTCAAATAAGACAGAGGATGAGGGGGAGGTTTTGTCATGATTTTGCCATTGCTTATGACCTCACTCAGATTGTTCGCAAACCCACCCGTGTGCCCGATACACCCGGTCAATATGCAAGCCTCCTAGACCTTTTTCTCTTAACTTCCCCTGAGCTATGTTCATGTTCCGTTCATTCTCCTCTAGGATCCTCTGACCACTCCGTCGTATCAGTTAAGATAAAAACGAAATGTAAGAAGCCCCCAGACGTACCCCTCCACCATACTGTATACCGATACTCTATGGCTGACTGGGATAGCTTCCGTACATTCATATCTGATTTACCTCTGCACTCCATGTTTAAAAAGGAAGTGTCCTCTATAGTATCAGATCCGACCGAATGGTTAATTGTAGGCATAGACCAATTCATAGCATCTAAAAAATTCCAACAAAAACCTAACAGCCAGCCATGGTTCTCCCCAGAATGTGCTGCTGCTATCGCGCACAGAAATCACTTTTTCCATAGCTACCAACGTAATAGATGCACTGAGACTAAAGCTGCTTTCAGGACTGCCAGCAACCACTGTAAAAGAGTAATAAAAAATGCAAGAGAGCTATATGTCCAGTCTGTTAAATCCAAGGTAGCTGATCAGCGGCTTGGTTCCCACCAGTTTTGGCAAATAACAAATAGGATCCTGAACAGAAGTGTGCGTTCTATCCCAATCATTATCAATGGACCAGAGGTCATCTCGTCAGCGTCAGACAAGGCCAAACTATTTGCAAAGAACTTTGCAGCTAATTCTACCCTATGTGACGAAGGCCATCAACTCCCCATATTTCCTCCTATAACACAGAACAAGCTAGGTAACATACAAATATCCGTGCATGAGGTCGCCAAGCTAATCAAGAATCTAGATACCAGTAAAGCAACTGGCCCTGATGGCATCCCAATTATAGTGTTAAAAAAGCTTCAACCAGAACTTGCTCCCATACTTACGAAACTATTTAAGCGCTGCCTTAAGGAGAAGTGCTTTCCAACTCCCTGGAAGACCTCATCAGTTTGCCCTGTATTTAAGAATTCAGGTGATAAGTCATCTCCCTCTCAGTACAGACCAATAAGTCTCCTTTGTGTTATGAGTAAGTTGCTGGAATCCATATTAAATAGAGAAATAGTCAACCACCTCAGCAGAAACAACCTTCTTAGTGACACACAATATGGTTTCTGCTCTGCAAGATCTACCGCAGATGTGCTGACGGTTATATCCCACAGGATTAGTGAATCTCTTGACAAAGGCTTCCTTTCTAGGGCAACTGCTCTTGACATATCAAAGGCCTTTGACAAGGTATGGCATAAGGGTCTACTTCACAAGATTTCCAGCTACGGTATAACTGGAAATGTTTTCTCAATCATTAAATCATTTCTCTCCGATAGGCTCATAAGAGTAGTGGTCGATGGACAAAAATTGGAGGCCTGCAATATAAATGCTGGAGTCCCTCAGGGGTCAATCCTGGGCCAAACTCTCTTCCTGATCTACATCAATGACCTCCCTAAACACATACTTAAATCATTTGTTGACATCTATGCTGATGACACGACCATCTACGGCAACACATCAAAGGCTGTAAATGACAAAGTTCTCTCTGATTGTCTCTCCTCTGATCTCGAGTGCGTGGTTCAGTGGGGGAAGACGTGGCTGGTTACCTTTAATGCATCCAAAACCAAACTCCTATCCTTACATCATCAACGCTCTGAGCCCCATCTGGCATCAATTGGGATGGATGGCTCTCGTCTGGGTGAGGCCCCGTGTTTTGACAAGCTTCTGGGTTTGACCTTTACTCCTGATCTGAAATGGAACACGTACATCAAGTCTGTTGCCAAGGTCGCTGGAAAGATGGTGGGATCCTTCTACCGCTCCAGAAGATATCTCACTACTGATGCAATTCTCTATCTATATAAAAACCAAGTACATCCAAGGATGGAATACTGTTGCCATATCTGGGCAGGAGCTGCTAAAAACAGTCTATCCTGCCTTGACAGAGTACAAAATAGACTTTGTGGCCTAGTGGGGGATGCCCTTTTCTCTTCCCTGCAACCTCTCTCCCACAGAAGAGACGTTGCGAGCCTATCCTTGTTTTATCGTTATTTCCATGGCAGGTACTCGTCTGAACTCCAATCTCTGCCCCCCCCCTTGCCAATCTTTCACGAAAAACACCCGTCTAGCTGAATCCACTGTCAAAAGTTTCCCCCACTCTTTATCTGTGCCTAAATCAAAACGTGGATTCCATGAACAAAGCTTCTTTCTTAGAACTGCACGCCTGTGGAACTCTGTTCTGCTTGCCTGTTTCCCTCCCGACTTCAACCTGGATGTCTTCAAGTCCAACACAAACAAATTCCTGATGAACCGCTCCCTTAAGTAATGACACTTTATCAATTCTCCAATACTATTACTACACTATCCCATTGATTACTGTACACACAATAACCCTTATCCCCGAGTGGCCCTTGGGCCTTGATTAGTGGTGACCTCCATGTAAAAAAAAAAAAAAAATCTATATACATATAAAGTTGATACTTTTTCTTGCTTTGACATTGATATTAAAAGTCTACTTTTTCTATTAAAAACATGGTATTTATTTGCTTCCCCACTGAGCAAATTAGGCACAAGGTCGTTTTTTAATGTGGAGAGTGAAGGGGAAATGGGGACCAGCTCCCCGGGGAGTAGGGGAGCTAAATAGTGACAATTGGTATGAAGGGTTGCCCCTACATTGACCAATACCTTATATATGGGGTTGCCTCCACATATGGTTTTTGCTTGCAGTATCTGCCGGAACAGATGGTATTTATTTGCTCCCCCACCGAGCAAATTAGGCACAAGGCCAATTTTTAATGTGAGGAGTGAAGGGAGGGGGAAGGGAAAAAGGGGACCAGCTCCCGAGAGGTGGGAAATGGGAGCTGGTTAAAGGTCAGACATGTGGAGTTGCCTCCACATCTGGTCTTTGCTAGTCATATCTAGTCATAGCTTGCAGTATCTGCCGGAACAGATACTACACTTTGATCCCGGCCTGAAGGCCAAGAACAACAGGAAAAAGGGTATTTATTTGCTCCCCCACCGAGCAAATTAGGCACAAGGCCGATTTTTTTTATGTGAGGAGTGAAGGGGAAATGAGGACCAACTCCCCGGGGAGTAGGGGAGCTGGATAGTGACAATTGGTATGAAGGGTTGCCCCTACATTGACCAAGGTCTTATATGTGGGGTTGCCCCTACATATGGTCTTTGCTTGCCGTATCTGCCAGAACAGATACTACACTTTGAGTTATTAAATCCTTTATTCATGTTAAAAATACATTGAAAATCAACAATGAACAAAAAACTTAGACACATGGCCAACTCAAAAGAGGGGATTGTGGGGGTCGTTGGTCATCCTTGTCACTCCAGAACTAAACAAAATCAAAAGTTGCAACAAAACTGGAGCAGTAAATAACGATTAAAACTGGAACGCTAAACATTCTGGTTTCAATCTCAGTAGATGGTACCCAAGTCAGATTTTTGTTTAAAACTTTTGACATCATTACTATATATTAGACAAACCTGGGTGCCCGGTGTTGCCCAGGTGTTTGGAGGTGTGTGTTGAGCAAAAAAAAAAAGAAAGTGGTAGTAGGCAGGTAGGCAGGCTCGAACCCGTACTATGAAAGAGGAAAAGAACGTGAAAAAAAACCCCCAAAAAACAACAAAAAAAAGTGACATCTTTGCTGTTGCGCCCATTGCCTAACCGGAAGTGATGAATGTTTAAATAAAGGCTAATCAATCGAAAAAAGGGGATGACTTTCGAAAATATCGGCGAAAAAAGCAACCCCTCTCTGTAGAAAAGTGCTCAGTTGAGGGTGAAGGAATTAATGTTTTTAGCCAATTTTTCAATATTTGTCGTCCTAAGGGTTGAGCTTCAAAACGACACCGATCTCGTGAAAATCTGTTGCCTCTATCGAAAGTTTTAGGCATACATACATACATACATACATTTAAACAGACAGGTGAGATTTATATTATAGACTAGCAGGGCTACCCGGCGTTGCTCGGGACCGTATAAACAATGAAAAAACAAAAGCAGATATTGAACATATGTTTTATTCTTAGGGGAGAGGAATCTTTCATCTCAAGTTTTAGCGTTACAAATAAACATTTGTCTTTTATATATATATAGATAATGCCAGGGTTTTTGGGGGCCCCCCTCGAAGATAACTGATCAGTTGACCAACTTCTAGTGGTCCGTTTGACGTGAAATTTCGATATTTGTCATCCGGGTGATGGGGCTTCAATATGATACCACATTTGTCAACTCTGGTTGTGTCTGTCAAAAGTTTTAGCGTTACAAACAAACATACATACACACAGACGTTTGAGATTTATATATATAGATAACTAGCATGGATGCCCGGCGTTGCC
>NC_136516.1:15702191-15729691 GCF_053919585.1 Euprymna scolopes
ATAAGAAATATACTCAAGATTAAATCTTTTTAAGGGACAGCATAAAAAGAGAAAGCATAAAAGTTGAAACAACAACAACAACAACAACAAAAAAAAAAGGATATAAAGTTTTGGTATCTGAATGGAATTATAATCCTTCAATAGAATGGAATGATGTTATCAGATTCCAAATTCGTTGAAGAAATCCCCATTGAAGGTAAATTCCAATTTTGCTCCATATACCATCCAGAGTAATAGGAAATAATCCTTTGGGTATGGAGAATTTTAGATTTATTCTGCCTTTGCTCTATCTAGTGTATTGAGCAATTTTTATTTGACTGGGGTTGTCTTATATAAAAATATTCCTTTCCAAAAATATTTTGGAAGCCATGACATCACAAGATTCAATAACTTGTGATATAATTCATCTCATTATACTGATTATATATATATATATATATATATATATATATATATATATATATATATATATATATATGGACGAGTATGCATATAGCATATAAAAGTGTGAATGTAACATTGAAAGAATACAAGGGTCACCAGTTAGTAAGTGCTAATTAAACATTAACGGTTTTGTAAATGAAAAAAAGCAAAAAAAAAAAAACGAAATTCAATAACAAAATTTTTTTACAGGAGATAAGAATATAAAAACTTTTTCAAGAACTAAAATGTTTATAGTACAAACGTATTTGAGTAAAGAGAGATGATTGAATAATAGTTATAAGTCAATACGTTCATCGAGTGACTAATATGCATGTATAAGTAATGTATTTATGTGAGTATTTGGCAGCGTGACATTGTGTATGTGTGTGCGTTGGTTTACTTTGTTCATGTTAGTGCATGTATAGATGTCCATAAGTCCATAAGTTGATGAAGGATGGATACGCATGTCATTGGGTTCGTTTTGACTTCTCCATGCCAGACATAGAAAGGGAGGGTTTTGAGAATATGTTCTGGAGTCCTGTTCAAGGCGTGGCTGGTGAAGTCTGGAGAAAGATTGATTTTGTTGATTTGTTTTATGGGAATTTTTTAAGTTTGCACTGGCTTACTACTTTCACATGTATGTGTTACTTTTTGGACTGGCTGAAAAATATTATGGGTTCACACGTTTCTGCGAAAACTTCTTTGCTTTGGGAAGTGAGAAGGAAGGGAGCGAATTTGAATAAAGCCAAGGGACGACTGTAAGCAACTAGAGACATTTGCTTTTTACCGTTTGTGAACTTCTCAGACTCCCTACAAAATAAAAATGTTAGAATAAGACGTTATCACATAAAAAATTACAATTTTTAATCTGCTGCAATCGTCTTTTTGAGATAAGGATTGATTATTTGTATTATTTGGCTTCTTCAGACTACTGTTCTCACCTTCAGTGTTATTTACACAACATTTTAGCCGCTGTAACCTCCGAACTTCTTCAGGTGTATTTTATCGAACTTGGGAGTCTTTCTGTCAACAGAATTTTTCTATCAAACTCGGGTTCCCTTAATTTAATCTACGTCTTATTTCGTCAGCCAGAAGACCAAAGTAATCCACAATTCAGCCTTCAAACTTCCAGAAGAGTTTTAACTTTTACAAATGAATTTTACCAATTACTTTATCCACTGTGCCATCGCTTGGTCTGCAAATCAAAGGGTCCTTTCGGAAGTCTGTGCTGATTTCTGAGTTTGACAGAAAGATTCCTGAGTTTGGCAAGATACACGTGAAGAAGTTAAGAGGTTAACATCGACTGCAACATTGTGCACATAACACTCAATTAAGAGCATTGCCAAGGCTGCTGCAAACAAGGTGGGCTCTCTACCATGCTAGAAAGTTACTAACGCCTGAAAGGATCCTGTACCTCTACAAGGCCACCATTCACCCATGTATCGAGTATTGTTGTCACATTTGGGCTGGTGCATCTGCTACTAGTCTCTCGCTCCAGGACAGGGTTCAAAAGAGTGTCGCTAACCTGATAGGTCCTGAACTGTCATCTACGCTTCAGCCCCTGTCCCATCGACAAAATGCTGCATACTTCTGCCTGTTTTATACGTATTTTAATAGTAGATGCTCCGACGGCCTACAAGCCCTTGTACCTCCTCAACGTAAATACCGCCGACAAACCCGACAAGCAGCAAAATCCCACCCCTACTCAATAGAGATCCCTAGATGTAAGAAAGCCTTCTACTCTAATAGTTTCTTCCCCAGAACTGCTAGACTTTGGAATTCCCTGGTTTGGTTCAAGTGTAATGTGACCAGACATCTTGCTGCTCAACTCCCTACATAGTATCCCCGAAACTTATGTCCCTGATAGTATCCCTCTACATTAAAGTGGCACTGTGTATTGTTTGACATGAAAATGTAATTTAAAAAAAACAAAAAACTTTTTAATTTAAAAAAAATTTAAATTAAAAAAAAAAAAAAAAGTCCCCAAATAATACGAACAATTCCCATGCTAACTTTTAATCGTCTTAAATATGCTGAAAAATGAATCTGTTAATTTTTTTTTCAGAACCGAATATTTGGGTTTGGTATTCACCGATGAAAAAAAGTCAAAGCTCCGCAGATATAAACTCATATTCGACTAAACCTATATTTCACTCAGCAAGTCAACCAGGCGTTAACTGTTTTTAAAAAAAAAAAAAAAAAAGGAGAAGAAAGGAAAGGAAATACCTTTAGGAAAGGTAATTGTTAGTGTTGGAACGATTAATCAGAATTGGGAATCGGAAAAATCAGAGCTTTTTGGGGTATCAAAATCGATTTCGGAATCAGAAAAAAAAAAAAAATTCTCTTTTGAACCCTATGCAGGAGTGAGAGACTATTTATTTTCCGATGCCAAAAACGATTCCTTTAATTATCTCTTTTTTTATTTGATTTTGTTTAAAACAAAATCTTCCACAGCTGATGGTCATTATAAAATAATAAATATTTATTGATTTTAAAATACCAGTAAAACTAAAATCGATAGATCAATCCCCCCCCCCGTGTATTTTCACGTTTGGGCAAAATATCTGTACATGCGTGTTTTTACGGTAATCGGATAAAAATAACAACTTTATAATAAATATGTAGAGATTTATAAAGAATCGGAATTGGGAATTTAGTACGGAATCGGTAAAAATATTGGAATTATCCCATCACTAGCAATTGTTTTAGCTTCCTAATATAAATAGTTTCAAGAACCAGGCACAAAAGAAATAAACTTCTTTTTAACAATAACAACGAAGAATATTTTATTTGTAGCAGGAACTGGTAGGTCGGACTGCAAAAAAGGGAGAAGGAAAAGAAAGTTCTTTTGTGGCGATTGTCGGTCAGCCAGTACTGTGTCGTCCCCAACTAATAGCAGTTGTTTCCAGGTGGAGGCCGTCAATGCTAAAGCAAAATGTCTGGTGGACAAGCGACGAGAGAGGATAGGTGTTGCTAGGCTGAAGGTCCGGTTTTTTTTTTTTTTTTTTTTTACATGGGGGTCACCACTTATCAAGGCCCGGAGGCCACTCAGGGATAAGGGTTATTGCGTGTACAGTAATCAATGAGATAGTATTGTAGTAATCATTAGTATTGGGGGTTTTGATAGAGTGTCTTACTTAGGGGGGCGGTTTGTCAGGAGTTTGTTTATGTTGGACTTGAAGACGTCCAAGTTGTAGTCAGGTGGGAAACAGGCAAGCGGCAGAGAGTTCCACTGGCGTGCAGTTCTAAGAAAGAAGCCTTGCTCATCGGATCTACGTTTGGATTTAGGCACAGATAAAGAGTGGGGAAAATTATTGACAGTAGTTTCAGCCAGACGGGTGTTTCTTGTGAAAGATTGGCGAGGGGGGGACGAGGGATTGGAGCTCAGACGAGCACCTGCCATGGAAATAACGATAAACAACTGACTGACTCATGTTCTCTCAATACTTTTTAGGGATCAGATGAATCAATGCGCCCTGTTATCTGATAGGTCAGCTTGTGGCCGAAGAACTCAGAGGGGGGGGCATTGATTCACCAGAGAAAATAGTTCTCTGTGATTGCTACATATCTACGACGGATAGAAAATGATTCAATTGTTTACAAAAGATGAATTTTAAAGCCTGAAATCACTTTCTATCTTCGGCAGTTTAAATGCTTCTAATTGGTCTTCGCTTTTCACAAAATTATACTTTCATTTTTAAGTATTACTTAAATAAAAAAAACAAAACATGTCTGATTTATGCACAAAGAAACCGAAAGGCATTCTGGTAGAATTAATGTTGTAATTCAATAATAATAACTAGTGTTCGCATTCTGTAGATGTTAAGCATAAATAGAGACGCTCTTATATTATTGTACCTAAAACTGCAAAAGTATTTATCTAAGCTAGCAGGGATTCACCAGCGTAGCCAGGTTGTAAAATACGCTTAAATATGATATTTTAATTCTTGCAGATTTTGTATATATTATTATAGAGTTAATGTTCTATCGATTTTTATATGTTATAAAGTTGTCATTTAAAAAAATAAAAAAATATATTCATATGACTTGCGTTCATTAGTTTCAATCGAATCTGAATCCCAAACTTGTTTATATAATGGACTCTCCCGTCGTGTTCGACGCATGAGGGCCAAAAATTCGCTCTGCTTTCAATGCTTGTGCCGCATGTGTGACACGAGGCCAGCTCTGCTCCCACAAACCAAGCCGCACGACTCACAGGATACAGGCTGGGAAGGTGCTGTTCCTACTCTTGCTCTACGAAGATTTGTTTGATTTGATAGCTGTGTGTCAATGTATGTGTTAATGCCCGCAAAACATTTTTCCTTTCACAATTTTCTATCCGCAGCATCCTCTTCAAAGGTTTTTGGGTTCAGGCCTGCGTGCTTAAGATTGTCTTTCAGCTTATCCCTGTACCTCAGAAATGGACGACCCACATTTCGATTGCTTATATATATATATATTCCAATTACGGGATTTCCTTGGATTTTACTTGTGCAAATGGAAATTCAATTAACTTTCTTGAAGTTATATATTTGGATTTTACCGTCACTGGATTATTTATCTTCCACCAGACTATCCATTCATGTGTAATCACCTTTTTCTTCACCATATTCCCTCTGCTTCACTTTTTTTGTTTTCAAGTAAGATCTTTGACTTACTTGTTGTTTCATCAAATACTTTTGCATGCAAAATCCGATTCCGCATTTTGCTAATTCCTACCCTCTGATGAGAAGGAAAGTATTTCTTCGAAACTCCGCGGATTAAGGACTATCCATTCATCTAGTGTTTCCTTTTCAGATTAAATATGTTTTTAACTCATTTCAAAGTGTTTTTTAACATGTTTTATTAACTGTTTTCTCATATATATATATATATATATATATATATATATATATATATATATATATATATATATAATCGAAACCGACACCAAAACTTATGAAGAAATATTGATAAGATTATTATTAGTATTATTGGAGTGTCATAAGCTATAATCGAAACCGAAACCTAAACCAAAGACTTATGAGGAATTTTTAGTAAAATTATTTTTAAGAAAATAGGTGACTTAAGTGCCATCAGCTATAATCGAAAATGAAACCAAAATTATAATAAAATTATTTATAAAAAAATTAAATGACTCGAGTGCCATGAGCTATAATCGAAACTGAAACCAAAACTTATGGAGATCTCTTGTTAAAATTATTTATCACAAGAAATGAAAGTACATAACAATTAAACGACCCGGAGGAAGCGTGACACAGAAAATAACACACATGCTATTATAGATAAGTGAGAATGTGTGTGTCTGTGAGGACACTTCTCAACCTATATACTCAATGGATTTTAGATAATAAAAAAAAGAGGGTGAAAAAAAAATTAGTATTCTTTTATCTTCACTTCACCTGCCCTGTGGCGGTTGCCGTTGGGGTGCTACAGAGGACCTGCCAACCAGTCCTCTCCATCCTTCCCTGTCCTCCGCATTTTTGACTGCTTCGCTCAGCTTCAATCCTGTCCATTCTGTAATGTTTTCCTCCCATTTCTCCTTCCGTCTTCACCTCTGACTGTTCCTTGGAGCACTGTCTTGACAAGCCTCTCTCTCCTCTTGTTTCGTGGCCGGACCATTTTCGTTTGCACCTCCTGATCGTGGTGAGAAAATCTTCAAACGGACCAATGGCTTGCCTTATTTTGCTTTGGACTTCCTCATTGGTTTTTGTAAAAAGCTGCCAGTCTTCTGAAGCATCACATAAAATAATAATCTTATGAAAACTGCTACAGAAAACTACTCTTCAATGCGATTTAAAAAAAAATTATTCATGTATTCTATACTAGCTGGGTACCCGGCGTTGCCCGGGATTGACTGATAATCAACGAATGTTTCACACTCCAATATTTTTATTGTCATCAAAATCAATTTTTCAACCAAATCGATTGATTGGCTGCTCTAGTTGGGGACCCACCGCAGTGCACTGGTAGGAAGCGTCACATGCCTTCCCACAATGACTTAGTTCACAGTACATTGTAGTCTGCATTGCACTGCAGAGAACCTACTGTTGTATTTATAAAATTTGTTTTTTTTTATATATAATGACTTGAATTAAAGTTTAAAATGTGAAAGTCAAGTATCATGGTTAAATTGTACTATAAAAAGAAACATTCATTTAGAATACACCCCTGTCATATCAAAACACCTACTGTTGATTTTATATGTCTGACCTTAGGGCTTGTGCGATGATAATAGCTTGAATTTAAGTTTAAAATGAAAAGGCTGAGCATGCAGGGTCCCTCTCCACAAGTGAAAAATTTACTTTCACCATGACTAATGTTTGTGCAAAATTTAAAAAATTGTCCAAGGTATTGTTATTTAGAAAAGGTGGAACAATTTTGTGGCAATTATACCTCTATAATGCCCCCTAGGGGGGGGGCAAGCAGAGTTATCCCAGAAAATCCGTTTTGGCAAAAATTTACTTTCACCATGACTAATGTTTGTGCAAAATTAAAAAAAAAAAAATTCCAAGGCGTAGTTATGTAGAAAAGTGTGAACAGACAAACGGATGAACAGAGGTTAATTGCTAAATCTAATTCCTCCTTTGTCAGGGGGACGAAAAAGTCAAGTATTATGGTGTAATTGTGCTTTAACTAAAAGCATTCATTTCGAACGAGCCCCTGTCATATTAAAGAATCTTCTGTTAATCTTATATGTCTGACCTTTCGGCCTGTGTGGTAATAAAACTTCTCAAATGCACTTGTGATGTTAGGCTGTGTAAGGTTGTCAAAACTTGGATTAAGATCGTTTGTTCTTTCTTTCATTGGATTATTTAGATTATCGATACTTATCAAAGACATTCCGATACAAAACCTATCTAAGAACACTGCCAGGCACATAAAGTACCTTCATGTGAAATTTCATAAAAATCGGCCAAGCTGTTAATGAATTGATAGGGAACACACACACACACACACACACACACACACACACACACACACACACACACACACACACACACACACACACACACACACACACACACACACGGGGATTCAACAGGTTGATTCTTCTCGAACCCAAATCCTCAACCAACCTTCATATCCTTTTCGGTTGTTATTATAAAACAATTTGTGACCACCTAAAACGTCCCCCTTGGGACGGCATTGTTACTGTAGCCACAACCCAAAAGCGTTTTATTCGGCCATTGTCATTTCACTGAATTGACCTGCCTTTGATTACACCAATCGTTTATATTGCTATATTTAAAAAAATATATATCAGTGTAGTCATTCTCTTAAAGAGAATGATGACACTGATATATATATATATATTTTTTTTACATAGGTATCACCAGTTATCAAGGTCCGAAAGCCACTGGATGATAAAGGATTAATGAGTGTACGGTAGTCACTGAAACAAAAGCGTATTAATAGTGATGGCAATGAAGTAGAAATGGATTATTTATCAAGAACTTGTTTACATTGGACTTGAAGATAACCATATTGCAGTCAGCTGAAAAGCAGGTCAGTGGAACAGTGTTCTACAGGCAAGTAGTTCTAGGAAAGAAGCTTTGTACATGGAATTTACGTTTAGATTTAAGCACAGATAGAGAGTAGGGGAAATGGTGATAATGGTTGTAGTTAGACGAATGTTTTTGGTGAAAGTTTGGCAAGTGGGGGACCATAGATTGAAGCTCAGACGAGCAATTGCCATGAAAATAATGACAGAGCAGAGACAAGCTCGCAACGTCTCTTGTGGGGAAAGAGATTGCAGGGAAGAAAAAAGGCATCACCTACTAGATTTCGAAGATGGTTTTGAACTTTGTCAAGGTTGGATTGAGTGCCCCGAGCTGCTCCCTCCCAAATATGACAAAAGTACTTCATGTTAGGACGTATCCGGCTCTTGTACAGGTAGATGATTACATCGGGAGTTAGATACCTTCTAGAGCGGTAGAAAATATTTAAAACGACATATTTAAATATAACAATATATCTTTGATTGCCAGTGACAATTATGGGTGGTTGCTTGTAAGGAGGCAGAAGTTTAACATTAAAAAAAGCAGTCACATCTTCTTTTCTTACAATTTCTCGACGTTGCTTTGGTAAAATTTCTGTCTGAAAAGAAAAAGAACAAATCCCTTAGTAAAATTGAGTTATCCCCCTTAGATTAACGACCCGTTATTAAAACTGCCAAGTTGTCTCCTCTTGGCTTTAGACAAGGGCAGTTATGTTTAGAGTAATCTCCCTTGTTCTTGTTGTCGTTTCTCGTTTCTCAGCGTAGAAGTTTAGTTGAAATCGAATGACTTTGATAGGAGTAAATGATTCTTATTTAGAATACAAACTAAAATTAAAAAAAAAAAGAAAATACAGAAAAATCTCTATAATGTCTGCACCCGTTATAGAACGGAAATAAATTGGTAAAATAGTTTTATTTTTTATAAAGACAGTAATTAACGATAAAGCGATTAATGTGAAATTAGTAGCATTAACGGGCTGATAACGAAAGTTTGAATTATTGTGGACTTATTGGCGCTGTTTTACAGTTTGCCACTTTGAAGAGGGAGACAATTCTCGTTTACTAAAAAATTCGTTCATTTTTTTCATCTCATAATTTAGGACGCGATATTTTTTATTACATCAAAACATTAAAAAAGAAAAAGAAAAGAAAGCTGCAGCGATTTTCTTTTTATTAATGTAACAAATTAATAACATTAATAATACAAAACGTAGTATTTACGCAGCTATTAAGAGGAAACCAACGATATTTTCATTAGATGAAAACACTTAAAAAAAAGGGTACTTGTATAGTTTAGTCAAGACATTAAAAAATGAAAATACCGAAAAAAGTTTAAATTGTATGAATCATCCGTTATAGAACGAAGTTCTCTGAAAAAAGTTTCACTTAATTTCATCCAGTAGTTTTTTTTTTTTTTACAGCGGAAAAACACGTTTTTATGAAAGCGCGTGGAAGACGGCCATCTTGGATTAAAAAAAAATTGTTTGAATTTAGAAATGACAAAGGGAGATAACTCCAGTTAAACCGCTGACACCCCTTCCCATCTTTAATACTAGCTTTTCTTCCTAAAAATCGAACATTTTGCTCGGTATCAATTTTTTTTTTCGCTGTAAAAAAAAAAACAAAAAAAACAAAACAAAAAAACCTACTTCAATTAAGTGAAACTTTTTTTTTTTTTAATTAAAAAGCAAATGTTATGATAAGGTTTTTTTTTAAAAAAATAAGTCTTTAACCTTAAAAAAATAATAATAATAAAAAAAAATGAAGCTCTTTAATAACTTTTTTTTCTGGTTTTTGGTCTCATGCAAAGAGACACAAAGAAAATTGTTGGGTACAACAGCAGACATGTATCATCTCCATCTGATGTAGTTTTTGTGGCGGAAACGAGAAACTGATAAAATATTAATTTGTATCAGGGAGCAATATCTTGTTTAAATTTTTCATGGGAAAAATAATTTCATAGAAAATGAATCGCAGTTTTGTTTCAAAATAAATTACAATTCAAAATAAATTACAATTACTCTACAACTATTGTTGCATTTTCATTTCTTGTAATTTTAAAAACTAGATGCTGGTGTTACTTTGTTAAAGTAAAAAAAAAAAAATTATTAAAAAGTTTCATTGTTTGTATTTTTTAAGGTTAACGACTAATATTTTAAAAACCTTACCATAACATTTGCCTTTTAGTAAGGAAAAAGTTGCTGCAGCTTCTTTTTTTAAAATGTTTTCATTTAATGAAAATATTGTTTGTTTTCTCTTAATAGTTGCGTAAAAACGTTTTGTATTATTAATGGTATCAACTTTGTTTACAGTTCCTCTAAAACTATTGTCGTTTTTATTTTTTTATTTTAATTTTTTTTAATTACATTTTCACACCAAACAAGGCATATTGCCACTTTGTTGTAGGGGGGCTACTATCAGAGACATGGGCATCAGGGGTACTGTATAGGGAGTTGGCCAGCAAGATGTCGGTTCACGTTGCACTTGAAATTCTGCATGTCAGTACATTTGGGAAAGCAGGGACCCGGAAGGGAATTCCAAAGTTTAGCTGTCCTGGGGAAGAAACTACTGGAGTAGAAGGCTCTCTTACATCTAGGAATCTCTACTGTGAAGGGGTGCGACTTAGCTGCTTGTCGGGTTTGTCGGGGGTATTTACGTCGAGGGGGCACAAGTGTTTGCAGTTCGTCAGAGCATTCACCATTAAAGTACTTGTAGAAAAGGCAGAGGGATGCAACATTTTGTCGATGGGACAGGGACTGAAGTTTAGATGACAGTTCAGGACCTATCAGATTGACGACTCTCTTTAGAACCTTGTCTAGGAGCGAGAGACTAGTGGTAGATGCACCAGCCCAAATATGTATGGAGTATTATTGTCATAAGAAGGGGTATGGAAGCTGGGCGATAGACAGTGTCTATCTACTCCTTAAGCAGTTTAGGTTTGCAGACCGGTAATTTGTTTGAGTCACCAGCTCTAGGAAGGTTGCCATCCAAAACTGGAGAGGCCTTCCTCCCCTTAGGTTTAGCTTCAGAGTTTTCCTTCTCCTAGACGGATGACCTGGGAAGATCTACGGATCCATCAGCACCGAGAGGGTTTTCCCCGCGCCTGGGTCCTAATCCAGATATTTCTGCGCCCCCGCGTTAGTGGTTAATGTTAACGGGTTAGTTTATAAGGGTTATATATCAACTGAAAAATTATACTCCTCAAAGTGATTACAGGGCATTGCTATTTCATTGTTTGTTACTGGAGAAGGGGCTGAGTAAGAGTTCATATAGTGGAAGCAGCTATATTTGTAAACAGGTGTATTGGAAGGAGTTAACATGGTTTATTTTTTCCTTTAGGTTAAAAAAGTGTTTCTTTTCTTATTTTTATGTTTGCTTAGGAATAGGATACTGCGTTGCAGAATGGTATGGTATTACGAATTAACTAGAAAAAATTGTACAAGCTCTGGATATTTTAGATAGCAAGAGGGTTAAGTTGTATATTCAATAGATACAAGTAACGTCATTTTTGATATGAAGTACATTACAGTACAGGTATAATTGGGAGTAAATTATATGCTATGTCGTATACAGTATGCATAGTACAATAAATAGATATATGGGTATATTTCCA
This sequence comes from Euprymna scolopes, assembly GCF_053919585.1. NCBI lineage: Eukaryota > Metazoa > Mollusca > Cephalopoda > Sepiida > Sepiolidae > Euprymna > Euprymna scolopes. The sequence goes on from NC_136516.1 coordinate 15,713,729, forward strand.
GTAGATGCGAATATATGGAGATTGTAGGTATTAAGTCGGTTACCGTTTCTAATGAAGATATCTTCAGCTTTCGTTTAAAAATCAGGAAGTTGTATTTTGCATTATAGAGTATCGGTTCAGTTTTTGTATTTAACATTGCTAAGCTAAGGAAGGGACATCTATTGCTATGTAATATAAATACTTGTATATCTAAGTACAGACTGTTGTTAGTGAGTATCCACCTGGATAAGAATAAACTACTGCATGCCTAAGGGTAGAAGTGTACAGATGTTTAGTGATCATGACTTCTAATCGGTCAGCATGCGAAGGTTAAGGGCTGAAAGTTAAAGACCCCCATCTAAGTTGGGTGTATTGTATGAGTGTTAGTAGCAGCTTGGGGAGTAGAGCAGATTTTTAGTTTTCAGGAGAGGATTAAACTTACAGAATACAGTTAGGATTAATTTTAAGAGTTTTGAGTGTCAAGTAACGTTTAGTTTAAGAAGAGAAGAAAAACAGAAATATTTTTTTTGAGCTTAGCATGCAGATCAGACATGGGCAGTCGTCTTGGAGGCAAAGTACATATTGGATATACGTAACAATCCAGCAAGGGTGCTTGTACCGTAATGAGAAAAAACTATTTTTTTTTATTCATTTTACTTCAGGCTCTTTTAAGAATAGATGCTGTTCCCTTTATGGCTGCTATTTGTATTTCGTTACAGCTTGGTCTTCCAGGGATTGCTTCTAAAGTATTTATGAAGATTCTTTTTTATTAACCCAGTTGCTCCTATCACAACCGGTATAATGTTTATTTCTTTCAGAGACCATGTCGTTTTTAGGTCATTTTTTAGGTCCTGATATTTTGTTATTATGTAGCGCGTCGGGATTAATTAAATGCAGTCAGATTGGTCAAGCTCAAAGCATTGTGTATCTATTCAGTAATAGTCCTAGCGACGTAGCTAATGTCACTGTGTATTTTAGTTTCGACTATAATTGAAAGTAAAACTAACTATATTAGATGGCTTTATTGGCTGGAAAGGAAGCAAGCATTTTCATTACAAGCAAGCTTTTAGTAATAGTATATATTAAATATATTACTTAAATAAAGTTCTAAATTCATCTAATGTAATAGAGAATAATTCCCGGCTTTTTTGGTTTTTTTTTATCGTTAGTTTACTTGAATATAGCATGAGTGAGCAGTGTTTTGCCTGTTCGAATAGTAGTCGGGGAGGGGGTGACGAATCTCATCTTAAAAGTTTTGCAAGACAGGAAAAGTAGAGACATAAATAAATATACATTAATAAAACAAGAAAAACAAATTTAAACAAGGCAACATCAAATACATTTGTTAGGAGTTCAGATGAATTTTAAAATTAATACTTACCGTCTGTTTGACACAATGGTTCGGCGTCCGTTATTTTATTTATTTATTTTATTTTTTTTATTTATTTATTTTATTTTATTTTTTTGCAGACTGGAATATTGCCGTGTCTTTCTAGAGCGGAAGAAGATTTCTATTTCTGGATAACTTGTGCACGCGTGCCTAAAAGTCGTCACGTCCAAATGTGTAAATATGTCGATTTTATTTTAATTCCATTGTTACAGTAAAAAAAAAAAAAAGAAAAAAAGTCGCCACATATTTAAAAGTTTCATCCTTTGTATATTTTTTAAAGGTTTAAGACTATTTTTTAAAAATACCTTACCATGACATTTACTTTTTAGTTTAAGAAAAGAAAAAAAGTTGCCGCAGCTTTATTTTTAAATGTTTTCATCTAATGCAAATATCGTTTGTTCGTTGGTTTTAGCATCGTAAATTATATGAAAGCAAAAACGATTCTCTTAATAGTTGTGTGAAGACTACATTTTGTATTATTAATGTTATCAAGTTTGTTACATTAAAAATGAAATCATCGCAACTTTCTTTTTTTAATGTTTTGATTTAATAAAAAATATTGCCATGTCACTAGTAAGGGTGCTGGAGGTAAACGTTTTATCTGGGATGACGTTATCCGCCTGATAGTCATGTACCCGAACCTTGGATTAACCACTAAGGGGGCTGTCCTATCAACAGATGCAAAATACTGGTGCTGCTGTATTGCCATTTGGTGAATAGATTCTGGACCATGCAGTAGTTTCTGGTGGGGGCCTCTTGATGCCATATTAGTGGGTAATTGTTACGGCTTTACCTTATCATGTTCTACAAATAAATTTTTTTTCGTTTCTTTTTCTCTATTAGTTTCCCCTCTCTGTCCTGCTCTAAGCAAGTCTGACGACCTAGTCCACAAATTCCAAAATTCCATCATGACAAGTTTCAATAAAAATACACGATTAAATCCGGATCTCCAGCTTCCAAACGCAGACTCCCTCTACCATGTCTCCTTCTCCAACATCAGGGGTCTACGTTCTAACCTTCCAGAGTTTGAAACCCAATTACAGGAGACTAAACCTGACCTTTTATTTTTAAGCGAAACTGGCATTGGACAGTCTATTTCCCTAGATGAGTTCATAATTAAAGGATACTCTAACTTAACTTCTAAATCTGACCCCCAAGATCGTCATGGGCATGGAATATGGGCCTATATTAAAGATGGCTTTCTATGAGATGAAAAAAATTAACGAATCGTTTAGTAAACGAGAGTTGTTTCCCTCTGCACAATGACAAACTGTAAACAGCCCCGACTCATTAGCAGTGTCAGAAACCGACATTAAAAATGCGTGATAAAAAATTGAATAATTCGACCTCTTATCTTTCCAAGTTTATAACTATTTGAAAAATGTAATTAAAACCCGATTTTTTTTCAATTAAAGGAACAAAGACCAAATTAAAAAAAAAAACAGGTTTAATAGCAAATTATGCAATATTTGTTTTTTAAAAATCGGTTTTCTTTAAAAAAGATTTGAAGAAAATCAACGAAATTTTACTTACTTCAATTTTACTTACTTCGATTATAAAATATATATATATAAATTCCAAAAAATCACTTACCTATAAAAATACTATTCAATGGGTACTTCCCTTCTTCATTGTTAAGAATATATTATTATTTATATTTTAAATTCCATGTATTTTTTAAATAAAATAATTTTTTTAACAACTATTTGAAAATACCTCCATTACGTAAGCATTTTTATGGTGTTAGTGAAACGCCGAGCCGGTGTTTGTTGTTGTTTTTAACTACGGATGTACAGACGGACGTAAAAAAAAACACGATCACGTTAGGCGTCTAGCCTTGTACATGAAGAAATATGTGTCCTCATAGTTTAAAAATACTCACATTTTACTTATAACTTTTTGCCTTAAAAAAAAAACAGTCGATGAATTTTTTTCTTTTCTCAAAAAATACATGAATTTTGATTTAATATATTTTAATTCTTCTTTATCGAGTGAAATTTTTTTAAATATCTAAAAAAAGAAAACATTGAATGAAATAGAAAAAATTGTCTTCAGCGTCCAATATTTATTTGATAATCTAAGCATAAGCTTCCACTTAAAAAATCAACGTGGTTTAAAAAAAAGTTTTACAGGTAAATTTCCACGAAACACCTCTTTTTTTAATTTTAAATTATAATATTTTATTTATTGATCTTTTATCTTCAATTTGTGATATATAAAACTTTCGTGAGTTATTTAAATTTTAATAGACATTTCAAAATGGGGGTTGAATTAAAAAAAAACGTTTGTCTAAAATATTATATTTGGTTTATTGCAAAGAGCATAAAATTTCACATTGACCCTGAAAATATCGTAAAAATTGAACCAATAGAAAAATTTTGATAGATTTTTAAAGTTTGCAAATGTCAAAAATATTTAACTCGTAAAATTCAATTGATTTCATTACGTAAAAATAGCTGCATGAAGGTGCACCGCACCGGCACTTTGTAAAGACTGTTTTTGAAAAAATCATATTTCTATTATTTTTTAAACAACTTTAATAGTTTATTTTGGAAGTATATTCCATAAAGAAATTAAACAACCCAGTTAAAAAAGAGAAATTACGAGCTTTTTAAAAATATTTTATTCGCAGCTTTGTGATAGGGGTGTCAAAAATTCCCCCAAAATTCTGATACACCTACCGACTCATCTGCCTTTAAAAAAAAAAAAAAATATATATATATATATATATATATATATATATATATATATATATATATATATATATATATATATATATATATATATATAAAGTATTGGCCATTTTCTTTGGCGACAGACATGAACAGAGAAATAGAGACTGATGAAAGCCCAGCATAGGAGATCAACTATAGGTCCTTTTTATCTGAATTTAAAACTGACGGTATCATGTTATTCTGATCTTCTGTAAGATATAATATTTGAAAGTTATAATTTCAAAATGTTTGATTTATTGTCCTTGTTCCGCGAGAACAGACTTTACTAGCATTCTTTTAAACCTTCCTCATGTTTAAAAGTGGCCGAAACTTTGATGCTCGCCATTATCACGCAAGGACCATGTTGAAAATTTTGTTGCAATAGAAAAGGAAAGCAATTAAACGGAAACTTTTTTTTTTGGCTAACAAATGTAATAAAGACCTTAGCATTTAATTTGTTTTAAAAAGTTACAATTTCACTGGTTAAATTCTCTTCTAAAAAAAAGTTCTCAGCGAAATAGAGTTATTTCCCTTGCATCGGCGACTTTTCTAGTAAAAGCTCTTTCGTGGCAACGTCGAAAAAAAAAAAAAAACAAAAAAACAAGCCTGTAATATTTCACATTGAACGTTTAGAGATTGTTAAAAGTATATATTTAGTTGCAGACCCTTGTACCAGAATGGGGCAGATAGAAATAGATAATACACTTTCATTGTTAGGACAAGTGCCACGAAAATAGTGTTAACGATAAGTGTAATTATTCACAAGAGCCCCCCCCCCGCTTTAGAAACATATAAGGGAGACAATTTGAATTTGTAAATTATCTCCCTTTGATTAACATCGATTTCTATAAATGGCGTGCGAATAACCAAGTTTAAAAGTTTCTTTGTTTTTGTTTTTATACATTTTTCATATTACCAAAAAATAAACAAGATTGTTAAATATACACCTCTAATTGGCGCTAATGAGAAAAGATACGACCATGAAGGGAGGAGGGGATCGGGATAACTAGTATTGACTAACCAGAAAAAAAAGACAACCTCGTTTCCTCAACAGCCTAGTCCCGAAAAGCCGAGTTTACGAAATGGAAACAATTTAAAAAATACACTAAAGGATAAACTGAAAGAAATTAGGGATTCATAAATATTGGGATTTCGATTAATAAAATAATCCATTTATCTATAATATAAATCTCACCTGTCTGTTTAAATGTATGCATGCATGCTTGTATGTATGACATACATACAAGCATTGTATGTATGTTTGTATGTCTGCCTAAAACCTTCGACGAGATCGGCATAATTTTTAAGCTCGATGTTTCAAACAACAAATATCGAAAAATTTGGCCCAAAACATTAATTTCTTCACCCTTAACTGAGCAGTTTTCTACAAGGAGGGTTCGATTTTTTGCGAGCCATTTTTGTAAGCCATCGGCTGGATTGAGTTTGCCTAATTTTAATTTTTTAATGTTCCGAACTTCCGGTCGCGTCATGGCGTAGCGGTAAGATGTAAGGTTTCCTTTCACATTCTTGCCTGCTACCACATTTATATTTTGCTCAACACACACCTCAAAACACGTGTGCAATTCCGGGCACTCAGGCTAGTTTGCCTATAAAATTAAGATTTTTCTTGCTCTGACATTAATATGTAGCTTATATCCCTGACAGTAGCCCCCTACATCAAAGTGGCAATGTGCCTTTTTTTGGGTGAAAATGTAATTAAAAAAAAATTGTATTGTGGGGTTTCTGTTCAGACCGGGCATCCAATACAATTTCCACAGGCCCTGCTAGTTGTTATTATTATTATTATTATTATTATTATTATTATTATTATTATTATTATTATTATTATTATTTATTATTATTATTATTATTATTATTCATTTTTTGTTAGTTAATTTGTTTCCTTTTCGTAAACTTTTTTGGGAATTTCTGGGACAACAGCTCTTATGGAGATTATTGGTCACAGATTTGTGTTTCATTTTTTTTTACTGTTTTTTTTTTTACGTGAAACAAGGTACATTGCCACTTGGATGTAAGGGGCTACTATTTAGGATCAAATTTGCAGAGATACTATGCAGGGAGTTGAGCAGCAAGATGTCATTTCATATTACACTTGCACTTCTGCATGTCAGTACAGTCAGAGAACCAGAGATCTGGAAGGGAATTCAAAGTCATGCAGTTCAAGGGAAGAAATTATTTGAGTAGAAGACTTTCCGGCATCTAGGAATCTCTATTGTGTAGACTGTGTGATTTAATTTTGAAGAGATCATTATACCATACCCTGTCAAAGGTCTTAGATATATAGGACTACTGAATTAGCCTCCCTTGCTTTATCCAGTGCATGGTTTATGCGTTCAAGATATCTGCAGTAGAACAGGCTTACCTCAATCCATCGTCACTCAGACAGAAGTTTACTATCTATGAGGTGGCAGTGCTCGATCGATTAAGGACTCCAAGATTTTGCCAAAGAGAGGGGGGAGGCTACTGTGATGAGTGGGTCAGTTCTTTCGCCAGAATCCTTGTAAACTGATACCGCAGAAGCAATTTTCTAGAAGTCAGGAAAGCAAGATTCATTAAGGCATTTGTTGAAGAGTTCAGAGAGAACTAGGGCAGCTGGGATAAGATGAGCCCTATACGCCTTTGAGGTGTCTAGATTATTTTATGATATCATGAACTTGGGAAGGGGAGACTTTTGGATCATCGAGTGTGGCTTCTGTCCACAAAGGAAAATTTGGGAGGGAGTGGTTTGCTGGGTCCAAAGTAGAGTTGGAGAGAAATCGCATAAGGGTCTACTTCACAAGATTTCCAGCTACGGTATAACTGGAAATGTTTTCTCAATCATTAAATCATTTCTCTCCGATAGGCTCATAAGAGTAGTGGTAGATGGACAAAAATCGGAGGCCTGCAATATAAATGCTGGAGTCCCTCAGGGGTCAATCCTGGGCCCAACTCTCTTCCTGATCTACATCAATGACCTCCCTAAACACATACTTAAATCATTCGTTGACATCTATGCTGATGACACGACCATCTACGGCAACATGTCAAAGGCTGTAAATGACAAAGATCTCTCTGATTCTCTCTCCTCTGATCTCGAGCGCGTGGTTCAGTGGGGGAAGATGTGGCTGGTTACCTTTAATGCATCCAAAACCAAACTCCTATCCTTACATCATCAACGCTCTGATCCCCAGCTGGCATCAATTGTGATGGATGGCTCTCGTCTGGGTGAGGCCCCGTGTTTTGACAAGCTTCTGGGTTTGTCCTTTACTCCTGATCTGAAATGGAACACGTACATCAAGTCTGTTGCCAAGATTGCTGGAAAGATGGTGGGATCCTTCTACCGATCCAGAAGATATCTCACTACTGATGCAATTCTCTATCTATATAAAAGCCAAGTACGTCCAAGGATGGAATACTGTTGCCATATCTGGGCAGGAGCTGCTAAAAACAGCCTATCCTGCCTTGACAGAGTACAAAATAGACTTCGTGGCTTAGTGGGGGATGCCCTTTTCTCTACCCTGCAACCTCTCTCCCACAGGAGAGACTTGCTAGCCTTTCCTTGTTTTATCGTTATTTCCATGGCAGGTGCTCGTCTGAACTCCAATCTCTGGTCCCCCTCGCCAATCTTTCACGAAAAACACCGGTCTAGCTGAATCCACTGTGAAAAATTTCCCCCACTCTATATCTGTGCCTAAATCAAAACGCGGATTCCATGAACAAAGCTTCTTTCTTAGAACTGCACACCTGTGGAACTCTGTTCCGTCTGCCTGCTTTCCTCCGGACTACAACTTGGATGTCTTCAAGTCCAACGTTAACAAATTCCTAATGAACCGCCCCCTTGATTAAACACTTCATCAAATCTCCACACTAACGTAATGTACTTGCAATAACCCTTATCCCTGAGTGGCTTCCGGGCCTTGATAAGTGGTGTGTAAAAAAAAAATATCGTCGGGCAAGCAAGTTAGCCATCTTAATTCCCAGAAATCGAGAGTTCCTAAATTTTGTGACTTGATATGTTTTTTTTTTTTGTGTTTTCTTTGTGTTTTTTGTGTGTTTTTTTTGTGTGTGTTTTTTTTGTGGTTTATTATGCCTTCTCTTCTTCACTGTGTCTGTTTCATCTGCATATTTTAGACTATTTGTACTAGAATTATGTCGGATAAGTTTGCGCAGTGCATGCTGTCTTTGAGCAATGGATGCTGTGCAAGATGAAATAAACCTTTGAGAAGAATGGTATTTGCTATAAAAATTCTTTATAAGGACCATGTGCTTCAATTGCTGCTTTGAACCATTCAATAGCCTCATTTAATCACTGTTCCGCAGGAAAAGAAAAGATATTTCCCCAAGGAACATCTCCAACGTTTTCAGCAATGGCTCTTAAACTTGGGGCCAACAGTTTAGGGTATCAGAACATGATCAGCATTTCCAAGCGGACTACGGGCATTTATTACACAATTCTCACGAACTTAGGTCAGAAATAGGTTTAGAAGTGAGGCTTGCTGATCCTAGCGATCTGGGAGGCGGGTTGGGAATAGCATTGTCTGTGACAAGGAAAAGGACATATTGTCTGTGACAAGGAAAAGGACATATTGTCTGTGACAAGGAAAAGGACATAGTAACTGTGTAACTAGAGAAATCAAAGCAATTACTATGATGCCATTTTTTTTATTATTTAAACTGTTTTTTTATCACATTTAGTTTTATAACTAATTTGTCTCATTTTCGTAAACTGTTTTGGAAATTTCCGGGACTAACGGATCTTGTGGATATCATTGTTCAGGTATAGTATTTGTGCATTCATTTTTTTACAAGCGGGACATGTGGAAATTCCACAGTGGCATCTTTCATATGTAATATTTTGCTGCTAGGCATTGTAGACGTTCCGCATGAATGGAGAGCCCACGATATTATTGTAGCCCTTTTGTTAAAACTGTAAAAGTATTTATCTAAGTAATCTTGTTAATGTAGTGTCGGAATATATTTGGTTATTACGGTTTATCTCCAATTATCCTTATAGGAGTCTGTGACATATTTCCATTATATGGACGCCCGACATAACCAGAAACTCCAAGATATCAATTATACCATCTTTAAACAGAACAGATACTACCCTTCGTCTGAACTTTTAGGTAAGTATCTGGTCAGCATTTATTCTCTGAGTGGGCTACACTAGCCTCCTCTAAAGAGGGAGGTTTACAGTAAATATCAAATTCACAAGCGGTCCTCAACTCCTTGTATATCCCGGCGATGAGAAGAGGTCATACAGCGCATAGTACTCTCAAATTGTTACATATCTGATAATGGCCACGCTCCACGTTGCTTAACTTTGATAATTTAACGAGAACTGGTGTGTCAATGCGATTATACCATACACGCAAGCCGTCTAAATAAAAAGTCTCAATAGCAACACAGCTGTGGAATTGTCAAGGTAGACAAACATGGTTAATCACCCTTATTTTTACCTCCCTGGCATTTTAAAACATGGGCGAAATATTTTTGATTCATTGGCCTTTGAGTTAGGATCATGGTGTGGTGTCTGTTCTGATGCTGCACTTCATATATTCTGTCCTTTTTCAGTGGAGGAGAGCGCCTTCATGATTAGGACACTTTTTTTTTATTTTTTTGTTCCTAACCATAGTGCTCCTTTTTGAGGAGCCGGATTTTCTCCACATTAAAAACTGATCTTGTATCAAACTCTACCCTTATGGGGAAGCAAGTAAATAGGAACACTAGCTATAACTTTTCTAATTAAATCGACCGGAAAACAATATTTAACAATATTTCGTACGTCAATTAAAAGAGCTTGGCTTGGAAATTTAATTACTTCCAACTTAATTATTTGTTATCCATAAGGAAATATTTGTAAATGTAAATGAAAATTAATCCTTATACGAAGATCGAGGACATCTTTTCTCTAGTAAAATTTCGACAAAGAATTCAATAGTTGTATTCAGTGTGAATTTACAATAATAGCGTGATTTTTTTTTTTTATTTAGAACCCTTTAAAAGTTGAAGATAGTACGACTTATTTAAAGAAGTTGAGGCTTTCAGATTTCTATAAAGGCAAATACCTTTAAAGACATATGAAAGAAGAATGTATGATGAAAATGTTTTATCTGACAAAAATGTACGGAAGTGGTTTACAAACGTTAGAGATGAGGACGGTAGCCTTAATGATGAAAACCACGCATGCAGATCATAGGAGACGAAAAAATGAAGACATCAATTGAAAATACCACACATTACATGACGGGGCAATTAGTAAGCGAAAATTTTAACCTATATAAATAAACTGTTTATGAGAATTTGATTAAATATTTAATGGCACACACTCTTTGACTGGGTATTTAATGGCACACACTCTTTGACTGGGTATTTAATGGCACACATTCTTTGACTGGATATTTAGTGGCATATATTCTTTGATTGAATATTTAATGACATATATTTTTTGATTGAATATTTAATGACATATATTTTTTGATTGAATATTTAATGACATATATTTTTTGATTGAATATTTAATGACATATATTTTTTGATTGAATATTTAATGACATATATTTTTTGATTGAATATTTAATGACATATTTTTTGATTGAATATTTAATGACATATATTTTTTGATTGAATATTTAATGACATATATTTTTTGATTGAATATTTAATGACATATTTTTTTATTGAATATTTAATGACATATATTTTTTGATTGAATATTTAATGACATATATTTTTTGATTGAATATTTAATGGCATATTTTTTGATTGAATATTTAATGACATATATTTTTTGATTGAATATTTAATAACATATTTTTTGATTGAATATTTAATGACATATATTTTTTGATTGAATATTTAATGGCATATTTTTTGATTGAATATTTAATGACATATTTTTTGATTGAATATTTAATAACATATTTTTTGATTGAATATTTAATGGCATATATTCTTTGATTGAATATTTAATGGCATATATCTTAGTGAACATTTCGTTTCCTTTAAGATTCAGCAAGAATCTTCCAGACGACCTGATAAAAAAGCAATAAAATAAGAAAAAAAGCACAAATAACAACAAAACAAATATAAAATTTCATTGAAAACAAACAAAAAAATATGCTGATTACTTTTAATTATTTTTATTTCCTTATAATACAAGCAACAAATTCGAAAAGATATCGATTAACAAATTTTATGTTTTCATAACAAGAATAATAATAAACGCGATTACATCATTTATTTCTTCCCAAATTCACGACGTTGGTTGGTTGCTGTGATGATGGTTTAATCTATTATGTATAGAGTTTACAACTGAGTGTCATAACATTCTTAATCAGCGACCTTACATTTGTTTAAACGATATAATTATAAACTAAATTGTTTCGTTCTAAAACATCTCCTTTTTACAAATGGTGAAAATTTCTGAATCTCACAATGAATGAAGATGAAAACGGAGTTGAACGCTAACAATTTCAAATGTCTTTGCACAAGATTTATTGGGTATATACTTACTTCCCTACGCAAGAAAATGTGGCACAATGCCCGTAGAGAGTTAAACCAGCACACCTAAAGAAGAAGCAATTTGGCCTATTAAAATTGCCTAAGTAGCTCTGTTAACATTCCTCAGCAAAGATCTTTCAGGTAGTTAACAATAAAAATGTCCTCTTCAAAGAGAGGAGGTAAGGCTTGAGAGGGCTGACCTTCTAGAATTACCCAGAGAAAATGTTTCAGTACAACAAACAAGCCACTGAAATCGCCCAGAACGGATTGTTAAAAATGGATCGTTGACTGGTATCCTCCAGTTAAGAATTTATGAGCAATAGCGACATGGAGGTGACGGTAGCTAAGTGGTTAAATGACAGGGACTAACAACCTGGGTGTACCAAGTTCGAACCCAGTTCGTTCCACAAAAGACACTTTAACTTGAAGATGTTGGCAACCTTCACATGGTCTCTCCTATAACTACTCGATATCATCTATATTATAAACCTCACCTGCCTGTTTAAATGTATGTATATATGTATGTTTACCTAAAACTTTCGACAGAGGCGATGGATTTTCACGAGATCAGTATCATTTTGAAGCTTGATGTCTCGGACGACATATTGAGAAATTGGCCAAAAGCATTAATTTCTTCACCGGGCAGTTTTCTATAAGGTGAGGTTGATATTTTTGCGAGCCATTTTTGCAAGTCATTGTATCGGTTGGATTTACTTTGCCTGATTTTAACGCTCCGAGTTTCCGGTCGCATCATGGAGTAGCGGTAAGACGTCCGTTTTCTTTCACTTTCTTTTCCACCTTCCCCTCATGGGTTCGAGCCTGCCTGCCTACTACCACTTTTTTTTTTTGCTCAACACACATTTCAAAACACCTGGGAAACACCGGGCAACACCGGGCACCCAGGCTAGTTCTAAAAATAATTCTGAATAGAAAGATATCGAGGAAACGAATGCCAACAAAATCATTATGAATAAGGTTCAATTAACGAACGAACAAACAACAGAAAGAAGGTTCTAGATTGTCAACACACTTCGTTGCAAACTCTATGCATCGTGTCTGGAATAGTCCATATATTCTTGGAATAGGGTAGATCACCATTATACCATGATAGTTGGTTGACATGTGGTACGACATATCAACCCTTATTGGAGCATTTTATGCCGGAATCGTACACATGTTTTGAATACGATTGTGTTTTAATCAAAAAAAAAAAAATACATTTGTGCACTCCAAACAAGGCACGTTGCTGCTGTAGTGTTAAGGGGCTTCTGTGGAATGGGCCAGATTTATAAACGTAACAGTGTGGATGCACATATAGCAGCAGCAGCAGCAGCAGTAGCAGCAGCAGCAGTAGCAGCAACAACAACAACAGCTAACATATGCAAATGACCGAGCCGTGTGCGAGGTGACTTCACAGGGAGGAAGAAGGAAATAAAAAGATAATAAAAACAGAAAAACATAGTCAAGAAGGCGAGAAGTAGACACGTTACATGCGTGGCCTGAGAGCGAGGTGTCCTAAACATGGCCGGACAAAAACAAGGTCCTACGTGTTTGACACGGTAGAGTCTTGTTAAATACATTGGAGTACGAGAAGATTTTGGAACAAGAGACAAAGCGTTATCCTGGAAGTACCTGTAGATAAATGTATGTAGTTTCAACTGAAAAAAAATGAGTCGAATTCTTTTCTTTTATCTTTGTTTCCTTGCCACTGTCTGCATACAACATGTGGGTCCCGAGTGTCAACATGTCGACTATATTACATAAGGATGCAGCCTGGGTGGGGAGTTGGGCAACAAGCTATTTGTCCACAATTGAATTTAAATTTCTACATGTTGGTATGGTTGCGGAAACAGGGAGCAGGGAGAAGTTCTAAAAGTAAGCGGTACAATGAAAGAAGCTATTAGAGGATAAACGCTTCAGTTACCTAAAGAACCTTTACAGTGAAGAGGTGTGATTTTGCTGCTAGTCGGGTGTGTTGGGGGGTATTATATAATAATTGTCTGTAAACAATAGTTTCTAGTTAACTGACTGGTACTCCCACTTTTAGGGTCAAAGTGAAACGGGGAGTATTTTTTAAAAACTCCAAACAAGGCATATTGTCACTTGGACCTCAGAGGCTACTATTTGGGAACATGTTTACTAGGGACTACATGAGGAAATGAGCGAAATATTTGTTCACATTACATTTAAATGTCTGCATATTAGTTTTTTTTACATAGGGGTCACCACTTATGAAGGCCCGAAGGCCACTCAGGGATAAGGGTTATTGCGTGTACAGTAATCAATGAGATAGTATTGTAGTAATCATTTGTATTGGAGGTTTTGATAGAGTGTCTTACTTAAGGGAGCGGTTTCTCAGGAGTTTGTTTATGTTGGACTTGAAGACGTCCAAGTTGTAGTCAGGTGGGGAACAGGTAAGCGGCAGAGAGTTCCACTGGTAGTACAGCCAGGAAATCAGGAAACCAAGAGAAATTCCAAAGTTTAGCAGTCAGATGGAAGAAGCTATTAAAGTAGACGACTTTGCAGTATGTAGGGATCTTAACAGTGAAGGAGTGAGATTTTGCTACTAGACGAGTTTGTTAGGTATATGTATCCGAAGGGAATAAAATGGCGAAAAGTTCGACAGAGCACACTCCATTAAAATATTCATAAAACAGACACAGAGTTGTAACATTACAGCGATGGGACAGGGATTGGAGCTTGGTTGACGTGTTAGACTAGATACTCTTTTCTTGGCCCTGTCTAAGAGTGAAAGACTAGTGACAAACACCAGTCAAAATGTGCCAATGATACTCCATGCATGGACGAATGGTGGCTTTGTAGAAATACAGGATACGCTCTATCGTGAGTAATTTTCTAACACAATAGAGAAAACCAGCTTTATTTGCTTGCCATGAACTCTATGTATTTGTTCCAATTCATGTTACCCGTGAATGTTAAGCCCAGGAGTTTAAACAGTTATCTCTCAGGAAGGGTCTTATTAGTCGTGGCTATAAGTAGTTGAGGTTTCTTGTATAATTATTGTTAAAGGAAAGAAGCTTAGCCTTAGTAGAATTAAATATTACCATCCATTTACGGCCTCATCCAATTAATTTCGCAAAGTTCCATAATTGGGACCTCACGACTGGATGCGTTTTCTGTCATACCAGAGAGGTTGGAGTTTGAGGAGTTGACAGGGTATTTGATAGCGATGGGAAGCAAGGTAGGTCGTAAAATAGGTAGAAAGGGCCGAGAAAGTTATATGGTGGGGGTGTATAGACCAACACTGTGTTAAGGAGTGTCCAAGACAATGTAATATAGTGTCCGCGACAACAATGTCTAATAGAGCCGATTAGAAAGTTGACAGGGTTAATGTTTAAGGTGGGCTATGAGTCGGCTAGACAGTTGATAGGATTGGGAATAAGGTAAGCTATGAGCCGACTAGAAGGTTAATAGAGTTAGGAATAGGGTAGACTATGCGCAGATTAGACAATAACACTTTGAAATGAAATAACTTGTAAAAATAGAATAATGAATAAAGCTGAATATTTACATTGAAATATGCAAAAAAAAAAAAAAAAAAAAATTAAGGAGTAGAATTCTCGAGTTGTTTAAGAAACAATGGACATACGACGTTCCATTCTGTTCAGTAGATGATAAAAAGGCGTTTTCGGTTCATGATTTTAATTTTTGTCACTGTTTGTTAATGCGCTTTTTCCCTATTCTGTTATTTATTCCCTTATTCCGTTATTCCTCTATTCCTTTATTCTCTCATGCTCTTATGTCCTTGTTCCAACAATTTATTCTCTTTATTTCGTTATTATCTAATTCTGTTATTCCTTAATTCTACGTTTCCTTATTTTATTATTTTTGGACGTAATCAAATCTTATTCATTCATTATTTTATTTTATTTTATTAATAAAACAGTAATCTACGAACACGTGTTTCACGGTACTACCGCTCGGCAGCGTAGCTTGACTGTTCTAGAATTCGAACCTAAGATCATATATGCTATGGTATAGAAGTACCTGTAAATAACGCACTCGACCATAGCACATATGGTCTGAGGTGCGAATCCTAGAACTGTCAAGCTACGCTGATGAGCGGTAGTACCGTGAAACATGTGTTCGTAGATTACTGTTTTAGAAGCAAAATAATAAATAAATATTTGTTTAAGTCCAAAAAACATGGACGATTTTGCTAAGGAAAATATTTTCGATATCTCCCAGGTTGGAGACGCTAATAACCGTATTCAGTTATCGTTAAAAATCAACGAAAAATTGTAAAACACACACACACACACACACACACACACACACACACACACACACACACACACACACACACACACACACACACACACACACACACACACACACACACACACACACACACAC
>NC_136516.1:15732191-15764691 GCF_053919585.1 Euprymna scolopes
TTGGTCTACCAGGCGACAATAACCCACGGTTGAAACGTGCCTGAAGATCCCATTAGTGGTTATAGCGTGGAGCTTCATATAGACTAGTGATTCCCAACTATAGCGTCGCGGCACGCTAGTGTGCTGTGGAATGATTGCTGTTGTGCCGCGAAGTGATAATAACTAGAAGCCATTTAATTTCATTTTGCTTTAATAAAGGAATTTAAGTTCTTAATCATGATGATACAGCTCAATTCGAAATCGCTGAATTTCTGGAATCTAAACATTTTGCGTGTATTAAATAATTTTTTTTGGTTCATATTAGTGATGGGACGATTAATCGGAATATCAGGAGTTTTTCAAAGTATCAGGAATCGGTATCGAAGATGAATAATTCAAACCATTTTTGATACCAGAACGATTTCTAAATACACAGGTTGTAAGACCAAAACGTCTTTTACGTGAATAAGAATTCTGCCTACATAATTATTAATTGGTACTAGTGCACTTATTGATCCGTGCTGAAATAATCACGTTAATATTTAAAAAGCCATTCTTAAAATGGGGAAGGAAGGTTGTTTTGTACCTATTCTGTACTTTAACCTTACAATCGAATAAAAAAACATATCATAAAACTTTAATTAAACTTGGAAATACGATTTAAAAAAAATATAGCGCGGATCAGTAAGTGTACTAGCACCTTTTAATTTAGTATTTTATTAAAAAAAAATATAGAAAAATATTTTTTTGTGATAGGTGTGCCGTGAAAATTTGAAAAATGTAATATTGTGTCGCCACTGTAGAAAAAAATGTTGGGAACCACTGATATAGACGAATAAATAAAAATAAACAAAACTAAAAAAACAAAACAAAACAAAACAAACTCCTTGGGTAGAATATATCTGCTATTTGTTGAGGTAACGCGTCGAGTAACGTTTCCAATATAGTCAAGTGGATTGGAGAATGTCAGAAAAAAAAAACTTTCTCCATTTCCAGTGTTCGATGACAAGCCAACCGGAAGTCGCAAATTTAAAGGAAAAATGTAATTGCCTTCCGTATTTTAATGGCCAAAATGAAAAAAAAAAAAACAACAACAATTCCCATAATATTTAATTAGAGGCACTGAATAGAAAATATTTAGGTGCTATTTTTTTAAAAATCGTATTTCCAAGTTTAATTAAATAATAACCTTCTTATTTCAGCACGGATCAATAAGTGCACTAGTACCAATATTTTATTTTTTTGTAATAAGTGTGCTGCTAAAATTAAAAAAACAAAAAAAAAACAAAACAAACTTAATAGTGTGTCGTAATTGTAGAAAAAAGGTTGGGAACCACTGGAATCAAACAAACAATGACATAAAAGCGAAAACCAACAAAAACCATGGGTAGAAAATAACTGTTATTTGTTGAGGTAACGAGCCGAGTAACGCTTCCAATATGGTCAACTGGATAATAGAATGCCAGAAAAACAAACAAACAAAAAAAACTTTCTGGATTTCCGGTTTATGATGACAAGGCAACCGGAAGTCGTAAATTAAAAGGAAGAATGTTATTTCCTTCCGTATTTTGATGGGCGAAATTTCAAAAGGTATTCTCGTAGTATTCAATTAGAGTCAATTCTTGAATGGCGTCATTCACCTTGCAGGGTGTTTTTCACGTTTCTTTAATCGTTTATTTCGATACTCTGAAATTACCAAAATAAAAAAAAAAAGAAAACAAAAAAAAAACGATATATATATATATATATATATATATATATATATATATATATATATATATATATATATATATATATATATACTTATATATATATATTTCAAGCAGACATTATTAAATACAGAGAGACTTTGTTTTATGATTAAAAAAAAATTTTTTTTCCGATTTTCCGTATAATCTTTTTATGTCAAAATCGAAAATATCGAAAGTTCCATAGTTATCACAAGCGCTTTCGATTCAACTACACATCATCTCTGGTGGAATTCATGAAGTTGATGAGGTGAAATTGAATAGGAGAGAAAATGGAAAGTAAAAAAGTGAAAAGCAAAAAAACACAATAAATTGTATCGAGTGATGGGAGGTTCAAAGTATGCAAAAATTGGATTAAAAATCTGAGTTTTATAGTTTACGAGTCCATGGGCAATATTACCAAAGTTCGTTGTTTACGTGCTACGCCAAACATTTTAATACGTTACTGTTCTTATATATATGAAATACGTTTGTTACACATTTATAAGCCAAATTAAAATACAAATATTTAGTTAAAATTAATATTTCGATGTGATACCCCTTCCTCAGAATATGTTTTCTATTTCGTGCCATGATGTTAAAGCGAAAAGAATTTAATAGTAAAAATCCATATGTTCTTCTTCAACGGTGATATTTTTTTAAATGTCCCTGAAAGAACGCGTGGCGCACGATTCTGACTAACCAATTCTCATTTGATATTGTTGTACCATGTTATTTAGATTATAATAATTTAGTATCACAACCAGCAAGGGGAAAACTTATACTTTTTATTCAAAGAATGTAAAATAAGTTTTCTCCCTTACAATTAAAGTTTTATATCTTTACTTGAATAATTTTAAAAATATACACCACAAATAAAAATTAGAAACTGAAACGACTCTACCACAAATCAGTAAACGAAGGCTACATGCACCTAATATATATATATATATATATATATATATATATATATATATAAATATTGAAAGTTTAACGGTTTTAAAGACAAAATAAGTGTAAATTTTTTAAAAATAAATAAGTATGTTTATTTATTAAAATTAACTTTGATATTTCGATTCATATTGAATTTAATTCAGATTTAAATTTAAATTTTAATAAACATGTTCATTTATTAAAAAAAATTCTGCACAGTGCTTTAAACATTAGACGTTTTGTTTCATATATATATATATATATATATATATATATATATATATATATATATATATACTAGCAAAAGTACTCGTCGTTGACTGGGTTCAAAACAGCCTACACAAAATGGACTCTGATTTATGAAAGTATGATAGGTTATGAAAAGGAAGGGTTGTAAAGAGATAGCTTCGAATTTGGGGGTATCAAAACCAAAGCAAAATATGATGAAAGTAAAAATAAAATCGATAAATCCCATAAATTATTATACCATACCTGTTCACACTGAAACACTTATCACAGTATTCTGTGGATCTATATTAAAAAAACCTTGTTAAACTTTATGACATATTTCCATTCTATGGAGGTCAGGCGAGAACGAACACCCCATAATTTTATTATACCATATTTCTTCAAACTGAAACATAATTATCAAAGTATACTTACGCAGATAGATATGAAAAGTCTTTATTAAAGGTTGTGCCTATTTCCATTCCATGGAGGCCAGGCACGAACGCAGACCCCACAATTTTATTATACCATCACTATTTAAGTTAAAACATACTTATCAAAGTATTCTTATGTACATCTATATCAAAAACACTTGTAAACGTTTTTTTTTTTTTAAATTTTTTATTTCCATACCTTGTGGACCATGCGCGAACGCAGACCCCACAATTTTAATGAACCACCGTTCTGCCAGATCAAACATATATATATATATATATATATATATATATATATATATATATATATATATGAACATTTATTTTGGGGGGGTGTACAGAATTTAATAATGGCTAAATACAAACGAATCAACATGATGATTAAAAAAAAAAATAAAACATGAAAATAAAGGTTAGCTAACCAGGTTTCGTTCCTCGCTCAACAGAGTTAAATCGAGGAAAATATGATTTAAAAAAGTCCTGAATATGGCGGGGGGGGGGATAAAAAAAAAGCGAAAAACAAACGGGGGGAAAAATTACATAGAAACCAAATTAAGTCCTAAAAGATTTTCTTTTTGCTTGCAATGAGAAGGTCTCAAAGACTTAATAAAAATAGTCCCTAGAATTTTTAAATGAAAGGGCGAGTGCGACTTACTCAAGATCGTAAACATGTCAGCACTGAAATATGTTTATTTTTCGCTTCCTTTTTACTCCCCCCGCCATATTCGTGACTTTTTTCAAATCGTATTTTCCTCGATTTAGCTCTATTGAGCGAGGAACGAAACCTGGTTAGCTAAAGTTTATTTTCAATTTTTATTTTTTAAATCATCATGTTGATTGATCTGTATTGAGCTATATATATATATATATATATATATATATATATATATATATATATATATATATATATATATATATATATATATATATATATATATATATATTAGGTTGTCCGGAAAATAATGGCCATTTCAGGAAGTCTGTTTTGAAATTGGATTTTATCATAGGATTTTTATTATATTTCAGGTAAACATCAACATGATTATTGATTTATATGTGCTCTTTAATAATTTCTTACTTTTTTCTTTCCGAAAACGTTTTATGAGCGAATGAGCCCATAATTTGGAATATGAGAAAAGAAGACTTACGATTACTTTTCCTGCATGAGTTTAAGCTTGGTAACAATGCTTCTCAAACAACTGCAAATATAAATAGGGTATGGGGAGAAGGCATCACAAGTGATAGAACAGTACGAAGGTGGTTTAAAAAATTTCGTAGTAGTGATGAGAGCCTTAAAGATGAAGAAGGTAGAGGACGGCCATCTAATCTTGACAATGAAAATTTGAGAGCCATTGCTGAGCAAAACCCACAGCAAAGTGTCAGGGAAATGTCTCGGGAACTTGGTGTCAGCAGTTCAACAGTGTCGAACCATCTAAAGCAAATTGGCAAGGTGAAAAAGCTCGACAAATGAGTCCCACATGAGCTCAATGAAAATCAACAAGCTCGACGTTTTGAAGTGTGTTCGATGCTCTTTTTGCGAAACATTAATGATCCATTTCTTGACCGAATAGTCACCTGTGACGAAAAGTGGATCCTTTATGATAATCGGAAACGATCAGGTCAATGGCTTGATTGTGATGAACCACCCAAACATTTTCCAAAGCCAAAGTTTCACCAACAGAAGATTATGCTGACTGTTTGGTGGTGTGCAATTGGTATTATTCATTACAGCTATCTGGATGCTAATCAGAGTATCATGGCAGAGGTTTACTGCAATCAACTCGAAGAAATGCATCATCATTTACAAAAATTGAGACCTGCATTAGTGAATAGGCGTGGTCCAATCCTGCTCCACGATAATGCGCGGCCTCATGTTGCGAGAATGACACTGCAGAAACTCACAGACTTGGGATCCGAAACTTTACCACATCCTCCTTATTCTCCAGATCTTTCACCCACGGACTACCATTTTTTCAAACATTTAGCCGCTTTTTTAAGCAACAAAACTTTCAGATCTAATGCAGAGGTTGAATCTTTTTTCAAAGATTCCTTAGTATCTAAGCCAAAGAATTTTTATCAACGAAACATAAATGATCTAGCTGATAGATGGCAAAAATGCATGGCTGTTCAAGAATCATACTTTGACTAATTACAATGTCTAGTGTCACCTATTTGATTAATAAATCCTTTTTCTCTAAAATTGGCCATTATTTTCCGGACAACCTAATATGTATATGTGTGTGTGTGTGTGTGTGTGTGTGTGTGTGTGTTTATGAGAGAAATTAAATGATGCAAGATAAAATTTACAAAATTTATTGTTAAAAAACAACAATGTTTTATTTGATTCCCCATATATGTTGATGCTCTATTTTTAATGATAGTATTAAATCCCTAAGTATTCATATCTTTATATTTTTGTATTAAGGTTTGTATATTATATTTGGAATATATATATATATATATATATATATATATATATATATATATTCCAAATATAATATACAAACCTTATTTTGATTGTAAAGTTCAACTTACAGTTTTAATTTTCTTTCTCTTATATATATATATATATATATATATATATATATATATATATATATATATATATATATAAGAGAAAGAAAATTAACTTTACAATCAGAGAAAGAAAATTAACTTTACAATCAAAATTTATTGTTCGACTGAATACTCAAAAAAACAATTTACAAAGTCCTTATTCCGCGGAGTTTCAAAGAATGCTATTCTTGTTATTTTTTCGTCAGAGGACATAAAGAAATCAGCAAATTATATTTGTAGCAATGCTTGAAGTTGCTAGTTATGGCATAAAGTGAAACCGCAATTTATTGTAGTTATAAATTGCCAAAAAAAAAAAAAAAAATAATAATAATAATAATAAGCGCTGCTCTCTATTGCGTATTGAGCTTTTTAAAATCGGTTGGGAATAAATTTTCTATATATAAATACTATTATTTATATTAGTTTCAAATTCAACACTACATCCCTTTGTTTTCATTAATATATATATATATATATATATATATATATATATATAATTCCAATTACGGGATTTCCTTGGATTTTACTTGTACAAATGGAATTTCTTTTAACTTTCTTGAAGTTTTACATTTGGATTTTACCGTCACTGGATTTTTTATCTTCCACCAGACTATCCATTCACGTGTAATCACCCTTTTCTTTACCATATTCCCTCTGCTTAACTTATTTTGTTTTCAAGTAAGATCTTTGACTTACTTGTTGTTTCATCAAATACTTCTGCATGCAAAATCCGATCCCGCATTTTGCTAATTCCTACCCTCTGATGAAAAGGAGAGTATTTCTTCGAAACTCCGCGGATTAAGGACTATCCATTTATCTAGTGTTTCTTTTTCAGATTAAATATGTTTTAAACTCATTTCAAAGTGTTTTTTAACATATTTTATTAACTGTTTGCTCATATATATATATATATATATATATATATATATATATATATAGTCTAGCAACACTGAAGTATGTGATACAGCGAAACGGTTTGTTTGTGGATTATTATAAATTCTGCTTATCAGGTTAAACATATTGAAGAATATAAAAACAAACTGCCGCTATCGTATAATGTAATGCTCGTTGTGTAAACAAATGGAGTTTAAGCGTTTAGACAATGTTTAATCATTATAATTCCGCATGCTAACCCTTAGTGTTGTTGTGATTATATATATATATATATATATATATATATATATATATATATATATACATAGTAACTTCATTGATATAACTAGTTTACTGTGATAAAGCCACCCCTTTTCCCATTGCACCAAGATCAGATGAGAGAGAATCAGAGAGAATTTAGTCGATTACGGCTTTTGAAGTATTGCCATAGATGGTATTGTCGTCAACAAAAATGTCTAAGAATGATCTTGGGATGTGATTTCGGAGATCATTGATATAGACCAGGAAGAGTGTTGGTCCCAGGGACGCCAGCATTAATACTATGAACTTTTGATTTCTGCCTATCAGCCACTACTCTTGAAGCCTATCAGAAAGAAATGATTTAAAAACTGAAAAGACATTTCCAGCTATACTGTAGTTGGAGATTTTGTGGGGTAGACCTTTATGCCATACCATATCAAAGACCTTGTATATGTCATGGGCAATTGCCCTAGAAAGGAAGCCTCCCTCGAGAGATTTGCGAATGAGATATAACTGTTAGCACATCTTCTGTATATCTACCAGAACGGAAACCATATTGCATGTCAGTAAGAAGGTTATTTTTGCTGAGGGGGTTGATTATTTCTCTATTTAATACAGATTTCAGCAACTTACTCAGGACGCACAGGAGACTGATCGGTCTGTATTGAGAGGAAGATGACCGATCAACTGAATTTTTAAATACGGAACACACTGATGAGTTTTTCCAGCAATTTTGGGAAGCAATTCTCCTAAAGACAACGCTTAAACCGCTTTGTAAGTATGGGAGCTATTTCTGGTTGAAGCTTTTTGTGCGCGGTAATAGGAATGTCGTCAGGGCGAGTTGGTTTACTGGAATCGATGTTTTTGATTAGCTTGGCAACATCATGCACATATATTTGTATATCAAATTATAAATTGAAATGCTGAAAAATAATTTGTATTATTTATTAGTTCATAAAATATTCAAACAAACAATATAGCAAAAATAAATACGAGGGGCGTGCAATAAGTAATACCCCTGACCCACTTCCCATAGCAGTAGAGCAACGAAACTTGGCACAGTTATTAGTTTTTCTCTATATAGGAACCACCCAGAGTTATGCATTTCTCCCATCGTTTGATGCAGCTCTGGAGACCGTTTTTGTAGAACACCCAGGATTGGTCCTCCAACCACGACATGACTTCAGAAATAAAGGCTGCATCATCTGGGAAACGCTTTCCTTTCAAAACAACTTCATGGCTGGGAAGAGGTGAAAGTCAGAGGGTGCAAGGTCAGGAGAGTTGGGAGGATGGGGAAGGATTTTATAACCACACGCCCGTGCTTCCGATCTGGCGACATGCGAGTTGTGGACCGGAGCGTTGTCCTGCAGGAGGAGGGTACCTTTGATGATCTTGCCTCGCCTCTTGATTTTGATAGCTTCCCTTAATTTCCTAAAAGTGAAGCATAATAGGCTCCTGTAATTGTGGTACCCTTTGCCAGGAAATCTGTCATCACTACTCCGTCCTGTTTCCAGAAGACTGTGAGCATGACTTTGCTAGCGGAGGACTGCACCCTTGCTTTCTTTGGAGGTGGTGTCCAAGTGCTTCCACTGCATTGACTGGGCTTTGGTCTCTGGATTACAGGGATGGACCCAGGTTTCATCCTGTGTAATCAGTCTTTTGAAAAACTTTTACCTATCTTCCTGGCACATCTCCAAATTCATCCTCGAGCACTCAACGCGTCCTCGCTTCTGGAATGGTGTGAGCAACCTGGTAATCCATCTGACTGACAGCTTATGCATATGCAAATGGTCATGAATGATAGTTTCCACAGACACGGATTAATCTTTTTTAATTAAGTTTTGTGTTCCTCAACGTTTCGTCTTGCTTTCGAGACTTCCTCTGGTTGAATGAAATTAAGAAAACAAAACACCAGTCTTAATTTAATTCAATAAAGACGACACGTTGCTGAACACATAACTTGGTTTATTCCGTTTTTATTTCTCTATTTCGTCTGAATACCACACACACACGCGCGCGCTTTACATAAGCAATTATATGCCCGGACGGTCACAAAAGGATTGTAACGTATTATGGAAATACACAACTTGTTGCTAAATATCACTCCGATCTTTGTCTTGATTTTGTGAATATATATATATATATATATATATATATATATATATATATATATATATATATGTGTGTGTGTGTGTGTGTGTGTGTGTGTGTGTGTGCATTGTTTTAGTAAAAAATGATTTTTCCATTATGTTTCACTCTTTGTGTATACCAATCCTATTTGTTTAGAAGCTCAATGTCAGTATGTTAAATATAATACAGAGCTATATAAAAGAATAACAGTTTACATTCCGAGATCCAAAATATTTATTTTTCATGCAAACCAACTCTCCCAGAATTTCGGTACATTATTTACAGATCCGTTTCGTTATGCAGAAACAACATAAATATGTCAATATCGTCCCTTTTCGTGCATATAGTCTTCAGACTAGAAACCTTCTATTCAACGTATAACCCTAGTATATAAAATATAACCTTAACAAATTACAAAAAATAAATATTAGATAAATAAAATAATGATAATAATAATGATAGTAAGTTATTTCTTTGTAAAATTAAAAATAAAAATTTAAACAAATTTAAAATACTTTAATTCATACGTTGAATAAAACCTGTCTAACTTTACAATATGAACAAAGATGGCTGCCAGAACAAACACACGATTTTGAGTCTTCTATGAACTCCTTTTTTCTTGGAGCATTATATTCTCATTAATTTTTTATATAGGCAAAGAATTTCTAATTTTCTGAAGAGTATATGCATGAAAAGCGCCAGTATTGACATAATAATAACCGTTTTTTCTGCATAACGAAACGGATATGTAAATAGTGTACGAAATTTTAACATGCTGTTTTGCATGAAAGATAAATATTTGGATCTTGGAATGTAACCATACTGTTATATATATCGCTTTAAAAATAATACACGGAAACCCCATAGGGATCCCTTTCGCCAACAAACCCATTAGGAGTTAATCGTTGATATAACACAGACATACAAAATACGAATTAAATTATTACGAAAGAGCAAATACTCAGGGATATACGAGTAAAAAAAGGGAATGAATGGGAATTCGTGTAAAATAGTATATATATATATATATATATATATATATATATATATATATATATATATATATATATATATAATATAAAATATATTTTAGTCATCGACATCTCAGTCCTGTTTCGTTATGGAAACGAATAAAATATATCCCCAAGCAGGTCCAATGATGTCAAAAATTCATTTTGCCGGTAAAGAGACGGCCTAAGTGAAATAATCGAGACTGACTCCAAAATCTTTAAATGATTTTGAGAGTTAACCCGGTGCAAAATTCTAAAAAAAGTTAATTTTATATACATTAAAACAAATCAGATTTTCGATCAGGTGTTGGCCAATGGCATATTGCAAGGTGGAAGAACTTTCTCAGTCTAATTTCTGATGGGATATGTTAGTTAATGCGTGTCTGCAAATTTAAGGAATTTCGACCCACATAGCCAGCAGCACACTGACAATTGAATTCATAAATAACATTGCTTTGTGTGATGTAGGGCAAACTATCCTTCGTGATCAATGGGGAATGCAGATTTTATATCAAAAACCAAACCCAACAGACGAAAAAGAATTTGATACAGACTTAATAATCCGTCTCCCCAAATACTCACCATCATATTCAATCCAAGGAAATTTTGAATAAACAGGACAATTGGATGTACCCAAGACTATAAGAGAATTGCATATATATTATTTCTGTTTTACCCAATGATTGTGTTTGTCTGTATCTGTCATCATCTTATCATGCAGCTATTTTCCTTTATCTTGCTACTTCTGGTATCGTGGATGATGTTCAACTGCAGAGTTACTTATTCTAAGTCAACCGGCTATAAATTATGCTCTTTTTAATATGTTGAAAAGTCTAGTGTTGAATAAATCGCCATGTAATTTCCAAAACTCACTGTTCTTACCTTTGTATTTTTGTCTGGCTTTCTTTCTTTTTAACTTTTTCCGTTTCTTTTTCGAGCCTCTAATTTTGAGGTGAGTGTTAGGGTTTCGATTCCGAGTTTGACTTTGTTTTCGTGTGTGCGTCTTTGTGGACATCTTACTGGCAGACGTTGTTGCTGGCATTTTATTATTACAGCAAGTGTTCGTCAACTTCCGGCTGACGTGAGGCACCTTTGGTGTGTTCCCAGAAGAGAGAAATTCTTCCCGGACCCTGTTATGCTTCGCTCTCACCCGAGAATTTGCAGGCTCCATTTTGTTACCTAAAAAAAAAAAGTCAGGAGTCAATTGCTCGCGTGCGCCAACTCAATCTTCGCGGTTTGCAGTTAAAATGCAATTTAAAACTTAAACGCGAGAAACTAAAAATGCTGTTTCAAACCTACTCGTGTCTAACCAACAGAAAGTCTATTTAAAACTTAAGCGTGATCAACAAAAATGCTTTTGCAAAGATAAACGTAACAGATTAAAAATGCTATTTAAACTTAAACATGAAAGATCGAAAATTGTATTTCAAACATAAGCATGACAGATAAAAAATGCTATTTATGAATTAAGCATGACAGATAAAAAATTTTTTTCAGACTTAAGCATGACAGATAAAAATGCTATTTCAAACTTAAGCATGACAGATCAAAAATGCTATTTCAAACTTAAACATTATAGATAAAAAATGCTATTTCAAACTTATGCATGATAGATCAAAAATGCTATTTCAAACTTATGCATTACAAATCAAAAATGCTATTTCAAACTTATGCATGATAGATCAAAAATGCTATTTCAAACTTATGCATTACAAATCAAAAATGCTATTTCAAACATGCATGATAGATCAAAAATGCTATTTCAAACTTATGCATGACAGATCAATATATATACGTGTTACCGTGATATAGGCTGACATATTCGGTGGGTTTCTGAGAGTATTTTGTATAGTTTTTTAGTTTTAACTCACTTTCTCAAACTTAGCGTAATCAACAGTGTCCGCCACCATTTATATCTTTCAAATACACCGATAAACACTGTTTTTCGAGCCGACTAAACGTTACATTAAATAAAAAGTGTTTGTATTACTAAACACAGATATAAAAACGTTATAAAAAAATAAATATATAACAAATAAATGTAATCAAAGGCAAGATAAGTTAATTTTCTACCTAACCGGATAAGCTTTTAGTGTTTTTATGTAATGTAAAATGTTTAATCGGTTTAAAAACATGCAGTGTATATCGGTATAGTTGAAAAATACAAATGGCGGCAGACTGTATCGAACACGTTAAGTTTGGGAAAATTTTGGGAAAATGAGTTAAAACTAAAAAAAAATATGCAAAATACTGTTAGGAACTCACTCAATATATGTTACCGTGACATAGGCTGACATATATTCGGTGGGTTTAAACTTTTGCTCGATACGGGTGACGACTTTTAAGAGTCCCTTTTAGTGATTACCTGGTTTGAGGATATTTGTACAACAAAACGGCAAATCTGCTCCCCCAAAATCCGGCATTATTTTATTTTAAGGCCCGTCTCACGTTCGTAACAAAATATTTTTTGTAGATTTCGGTGTGCTAAAAACGAATCTTTAAACCGTTTCGGTCGCAAAAAAAAAAAAAGTTTTCCTGATATGAAGAAATGACTTTTTCGAAAAGTGGGTGATCACTTTTCGATGTAAATTTAAGTTAGAATCAGCACCCACTTTCTGGCCACCTAAGAGAGGGGCATTTTTCTGTGTGTTTATTGGCTAAAAAGTTTTTTGTTTGATTTCTTTTGCATGGTAATAACCATTGAACTCTGGGACTATTTTCTATTTCACAGCCCTAGCCTTCGTTTACGCTACGTACGAGCATAAACGAAATATTAAATGTTAAATATGCATTCGCGTACCAAACTGCCTTGTTGAAAAACCTTTTAGCCAATAAACACGAAAAAATAATGCGCCCTCTCTCAGGTGTCCAGAAAGTGGGTGCTCATTTTAAGTTCAATTTACATGAAAAAGTGATCACCAACTTTTCGAAAAAGTAATTTCTTCAGATCATGAAAACTATTTTTTGCGACAGAAACGGTTTGCAGATTCCGTTTTAGCACACCGAAATCTACAAAAGAATAAAATATTTTGTTGTATACGAACGTGAGACGGGCCCTAATGTAAAATTTTATAAAAAAATCCGGAGGAAAAAGTTTGCAATAAAAATAGCAAATGAATTCGATAGAAAAAAAATGGATGTTTTTTCTTCTTTTTTTTCAATAACATTAGAAATTACGAATTAGACAAATTTATTTTAGGTAGATTTGGCGCTGAAAACTTTAAGCAAAACAATGTCCACATTACATTTAAACTTCTGCAGGTTAGTACAGTTAGGAAAGTAAGAACGGTATAACTGGACGTATACTAAATATACTTACACCCTTACACAATAGAAGCATATAGGTTGTCATTGATGGACGTACATCCAAGCAGCATAACATTAATGCGGGAGTGCCTCAGAGGTCGATTCTTGGACCACTATTATTCCTGATATTCATAAATGACCTCACTGATAATATTGTGTCCGTGTAATGGGGCCGTAAATGGATGGTAACATTTAATGCTAATAAAACTAAGCTGCTCTCCTTTAACAATTACAAGGTTTGAACAGGCGGCATATGAAAGGGGCAAACCCTCAGTTTGTTCAGGTATGCTGAAAACGAATATCGCAAGGAAAATTAGCACAGACTGACTATAGATTCACCATCAAAGTATTGAAATATTTTTATTTTATTTTATAAAGGAATCACTACTTATCAAGCCCCAGAGGCAACTCGAGGATAATGGTTAAAGTGTGTACAGTAGTCAATGGGACAATATCATAGTAATCGTTAGAAGTGTAAATTTGGTAAATTGGATTACTTAAGAGGAACGGCTCATCAAGAACTTGTTTACATTGGACTTGAAGACGACGAAATAAAAATATAAAGTTGAAAGAACTAGCGAAAAATATGATTTTAACGATGCCTTTAAAATCGTAAACTGCCTGTTCACATTTTTTTACATTTTTCGAAGATAATAAAAAGTGTAAAAAAAAGCAAACCTTTAGAATCTTAAAAAGATCTCCCGGGAGCATTTTTGCAACATGAAAACTATACAAACGAAAATAAAGAGAGGAGGCAACCCTACTCAAAAATATGGTTTATTACATCGCCTAAAAAAAAAGAAGAATCAGGGGCTCCAATAATACGATAATTTGGTGGGGAAGTAATTTATGGAAGTAAATGGTGAAAAAAACTAAACAGTTAAAACGTAATGTTTGATGAGTGAAAAGCCTTATGATAAACAAATGAATGTAAAAATAAAAAATTAAGAAGATAAACAAATCAATTTAAATTTAAAAAATAGGGAATGTTTTTTTTTTGTACTTATCGATTAAACAGATGATGAAATCTTGTAATTCGAAAGTCGTCAACACGCGGTGCATTACTTTAAAGGCTCATTTCTACCGGAAATAAAATGGCAGACAGTCTCGCATTTATAAAAATATTTTATTTAATATTTTTTATAATTTACAATGTTAATTTATTTTAATAACATATAAACATTCCTCGACTCTACAGATAGACTGTCTGAAAATTTTAATTAAATTGGTAATGTAGAAATATGGTTTTATCGATTTTGAACAAACCAGATGCTTCATTTATATATTATATATATATATAATATATTTGTAGTCATCGACATACAGTCCTGTTTCGTTGTATCACAAGGATTGAACATAGAACCGTCGTGTTGACAGTCGGCAGTTCTCCCACTCGACCATGGAATCGACGCCCGTAAATAACTCGTCGGAATGTCTATTTAAATAGACAC
Source organism: Euprymna scolopes (assembly GCF_053919585.1). Taxonomy (NCBI): domain Eukaryota; kingdom Metazoa; phylum Mollusca; class Cephalopoda; order Sepiida; family Sepiolidae; genus Euprymna; species Euprymna scolopes. The sequence continues at coordinate 15,747,080 of NC_136516.1, forward strand.
CCGCCACCACTTTTATAGTGCTCAAATCGACTGTTCGTAAACAAACAAACAACGAGCTTCGCATTTTCAGCCAATTAAGTAGCGGGTGAGATTATTTACGACAGTGCTCTACCCAAAGAGGGGGGGGGCTTAAAATATATTTGTAGTCATCGACATACAGTCCTGTTTCGCTGTATCATAACTCATCAGTGCCGCTAGACTAGCATCTCTCCCAAGCCAAGAGGGTAGAAATGCCGACTATCAACTTCATGGTTGCAGGTTTAAACTCTGGTTCAGGACGGGTGTTCGTTTAGCCGCAGTTGATAGTCGGCATTTCTACCCTCTTGCCATGGGATCGCATCCACCCCGCGAATTACTTCCTTAAAATTCTATATATTCAAACATTTGACCGCCGCTTTTTACAGTGTTCGATTTGTTTGTTTATTTACAAAAAAAAAAAAAAGAATGTTTGCGTTACGCCAAGCAAACAGCGTCTGAAATCGCTTACGACAGTGGTCTATCCAAGGAAGGGGGGCCTTATATATATATATATATATATATATATATATATATATATATATATATAATTACATACGGGAACATGTTTTGTTGCCATACAGCTCATCAGCGTGGCTGAGCTAGGTGAAATTCTAAACCACGCTATCATATATATAGTTGTTTCCTAGAAAAAAAATGGAAACTAACAAAGAAACAACCAGAAAACAGGCTAAGAGAAATATAGTATAAGATATACGTTGTAGAAATTTTTTATGCGTGTGTGTGCGTGCGTGTGCGCATGTGTGTGTGCGTGCATGTGTACGTGTGTGTATGTACGTGTGTGTATGTACGTGTGTGTGTGCGTGCGTGTGTGTGTTCGTGTGTGTGTGTGTGTGTTCGTGTGTGTGTGTGTGTGTGTGTGTGTGTGTGTGTGTGTGTGTGTGGTTATTTATTCCCAAAAGCGACTTGGCCAATTGTTCTTTTATTAATAGATTTCTTTGTTTGAGCGCACATGAAACACTTGACACCGGATCATGAATCATCGGCTGATTACCCAATTTCATCGGCCGCCGATGTCACATACATCAGGGTGGATCTAAGAACCAACCAGTTTTTGAAAGTCACATTAAAAGCAAAAAAAAAAAAAAAAAAATGGAAGAAAAAAATGATGATGGGGGAGCTTCCGGCGGCAGCTGATCTGTATTGGTTTACAAATTTATCTTTTCTTTGGTGTGCATATGTGAACGTGCTCGTCAGATAGTTTTTGAATTGGATCAAGTGATTGTTTTACACACACACACACACACACACACACACACACACACACACACACACACACACACACACACACACACACACACACACACACACGCACACACACACGCACACACACACACACATGATTTTTTTTTCTTTTTGTGTATTGATATTCACAGTAAAAACCCTTTTTTGCTATTTATTAAAAACTAGCCTTGGTGTTTAAAAGTAGTAGTATGCAGGGAGGCTGAATCCCGTACCGCAAAGAAGGAAAAGAACATGAAAAAAAGTGACGAAGGTTTAAATTAAGGCTAGTGAATCGAAAAGAAGGGACGACTTTCGAAAATATCGGCGAAAAAAAGCGATTCCTCCTTTACTTGTAGAAAAGTGTCCAGTTGAGGGTGAAGAAATTAATATTTTTAGCCAATTTTTTAATATTTGTCGTCCGAAGGGACAAACTTCAAAATGATACATATCTTGTGAAAATCCGCCGCCTCTGTCGAAAGTTTAAGGCAGCCGTACAAACATACATACATACATACATACATTTAAACAGACAAGTGAGATTCATAATATAGAAGAAGAAAATACAACTTTATTATATATGCGCGTGGAATTGCATTCATCTGCCAAAGATCTAGTTAATTTGTATATTCTTTTAAACATCAATTTTAATTAATTATTTAATTTATAATCTAATTCATTTCCAATTAGTTTTTTTTGTTTTCTTATTAGATAATCATCTTTAGTTAACTATTACGTGTAATTATATTCATGCAGATATTCTACATGATTTATACTTGCGTAGTATCTGCGTAAAACCTTATAATAAACACAAAGCTCTTTCTGTATATATTTATATAAGCGTATATATATATATTTGTTTAAAATATTTTGCGTACCAAACTCCTCTGTCAGTTTTTGGTCTACATGCACGAAACTTAATATATAGGGTATTCGAACCCGTGCAAAACTTTATATTTGGGTTTTAGCCAGGGAAAATCGGTGCAAAAGTGTGAAAATTAAAAAAAAATGGAATTTGCCAGATAAAGGTTGAAGGTTGAACGACAACATTACGAATATGCATGCGTAACGTAACAGCTATTGGTTCATGTTTTAAGTTTTAGCCTTGCAGCAAACATGTCTTCATAGCTCATGCATTAACGTTAAAGGAAAAAAGTAAATCGTAAGCTAAACGATTCTCGAGTCATTTTTTAAAACTTTCTAAATCATTATTATATGTTGGGTCCAATTTAATATAATAATAAATACAGAAACTGTATTAATCAAGATATTATATTTAGGCGTATTTTACGACCGGGCAATGTCGGGTAGGCTGCTAGTATATATATATATATATATATATATATATATATATATATATATATATATATATATATATATATACCACCATGATCCCCAGACTTGACTAGCCCCGACTTTTTCTTGTGGCAATATCTTAAAGAAAAGGTTCATGTGAACAAACCCCAAACCTTGCAAGAATTGAAGGAAAACACCAGGAACGAAATAAGGGAGTTAAATAGCAATCCAGAGATTCTGCAATCTGTCATGAATAATGTTTTGGAAAGAGCACAAATATGCGAAGCTTAAAATGGGCAACGTTTAAAAGACATTATTTTTCATAAATAAAAACTTTGTAAATTTTGCATTGCTTTAAAAATATTTACCCAATGTCTTAGTCAGATTGTGTTTAAATTACTAAAGACACCATCAGAAAAGAAGAATCTATTTCAGTTCAAAACCCTTTAGTGACTTTTTGGACAAACTGTATAATCAGTCAAAAAATAATAAAATCTAACATACATTGATTTAATTTAAATTACACTTGAATTATAACGACTATATCCATTCCAAATTAAGAACAGAAAATAATCACAACTTTTTAAAATGTCTAATAGCTACCTTACTCACTTACTCTATGACACAACGCTATACACACTTCAAATGCTAAGGGTTTTTTTCCTATTAAAATAGAACAAAGACATCCTTTTCATATTACAGACACAACAAGCATATTTTCAAATAGTGTACTGGTATTTATTTTTTTTCAAATCACTCATCTCGCGGAAGTCTTGAAATATAGACAAAACATTGATTTACATATTTGTTTCTTTCCCCTTATATATACATGTATATATATATATATATATATATATATATATGTATAACAGTGAAAGTGTCTGTCTGTTTATGTGTGTCTGTCTGTGTATATTTCCCTACACAATGACTCTGTCAATTTTCAGTCTACAGACTCGAAATTTGATATACAGGGTATTGAGATTTGGAAAAATCTTTGTAATCCGTTTTCAGCCAGAAATTTGGCTGTTGAAGGGTCAAAGTGCAACGATTTGACCTTTGAGAACTCTACCAAACTTCTCTGCCAATTTTGGGTTTAAAAACTTGAAATTTTAGATATAAGTTCCTTGGACATAGATCTAACTGAATAACTTGATTTGAGCTCAAAACAATTAATGTAAAGGTGTCATAATAGGGGTCAAAGTTAAAAAAAAAAATTTACCGCTGCGGTCTCTACCAAATTACTCAGACAATTTCTGGTCTAAACATTTTTTCGTCGAAACTCATCCCCTCTTTTCGATTGTCAAGCCTTAATTTAAACCTACGTCACTTCCGGCTTGGCGGCGGTCGTAACAGCAAAGACGTCACGTTTTTCCCCCATTCTTTTCCTCCTTCGCGGGGTCCTGGATATGACCTAAAACTATATCCGATGGTGAGGCCCCACCTTGCGGGCCTTAGGGAGTGTGGAGCCACCCTTTAATTGCCATTGCTCCCAGGTCCACTCTGACCCGGAGTGGTAGTACCTGTTAGGGTCCCAACTATGGGTTAAATAGAATCCGACTTAAAAAAAAAACAAATATACTCCATTAAAAATCGTTCCTCAAAATAACTAGATTCGGCATTAAATAACCTGAAAAAGGTTGATATGCCGTAAAACAAAAACAGCCAACATCCTCCTTCACGGTGCGGGTTCGAGCCTGCCTTCCTATTACCACTTCTTTTTTTTTGTTTTTTGCTCAACATACACCTCCAAACACTCGTGCAACGCCGGGCTTAAATGCTAGTATATATATACAAAGAATGTTCGAAAAGTAATGCTTTCTATTTTTTTTTATTCTCCAAATCAATCAGACGAGATTGAACTTGTTATGATGAGTGAACTTGTGCATTTATGACCTGAAAGTTTTATTTCTTTGTTGCAGATATTGACGGCGTGAAATTCTAAGAAAGCAACTTCTGTCATGAACGTGCGCCAGCAGCGGTGATGCGTCATTGAATTCCTGGCAAAAGTGGATTAAGAATGCTGGTGACTATGTAAAAAAAATAAATTCTGGAACACAAAAGGCTGCTCGTTTCTATCGCACCACTCGCAACTTCGTAGCTCTTCAGCTTTTTGAGTTAAAAAATATAAGGCTTTACTTTTGGAACCACCCTCGTACACACACACACACACACACACACACACACACACACACACACACACACACACACATATATATTTATATATATATATATATATATATATATATATATATATATACTGCTGATTAAAAATTTAAGACCACTCCAAAATCTTGAAAAAGAAACCCCTTTTTTAAGGATAGATTTTAAAGTCATCCAACTTAAGGTTACTAATGCTACAATCTAAAAAGTTATGGAAACAAAAAGGTCCATTCCAAAGATTTTATTTAAAAATTTGCATTTTTATTAAATTAGGCTTTTTACACATGACCAAGAGTATAAATTGTTAGATTTATGGTAATTTTAATGTTTTTAGTTCAGTTAGAGATTAGCAATCACTGTGTAAAGGTGTTACCATGCCTAAAGCAAGAAAACTAACCGAAGTTGAACGCTCTCGAATTCTAGGATTCCATAAACAAGGTTTGTCACAGCGAGCGATAGCAACTAAGATAAATCGCAGTAAAACTGTTATTTGCAATTTTCTAAAGAACACTGAGAATTATGGAAAAGCAAAATTCTTTGGTAGCCCCCCTCCCAAATTTCTCCGGCATGGAGTGAGAAAATCAGACGGGCTGTTATTAATGACAGTCCTGTTTTCTGATGAGAAAAAAATCAATTTAGATGGTCCTGATGGCTTCCAGCGATATTAACACGAGAAAAACATGCCCCTTGAAATTTTTCCACACGTCATAGTGGTAGAAGGTCCGTAATGGTATGGGGTGCCTGTTTTTACAGAGGGACGATGGAGCTCCAGGTAGTGCAGAGTCGTCAGACAGCAGCTGGTTATGTTAGCATGCTACAAAAAGCATCTTTGATGATGGAGGGTCATCGTTTGCGTGGGGATGGATGGTTATTCCAAAAGGATAATGCTGCAATTCACACTGCAAGACAGACCTTGAGATTTCTACAAGAAAATGGAGTCCATCTCTTGGGACATCCTGCATTCTTACCGGACTTGAACCCACTTGAAAATGTTTGGGGATGGATGACAAGAGAGGTTTATCGAAATGGCAAACAATATTTAATAAAAAAGGAACTTCATGAAGCCATTTTCAGAAACTGGATCAGGATCCCCCGCACCTTAATGGAAACCCTTATTTCTAGCATGCTCCAAAGAATTTTCGAAGTCATCAAAAGCAGTGGAGGTAGAAATTATTATTAAGTTTGATTGTTGAATGTTTCTATACACTTTTCATACACTTTTTTGTACAATTTAATAGAATTTTTGAACTTGGTCTTATAATTTTGATCATGTTTAAAAAGCCTAATTTAATAAAAATGTAAATTTTAAAAATAAATCTTTGGAATGTAGCTTTTTGTTTCCATAACCTTTTAGATTGTAGTATTGGTAACCTTAAGTCGGAATAGTTTAAAATTTATCCTTAAAAAAAGGTTGTTTTTGAAAGATTTTGAAATGGTTTCAAATTTTGGATCAGCAGTATATATAAACTTTCATATATAGATAAAGTATGCATACAGATCTCTCTCTCTCTCACTCTCTCTCTCTCTCTCTCTCTCTCTCTCTATATATATATATATGTATGTATATATATATATATATATATATATATATATATATATATATATATGAAAGGCTATATGTCTGTCTGTCTTTCTCCATATTTTCAAACTCTATCTCCTCCGAAACTAAAAGTTACAGAGCGGCGCCAGGGTCCTGAAATGATTGGATCTTTTTTACAGACCGTTCTTTTATGGGTCTTAAGCCGACTAAAATAGTTTTTAAAGGTTCAAAAATAGGCCAAATTGAAAAAAGAAATCGTTATACATTTTGCACATTCATAGTAGTTTATTTTTAATTTTTAATTTTTAATCAGTTCATATGCGTGTCACATTGGTAAAGTGGTTACGTTACCAACTTTGAATGCTACAGTTTCGGTTTTGATTTTAGCTGATGACACCCTGATACTTTTTTTACTTTTGAAATTACTTTTGAAATCACGACTATAATAATATATACGAAATCTGAACAAATTAAACTTTCATATTTAAGCGTATTTTACGCTCGGGCAAAGCAGCCCCCCCCCGCTAGTATATACATACATACATATATATATATATATATATATATATATATATATACATACATATATATATATATGTACGTATATATATATATATATATATATATATATATAACACTTCAGCAAATCTCCACACTAACGTAATGTACTTGCAATAACCCTTATCCCTGAGTGGCTTCCGGGCCTTGATAAATGGTGATCACTGTGTAAAAAAAATATAAGTATATATATATATTGTAAGAGTGTATGAAGATATGTTTATGGCAATTCAGCTACACAGAGACGTTCATATTTCACTACCGCCCTTATAATTTGTTATATACGCACGAACACACACACACACACACACACACACACACACACACACACACACACACACACACACACACACACACACACACACACATAAGTGAACCTTCTAACTGGATTTACTAGCGTTATGATCAGGTTTGGGTGTTATGTCTGTTATCAAGTTGTTTTATATATATATATATATATATATATATATATATATATATATATATATATATATATAAAACTAGATTGTTATCTGCGCATCTTCTGGGAGTTATGTAAGTAAAATACAATTGTCTCTTTCTACCGTATACATGACCCCCCTCACACCTAGAAAAAATGACGTGTCTTTTTTTTCATGACAGGGCGTTTGTAAAAATAACAGATGTTGGGCGAGACAGTAAATCGGGAAACAGGATGTTGAACTTTGAAACATTTGTCGGGAAAATTACTTCACGTTGAAGAATTAGGGAAAGAGGAATAGAGAGAGAGAGAGAGAGAGAAAGAAAGAAAGAGAGAGGTGGAAGGAAGTTCATTGTGATAGAACTCCGTGTCTTGGGAATAAGGGCCGTAAATCTTTCTTGACGAGATGGAAACAGCACACCCGTCACTAAAGAAATCTCGCAGAATCACGCTATCCACAGATATTATAAAAAAAAACTCAATGATAACGAGAATTTAATTTTGTTTTCGTATTGCACTTTTCGCGTTTTGACTTTTAACGCTTTTAATTCCGTCGACTGAAAAGCTTTATTTTAAAAATGGTGACCCCGACGTGAACATGCAATCTTCGATGATATATTACTTTTGCTATACTGGTACGTTGCATATACGGCACAATCATGTTGATACACCGGTTCTCGCCAGCCCACCGAAGTTAAGCAACGATGAGCCTGGCCAGTACCAGATGGGTGACCATTTGGAAAGGCTAAGCGTTGTATGTACCGCACCGAATTAAAAAAAATTTCAGGTTGCTATCTGGAGCCACGTTTAATTCACTGGGGAAGATGCACCCCTGAATAAACTCGCTTTGCGGGTAGGTTATAACGTGATACTTCACATAATGGTGTACCAGTAACCTCCCTTAACAAGCAACTTCCTGAACCTGCATGTCAAACACGTTTGCTGCAGAGAATGGTAACATTTAAAGTGTATATAGCATGAATCACCTAAAACACTTTGTAGCTGAGGCTAGCTCAATCCTAATGAGCCAAATATATACTTGTGTCCAATCAACGATGTTGTACACTACGATCCCTCGATCGCTCACATTTATAAAATGCGGTTTGTCCATCGGAACGACGAAGACAATCTAGTTATCTGCAACGTGGCAAAAACTAACAAACAAAAATAAATAAATCCAAAAGCATTTATTAGTGTTGATCTCCCGTCTCTTGCTGCCACATGTCCATCTAGCCAGGTTGGATTCGCCCTCCTCCAATCGCATGCCGACCACGGCTGGCCCATTCTAATTTTCAACTTTACACGTCCATTTTATTTGACATGCACTTTGCTTCTTCAAACTATGTGGTGCATTTTCTCCTATTTTTCCTTTTTCTTCTGGCGCATACTTCCTAATTTGCATACGCGCTTTTTTTGACTACTGCTGCTGCTAATCTGGTTGCAAGCCAGCCAGGCAGCCTTCCCCGCTGCTGATATTTTCACACGCGCTTATACGCACTCTCTTACTGGGAGTTTGTTTTAAAGTAAAGCATATATATATATATATATATATATATATATATATTACAGAGAGAGAGAAAGAGAGAGAGAAAGAGAGAGAGAGAGAGAGAGAGAGAGAAATAAAAAGGAACAGACCATATTATGTGTTCATCAACGTTTCGTCTTTATTTCGATACTTGAAATAAAAACGAAATAAAGATGAAACGTTGATGAACACATAATACGGTTTGTTCTTTTTATTTCTCTATTTTTTCGGAATACTATTTCCATTATTTTCATCATATATATATATATATATTGTGAGAGATTATGAAAATATGTTTATGGCAATTCAGCTAAACAGAGACGTTCATATTTCACTACCGCCGTTATAATTTGTTATATACGCACAAAGACAAACAAGCATTTTCAGATACACGACCCTTCCATATCGAACTTCAGAAATGAATGGAAACAAAAACTATTACAACAGAAATGAATGGAAACAAAAACTATTAAAACAGAAAGGAATGGAAACAAAAACTATTACAACAGATATGAATGGAAACAAAAACTATTACAACAGAAATGAATGGAAACAAAAACTATTACAACAGAAATGAATGGAAACAAAAACTATTACAACAGAAATGAATGGAAACAAAAACAATTAAAACAGAAATGAATGGAAACAAAAACTATTACAACAGAAATGAATGGAAACAAAAACTATTAAAACAGAAATGAATGGAAACAAAAACTATTAAAACAGAAATGAATGGAAACAAAAACTATTACAACAGAAATGAATGGAAACAAAAACTATTACAACAGAAATGAATGGAAACAAAAACTATTACAACAGAAATGAATGGAAACAAAAACTATTACAACAGAAATGAATGGAAACAAAAACTATTACAACAGAAATGAATGGAAACAAAAACTATTACAACAGAAATGAATGGAAACAAAAACTATTACAACAGAAACGAATGGAAACAAAAACTATTACAACAGAAATGAATGGAAACAAAAACTATAACAACAGAAATGAATGGAAACAAAAACTATTAAAACAGAAATGAATGGAAACAAAAACTATTACAACAGAAATGAATGGAAACAAAAACTATTACAACAGAAATGAATGGAAACAAAAACTATTACAACAGAAATGAATGGAAACAAAAACTATTACAACAGAAATGAATGGAAACAAAAACTATTAAAACAGAAATGAATGGAAACAAAAACTATTACAACAGAAATGAATGGAAACAAAAACTATTAAAAGAGAAATGAATGGAAACAAAAACTATTACAACAGAAATGAATGGAAACAAAAACTATTACAACAGAAACGAATGGAAACAAAAACTATTACAACAGAAATGAATGGAAACAAAAACTATTACAACAGAAACGAATGGAAACAAAAACTATTACAACAGAAATCAATGGAAACAAAAACTATTACAACAGAAATGAATGGAAACAAAAACTATTACAACAGAAAGGAATGGAAACAAAAACTATTACAACAGAAATGAATGGAAAAAAACTATTACAACTGAAATGAATGGAAACAAAAACTATTACAACAGAAATGAATGGAAACAAAAACTATTACAACAGAAATGAATGGAAACAAAAACTATTACAACAGAAATGAATGGAAACAAAAACTATTACAACAGAAATGAATGGAAACAAAAACTATTACAACAGAAACGAATGGAAACAAAAACTATTACAACAGAAATGAATGGAAACAAAACCTATTACAACAGAAATTAATGGAAACAAAAACTATTAAAACAGAAATGAATGGAAACAAAAACTATTACAACAGAAATGAATGGAAACAAAAACTATTACAACAGAAATGAATGGGAACAAAAACTATTACAACAGAAATGAATGGAAACAAAAACTATTACAACAGAAATGAATGGAAAGAAAAACTATTAAAACAGAAATGAATGGAAACAAAAACTATTACAACAGAAATGAATGGAAACAAAATCTATTACAAAAGAAATGAATGGAAACAAAAACTATTACAACAGAAACGAATGGAAACAAAAACTATTACAACAGAAATGAATGGAAAAAAACTATTACAACAGAAATGAATTGAAACAAAAACTATTAAAACAGAAATGAATGGAAACAAAAACTATTACAACAGAAATGAATGGAAACAAAAACTATTACAACAGAAATGAATGGGAACAAAAACTATTACAACAGAAATGAATGGAAACAAAAACTATTAAAACAGAAATGAATGGAAACAAAAACTATTACAACAGAAATGAATGGAAACAAAAACTTTTACAACAGAAATGAATGGAAACAAAAACTATTACAACAGAAATAAATGGAAACAAAAACTATTACAACAGAAATGAATGGAAACAAAAACTATTACAACAGAAATGAATGGAAACAAAAACTATTACAACAGAAACGAATGGAAACAAAAACTATTACAACAGAAAGGAATGGAAACAAAAACTATGACAACAGAAACGAATGGAAACAAAAACTATTACAACAGAAATGAATGGAAACAAAAACTATTACAACAGAAAGGAATGGAAACAAAAACTATTACAACAGAAATGAATGGAAACAAAAACTATTACAACAGAAATGAATGGGAACAAAACTATTACAACAGAAATGAATGGAAACAAAAACTATTACAACAGAAATTAATGGAAACAAAAACTATTAAAACAGAAATGAATGGAAACAAAAACTATTACAACAGAAATGAATGGGAACAAAAACTATTACAACAGAAATGAATGGAAACAAAAACTATTACAACAGAAATGAATGGAAACAAAAACTATTAAAACAGAAATGAATGGAAACAAAAACTATTACAACAGAAATGAATGGAAACAAAATCTATTAAAACAGAAATGAATGGAAACAAAAACTATTACAACAGAAATGAATTGAAACAAAAACTATTAAAACAGAAATGAATGGAAACAAAAACTATTACAACAGAAATGAATGGAAACAAAAACTATTAAAACAGAAATGAATGGAAACAAAAACTATTACAACAGAAATGAATGGAAACAAAACTATTACAACAGAAATGAATGGAAACAAAAACTATTACAACAGAAATGAATGGAAACAAAATCTATTAAAACAGAAATGAATGGAAACAAAAACTATTACAACAGAAATGAATGGAAACAAAAACTATTAAAACAGAAATGAATGGAAACAAAATCTATTAAAACAGAAATGAATTGAAACAAAAACTATTACAACAGAAATGAATGGAAACAAAAACTATGACAACAGAAATGAATGGAAACAAAAACTATTAAAACAGAAATGAATGGAAACAAAATCTATTACAACAGAAATGAATTGAAACAAAAACTATTACAACAGAAATGAATGGAAACAAAAACTATGACAACAGAAATGAATGGAAACAAAAACTATTAAAACAGAAATAAATGGAAACAAAATCTATTAAAACAGAAATGAATGGAAACAAAAACTATTACAACAGAAATGAATGGAAACAAAAACTATGACAACAGAAATGAATGGAAACAAAAACTATTACAACAGAAATGAATGGAAACAAAAACTATTACAACAGAAATGAATGGAAACAAAAACTATTACAACAGAAATGAATGGAAACAAAAACTATTACAACCAAATCAGACATTTGTGTGAGTACACAGGAGTATGACTTTCAAATTGGAGACAAAATGATAATCAATTGAATTCATGTTAAAGAACTTTAAAACAAACTTCCAGTAAGAGAGTGCGTATAAGCGCGTATGAAAATATCAGCAGAGGGGAAGGCTGGCTGGCTGGCTGTCTGGCTTGCAACGAGATTAGCAGCAGCAGTAGTCAAAAAAAGCGCGTATGCAAATTAGGAAGTATGCGCCAGAAGAAAAAGGAAAAATAGGAGAAAATGCACCACATAGTTTGAAGAAGCAAAGTGCATGTCAAATAAAATGGACATGTAAAGTTGAAAATTAGAATGGACCAGCCGTGGTCGGCATGCGATTGGAGGAGGGAGAATCCTAACCGGCGAGATGGACAGGTGACAGCAAGAGACGAGAGATCAACACTAATAAATGCTTTTGGATTTATTTTTGTTGGTTTGTTATCCAAACATAAGCATAAACTGTTTCCATCTTGATATCCAATCCAAACATATTTTGTATATCCATAACCATTTCCTGTTACTCTATCAAAAACTTTGCTTTACTGCCACTAAAAGTGGTTTTCATTTCATGTACCAAATCTGGAATGAAATTGTCTGGCTTCAACTTGTTCAACTTGTTGGGTACTGCTATCCACTGGGTGCCTGTGACCTATACCGATGATCAGTTGCGGTTAGTGCTGCTTTGAGGCTGTTCTTCGCATTTAATTGCGCTTACTGGCTACCTTTCCAAATGCACTTGTTGGTTCACGGCGTTAACTGTCGGCTATGCCAATATTGTTATTTTTAAGCAGTTACTTGTGTTTGGACATTGACGGTCACTATCGATCATGACCAGTGTCAAGCCATATCGAAATATTCCGAAATAAAATGGCCTGTCTTTAATATTCGGGTACTGTGATCCATTGTATAGTACTGTCATCCAGTGGCTGGCACTGTTAGTTATTTATGACGGTGATTTACACTTATTTTCTAGTAGTTACTGTCACTTTCTGAACTCATGCAGAATATGGACAATGCTATCTGTTAGCTGTGATGGTCAATTAACTGTATACAGTAGTGTTTGTGTGTGAAAATGTGATTTGAAAGTTCATAATAGTTAACAAAATCTGTCATTATTATTTTAGTATGGTCCGTATTCTACATAAGTACCCATTTGTGAAGTTGGAAGTGACTACGCCGACGGTCAACTAAAAAAAGAAACGAAAACATTGACAAAAAATCGATTAAAAATAGAAAAGCTCGAATGAGAATATTGTGTTTGGTAAAATCAAATTGAAATCGATACTGTTAAGATTTTATTCCAATCGGTTAGTTTTACGAAAGCAAACAAATTCGGATAGAAATCGTTCTAGACTGAGTCAAATGTTGCTACGATATACTCATTACGGAAAACCTAATGATAACAGTTCGTGAGGACATTTAGCAAAAGTCGAGTTTTGCTAAGAGTTTAAAAGTTAGCTTTATTTTGAAAGAAGTCGATCAGAAAAGAACACTTTCTAAAGTGAGGTAAATGATGTTACGATGTACTTGATACGGAATCGAGTTGTGGTAAGTCTCACGGTTCGTTTATTTATTGAAATCGCCATGTTGAAAAAGCATTCTGTAGTGTTCGTTGAGTGCGAAACCTAGAATGACGGTTTATGTCTGTTCAGCCAATGAAAGTGTTATTATAAGTGGAAGTGTTCATTAGTTATCGAGGTAATGGTCTGTACGTGTATTATAGTGTCATGTATTGCAATAACGAAATAATTACGGTGATTCGCAGTAAGCGTAGACTATGAAATATTTCATGTTCTAATTGCAGTAGAAAATATGAAATGCGTGAGTTATCCTTTTACCACGGTTCGCTATGACTTGTTCTGAATAATTACTCTCTTCAGAAATAATGTAGCAATTTGTGGTAGCAAATGAAATCGAATGATAATAGCTGGAAAACGTGTATAGAGTGCTGGCATGTCGTGCGATTATTTTCGATTTGTGTGTGGAGGTAGTATTTGTGAAGCTAGACTATTATTTTGTAAAGAAGAAAATTTTCCTATTCGAACAAAGAGATAAATAATTGCACAAGCACATGAGTCATGACGTTAATTTCGGGTAGAATACGACCTCCCCCAAAAAACAAAATTAGTAAGCACGAAGTGAGCGTACTCAGGCGACATGCAAGACTCGCCCCTCTCATGGAAAGGGTGTGGTATCACTGGGGGAGGGTGGCTATCCGTTAACTTTACTAGGTGTGATAAATACAAAACAAAGCTCAACAATGCTGCGTTTTCTTTATAGCCTAACATTAATCCGAAGTTCGTGTTATAACTATAACAAAAATGGCACAAACAACGGACGTAATGATAAAATTCCTAGTTATTTGTTTCCTCACAAAAGCACAGTTGGAGACAAGATCGGCTTTTAATGTGGGTAAAAATTGCCTCAGTCTTGAATGATATCTTCAATAGATAAAGTTCAGCATCAGAATAGATACTAGACATTTTTTTCCTGGCTAAAAGGCCAAGATTTATTGGCAATAAGCCAAAATATAATGAAAGAGTTAAAAGCCAGTTTATAGTCCGAGGGACCGAACAAGACACTTTCGATCGGACAATAGTCAATAACCTTATCACTTACAAAATGGCGTGAAATTGATTCATGATTTTTCTTCTTCGTAGACACTTGGCAATTCTAGACATCTTTTGTATCTAACTTTGTCCAATAGACGACATTTGTTAAGTGTTCCATGAGACAAATCCAATTTTCAATTACGGGTGTCCGTTAGCAATAGTGTTTCGTCGACGCACCTGTTGCCATTGATTAGAAAATAGACACTGTGCCCAAGGGAAGAGGATTGTGGAAATCACCCACCATTCTTTTATATCCAAAAATACATACTTTCGACTTCATTTGCTATGTTGATATTATTTCCTTAGAATCATCGCGTATTTATATATACTAACACGTTGTAGTCTTGGCCTTCGGGACAAGATCAAAGTGTAGTATATGTTCTTCAGATGCTGCACTTCTATTTCTTGTTCTCTTTCGGTGGAGGAGAAATACTTCACGACTGAGACAATTTTTATTTTTGTACCTTTTCTCCACATTAAAAAAAACGACCCTGGTGTCTAACTCTGTCCCGTGGGGAGGCATAGTAAATAGGTATATATACTAACTGGACGCGTTGCCCGGCGTTGCCCGGCGTTTCTCGGTCGTACAATACGCTTAAATATGATATTTTAATTTATACAGATTGCGTATGTTTTATCATAGAATCAATCCTCTATTGAATATTATATATTATGAGGAATAATTCGCCCGGTGGACTAATTCGCAAAAAAAAAAAAAAAAAAAAAAAAAATAAATAAATAAAAAATGAAAATAAATAATAATAATAATGATAATATCGTCGATCAAATTCCGCCCGTGTTTGTTTACAATATCAGGCCAGTTGATATTTGGGTTTGACGATTTTAAAAATAGTCTTCCTTCTCTTATAGATAAAAAAATATAATTTTTACAGGGGAATATTTTACGTTAGACCGACCAAGGTTACACCGGTGTAACGTAAAATATTCCTCTGTAAAAATTCTTTTTATCTATAAGAGAAGAAAGATTATTTTCAAGATCGGATTTTTTCAATTTCTTATACGTATCGGATGAATTTCTGTACAAAACATATCTAAGAACACTGCCAGACATATGAATTACCTTTGTGTGAGATTTGCAAAAGATAGGCTCAGCCGTTGCGGAACTCACATAGACTTAAAGTGTATGGAACTCACATACACTTAAAGTGACTTATATATATATGTATATATATATATATATATATATATATATATATAGTAATTTATAAAATATATATGGCGATTAAGCTACACTGAATATTCTGCGTTTCATCCAACTATAGGATTCGTCAGGCTTATGCGCGAATTCTGTCGTTGCTTCTTGTTTTTATATATGTTGAGGATTTCTAGTTGGCCAATCAGCTTTCTAGTATCCACCGCGCCCCTTCCTATCAGCCAATCGGCATGCATTTTATCAAACAAAGGATCTATATATATATATATATATATATATATATATATATATATATATATGTATATATATATATAGCGTTGAGACGATTCCAATTTTTTCCCCGATTCCGATACAATTACCGATTCTGATTCCGATTCTTTATAAATCGCTGAATATTTAAATTATAGAGTTGTTATTTCCTTCCCAACTACCACAAAAACACATGGTAAATGTTCAGATATTTTCCGGCACCGCAATAACACCTTTGTTGGGAGGGATCTATAGGTTTTAGTTTTACTGGAAGTTTAAAATCAAGAAATATTGGTTATTTTATTATTACTTGGCCTTTTGGTCAAGATCAAAGTGTAGTATCTATACTAATGCTTGGCCTTCGGGTCAAGATCAAAGTGTAGTATCTGTTCCGGCAGATGCTGCACTTAAGATGGTTTGTACCAGTCAATGGAGGGGAAACCCTCTATACTGGGACAATTACTATTTTTGGTAACCAGAGTGACCCCTTTTAGGGGAGCTGGTTTTTACCTCACATTAAAAACGGCCTTGTGCCTAATTTGCTCAGTGGGGGAGCAAATAAATACCATCAAAGTGTAGTATCTATTCCGACAGATACTGCACTTAAGATAATTTGTACCAGTCAATGGAGGGGAAACCCTCTATACTGGGACAATTATTATTTTTGGTAACCAGAGTGCCCCCTTTTTGCCCACTTTTAGGGGAGCTGGTTTTTACCTCACATTAAAAACGGCCTTGTGCCTAATTTGCTCTGTGGGGGAGCAAATAAACACCATCCATTCCGACAGATACTGCAAGCAAAGACCATATGTGGGGGACACCCCACATATAAGTTATTGGTCAATGTAGGGGCAACCCTTCATACCAATTGTCACTATCCAGCTCCCCTACTCCCCGGGGAGTTGGTCCCCATTTCCCCTTCACTCCTCACATTAAAAATCGGCCTTGTGCCTAATTTGCTCGGTGGGGGAGCAAATAAATACCATCTGTTCTTCAGATGCTGCACTTCATTTTCTTGTTCTCTTTCGGTGGAGGAGAAATCCTTCACGACTGAGACAATTTTTATTTTTGTACCTTTTCTCCACGTTAAAAAAAACGACCCTGGTGTCTAACTCTGT
>NC_136516.1:15767191-15824691 GCF_053919585.1 Euprymna scolopes
GAACAGCGAAGGAGGAAAAGAACGTAAAAATTAGGCAGACTGTCTCGAACCCGTGACGCGAAGGCGGAAAAGAAAGTGACGAAAACTTGACGTCTTACCCCTACTCCATAATGCGACCGGAAGTTCGGAACGTTGGTATTAAAGTCATTCCAACCGGTACGATGACTTGCAACAATGGCGACGCAAAAAAAAAGCAAAAACAAATAAAAAACAAAAAACAAAAAACAAGCAAACAAAAAAAATAAACCATTTTTGTAGAAAACTGGCCAGTTGAGAGTGAGTAATTAATGTTTTTAGCCAATCTTTCGATATTTGTTGTCAGAAGGGTCGAACTTACAAACGCTACCGATCTCGTGAAAATCCGTCGCCTCTGTCGAATGTTTTAGACATGCATACATACATACATACATACATACATTTAAACAGACAAGTGAGATTTATATATATATATTTAATAGAACAACAGGAGTATGAAATGAAGTCACAAAACTATATATTGGTGGATATAGATTGGTTCATTTATTTAGTAATGGAATACAGGCAATTATTTGAGGGATAGAAGGGACTCTTTATGCCAAGGTATTTCGAAGCCTAATGCTTCTCATTAGAAGATTAGAGAAGATGCTAGGTAGCATGGTGGAGATGCTGCGTCAAGCGTAGGGTTCATTAGGAGCGAAAAAGACTAAGTGAAATTATAGAATGTTGAGGTAAGCTTTATTGAATTCTAAATAAAGGAGAAGCTTGCTTTATATAGTATGATGTAAAAAAGTATATATGGTCTTTACCATAGTGTTGAGTTTATTTTTAAATTTAAGTGGTATATGTTTTAGGGTAAATTGGGGGTATATTGTGGCTGCGCGTTAATTTTATTTTAACGGTTTGAGGTGTCTATTATCTATGGAGTGGTATTTTTGACAGGTGCAACCCATACGGCAAATAGCAACTATAAAATCGCGTATAATTTTGGGAGTGGTAGTTGCAAGGCTATAATATTGATTTTCAGAGTTCGGTATATGCTAGGTACTATGCGGCAATATTTCTAAGTTTCTTCTGTTATGATATAGGGAGTGTGGGTGGTAGGAGG
The DNA here is from genome assembly GCF_053919585.1 of Euprymna scolopes. Classification (NCBI taxonomy): domain Eukaryota; kingdom Metazoa; phylum Mollusca; class Cephalopoda; order Sepiida; family Sepiolidae; genus Euprymna; species Euprymna scolopes. The sequence goes on from NC_136516.1 coordinate 15,768,276, forward strand.
ATAGGATGACAATGTCTTTGGGTGCGTTTAACTTGATGAAGGTTTTTGGATAGAGATAATTGGCGTAGTGGAAGAGTAAGGAGAAATTTACTACTTATAAAAATGGTAATAATACCAATAATAATAATAATAATAATAATAATACCAATAATAATACCAATAATAATAATAATAATAATAATACCAATAATAATAATAATAATAATACCAATAATAATACCAATAATAATACCAATAATAATTATAATAATAATAATAATAATAATAATAATAATATTAATAATAATACCAATAATAATAATAATAATAATAATAATAATAATAGTAAAAATAAAACAATAATAATAATAGCAATAATAGTAATAACAATACTACCACCACCACCACCACCACCACCACCACCACCACCACCACCACCACCACCACTACTACTACTACTACTACTACTACTACTACTAATAATAATAATAATAATTATAATAATAATAATAATACTAATGTTAATAATAATTACTAGGGTCGCTACAAATAGCCATGTGTTTCAGTCAAAGAGACTTCCTTAGGCGACCCAGAACCTCTCGACGCCAAAAAGAAAAATGGGGAAAATTAGTTGTTTCTCTAATCTTTCACCCCTTTTTCTTTTTGGCGTCGAGAGGTTCTGGGTCGCCTAAGGAAGTCTCTTTGACTGAAACACATGGCTATTTGTAGCGACCAAATGTAACTGTTTACCCTCAAATGATATATATATATATATATGTATGTATATATATATATATATATATATATATATATATATATATATATATATATATATGTGTGTGTGTGTGTGTGTGTGTGTGTGGATAGATAGTAATAAGTTGAGACATGTAGTAATAAACAGTAAGATTGTACACCTAAAAAAAGCAGAGAATTAGAATTGTCTTCGAGAATAAAGTACGAAGTAAAATTCAGCTGTAGGTGACATTCCACTGGAAGTTGATGGTTCAATCCTTAATGGGAGCGATATGAAGAATATAATCGCAAATGACTTTTACCCGATCTTGGCTGGTGAAGCGAAAGCATGCTACCATTTTGGATTTAATAAATAACTAGCTGGCAGCGCGGCGTTGCCCAGTCGTACAATATGCTCAAATACGATATTTTAATTTATGCAGGTTGCATATGTATTATTACAGAATCAATCCTCTATTGAATATTATATATTACGAAGAATAATTTGCCCAGTTGTCTAATTCGCAAAAACAAAAACAACAACAAAAAAATAAATAAATAAAATAAATAAATAAAAAATAACAATAAAAAAAAATATAGAAAATAATAAGGATAATGTTGTTCATCAAATTCCGTCTTTTTTTTACAATATCGCGTCAGCTGATATTTAGGCTCGACGATGAATGCCCTGGAAAAGTCACTTCTGATTTATATTTAGTTTTAAAATATGCAAACGAAGAAATGGTTTGCGGCGAATTTAAATGGTACCTCTCCTTTAAAATAACGTGGTGAGATACACCCGTGCTTTATCAGGAGCTTGAACGATCTGTACTTGAATGCTCTACTACTAAGTTATATCTCCAGATTATAATAAATCTGTTTGTTTTGAGAAGGAATGATTTCCTAACATTTTATTATCTCCCTTGGTCAGTGTAAAGTAAAATATTCCCTGTAAAACTTATTCTTTTTTTATCTATAAGAGAGAAAAGCTATTTTTAAGATCGGATTTTTTCGATTTTCGATTCTTATCGGAGGATTCCTGTACAAAACATATCTAAGAACACCGCCAGACATATAAATTAGGTTTGTATGAAATGTTCAAAAGATAGGCTCAGCAGTTTCGGAACCTATGAGGGAGGAACTCTCTTTATCTCTCTCTCTCCCTCCCTCTCTCTCACAACGCATCCTATTTCGTCTGAGATCACAGCTCTCCTGATGCATTGTCCTTGAGTTATATCTGTTGCCGGCCTCGATGTACCATTGCCTTCAGTTCCAAGAGCAGCTGTGATATTTTCTTGGGTGTTATTGCTGCTTGTGTTACATAAGGGAGGGAGAAGAAGAGGATTTTACTTGGACACTTTACTTGAGGGATACTGGTACCCTGGTGATGACGTGTCCATTTTACTAATGAAGAGAAGAAGTTTACGACGATGAGAGAGAGAGAGAGAGAGAGAGAGAGAGAGAGATATTACGAGTGTTAAAAGACAAGAGAACGGGACCCAAGATCCCTTAAACCGTTTGTCTAGTAGTTAGGACGCTTGTTGTGTATTTATGTGTTTGAATTAAAGAAGATTCATACCTGGTTCCGCTGCTCTGGGAGAGTCTTCATCTGGGTGGAGCTCTCTTGCTGTTTTCGCCGGAATACACAAGATGAAGACAGATGTTGGGTTTTCAACCTTTTATTTTCCCAGGCATGATCTGCAGATGCCGCCATCGATGGGGCGCGCATCTCCCCCTTACTTTTTAGAACCATTTTAGACTTCTGCTCGGCTCGGCATTTTCTGAGAGACTCAACGTTTCACCAACCTTGCCACGTAGCATCACATGACATCCGGTCAGATGAAACGTCACTTCCTGCAACGTGGATTAACTACAAAAATATCTCTCTGACCTCCTCCCCCTCTCCCTCTCTCTCTCTCGATCTACTATCTAATAGAGACACAGAGAGAGAAAATAGAGAGGGTATGAAAGAGCCAGAGGGAGAGAGAGAGAGAGAGAGAGAGAGAGAGAGAGAGAGAGAGAGAGAGAGAGAGAGGAGAGATGCTCTTTAACACTTGGGCTACTGCGCATTGTGGCGCTTGCAACGGTACTTTTGATTTTCCTCAAGCGTCTGGCTATCTGACCATAAGACTCTCCCGTGTTATGCAATTCGAGCATTAGTTCATGTTCGCGGGGGCGAACTGCGATTTTCGACGCCGTCGAGCATTGGATGTTGACCATGGACTAGGTTCCGATGTGGCGGTTGAGTTTAAGTTAACGCGGTCGGAATTTCTAACCACATGATGATTACTTTACCTCGTTGACGGTTAGGTAATATTAGGTAAATTGAACATTTTAATCCAATTTCTATAATATTTTATTTTTATCCGAAATTTAAAAAAATAAATGTTGAATATCAAATTTGGCAAAATACACAATTAATATTACACGTTTAGATACTTTTGAAACTTTGGTCCGCATTTCAATGAACAAACTCTAAAGCATCATATGGAAATACCTTTTTAAAAATTAAAATAATTATTTATATTCACAGCACAATATCGCCGTTTTTTCGCACGAATAGTTTTGCAAGATCAGAATAATTTCGCAATATCGTACGAACAGTTTTGCATTATTGTACGAAAAGTTTGCAATATCATACGAAAAGTTTTGTAATATCGTTTGAATAATTTCGCAATATCGACGAATAGTTTTGCAATATTGTAGAAAGGTTTTCAATATCGTTTGAATATTTTTGCAATGTCGTACTAATATTTTTGCAATATCGTACAAAAAGTTTTGCAAGATTGTACGAAAGGTTTTCAATATCGTTTGAATAATTTTGCAATGTCGTATGAATATTTTTGCAATATCGTACAAAAAGTTTTGCAAGATTGTACGAAAGGTTTTCAATATCGTTTGAATATTTTTTGCAATGTCGTACGAATATTTTTGCAATCTCGTACAAAAAGTTTTGCAAGATTGTACGAAAGGTTTTCAATATCGTTTGAATATTTTTTGCAATGTCGTACGAATATTTTTGCAATATCGTACAAAAAGTTTTGCAAGATTGTACGAAAGGTTTTCAATATCGTTTGAATATTTTTTGCAATGTCGTACGAATATTTTTGCAATATCGTACAAAAAGTTTTGCAATATTGTACGAAATGTTTTCAATATCGTTTGAATATTTTTGCAATGTCGTACGAATATTTTTGCAATATCGTACAAAAAGTTTTGCAATATTGTACGAAAGGTTTTCAATATCGTTTGAATATTTTTGCAATGTCGTACGAATATTTTTGCAATGTCGTACGAATAATTTTGCACGATTGTAGAAAGGTTTTCGATATCGTTTGAATATTTTTGCAATATCGTACACATAGTTTTGCAAGATTGTACGAAAGGTTTTCAATACCGTTTGAATAATTTTGCAATGCCGTACGAATAATTTTGCAACATCGTACGAATAATTTTGCAATGTCGTACGAATCGTCTATTATAGTAGAGTAGTTTAATTTTATGCAGATTCCCGAATTCGACAAGATACACCTGAAGAATGTCGAATGCGCACATCGACCGAAACGATGTACGAATAACGCTTAAGGTGCGAAAAATAATCTGAAGAATCGAAATTGATTTTTGTCCTTGCTTTGCTTATAATCGATTGACCAAGAGGAAAACGAAAATCATTAAATTAGAATTAAGTTTGAATATTTAGAAAAATATTTAGAAAAAATATTTAGAAAAAATATTTAGTAAAAATATTTAGAAAAAATATTTTGAAAAATATTTAGAAAAAATATTTAGAAAAAATATTTAGAAAAAATATTTAGAAAATATATTTAGAAAATATATTTAGAAAAAATATTTAGAAAAAATATTTAGAAAAAATATTTTGAAAAAAAATTTAGAAAAATATTTAGAAAAATATTTAGAAAAAATATTTAGAAAAAATATTTAGAAAAAATATTTAGAAAAAATATTCAGAAAAAATATTTTGAAAAATATTTAGAAAAAATATTTAGAAAAAATATTTAGAAAAAATATTTTCAAACGCTCATATTGTATGGACGCATCTTTCGAATAATCACGTGACGATAGGATTACGTCACATATACTGAATTCGAAAACATGTTTTAAATATCTCAGTTAGCAACACTGCTTGTAATCAGAAGAGTAAAAAAAAATGGGCTTAAGCTTTACTTGCAACAGTCTCGTAACTCTTGTTTCCCTTTTTTGTCCTTTAGTCCTCACATTCCATCAGCGACGTTTCTAGACCAAAGGTGAAAGAATTGCTGTTTTCTGGGTTGGAACCTATCCACCTCACGCTTACCGTTGGCTGTTTCTTTAATCTCGAAGTAATATTGTTTTAGCACCTTGCATCAAGTGGCTTTATGCTTTGTCTGGAGCGATTCCCATAAAAAATATTTACAGTGAAACATAAGGGGTTGGGAGTATAATTACTTACAAGAATTTCGAAAGCAGTAGTCATCTAGGCTGATGACTGCTCCGATCAGGCAAACCCCAATGAGCATCAAGATTGGTTGAGCAGAGGACATGTTGGCCACTTCCGGTGATAATGGCAGGCGGCTCGTTCGTTTCCGTCACGTGGGAATGGTTATAAAGAATAAAGAGCTGGAAGGCCATGGCCATCGGACCTACAGGAAAAGAAAAATAGAAACGTAATTCAGTAAATATATATATATTGACATTGGCTTTTCATATTCTAAAATTAACTCAATCAGCATTCAATTTTTTTCCTTTTCACTCATTTTTCTTAAATTATTCCAGCCAGTTTTAAATTTCTTCCATTTCTTTTTTTTTTCTGCGCACATCTTATCTTTCTTTAAATAATATTATTTGAACTCATTCCCTTTTCCTTGTACCCATTTGTGAATTATTCCACTGAAAATATATGCACATATTACATAGGTTTTTGAAAATATATGCACATATTACATAGGTTTTTGAAAATATATGCACATATTACATAGGTTTTTGAAAATATATGCACATATTACATAGGTTTTTTGAAAATATATGCACATATTACATAGGTTTTTGAAAATATATGCACATATTACATAGGTTTTTGAAAATATATGCACATATTACATAGGTTTTTGAAAATATATGCACATATTACATAGGTTTTTTGAAAATATATGCACACATTACATAGGTTTTTGAAAATATATGCACATATTACATAGGTTTTTGAAAATATATGCACATATTACATAGGTTTTTGAAAATATATGCACATATTACATAGGTTTTTGAAAATATATGCACATATAACATAGGTTTTTGAAAATATATGCACATATTACATAGGTTTTTGAAAATATATGCACATATTACATAGGTTTTTGAAAATATATGCACATATTACATAGGTTTTTGAAAATATATGCACATATTACATAGGTTTTTGAAAATATATGCACATATTACATAGGTTTTTGAAAATATATGCACATATTACATAGGTTTTTGAAAATATATGCACATATTACATAGGTTTTTGAAAATATATGCACACATTACATAGGTTTTTGAAAATATATGCACATATTACATAGGTTTTTGAAAATATATGCACATATTACATAGGTTTTTTGAAAATATATGCACATATTACATAGGTTTTTGAAAATATATGCACATATTACATAGGTTTTTGAAAATATATGCACATATTACATAGGTTTTTGAAAATATATGCACATATTACATAGGTTTTTTGAAAATATATGCACACATTACATAGGTTTTTGAAAATATATGCACATATTACATAGGTTTTTGAAAATATATGCACATATTACATAGGTTTTTGAAAATATATGCACATGTTACATAGGTTTTTGAAAATATATGCACATATTACATAGGTTTTTTGAAAATATATGCACACATTACATAGGTTTTTGAAAATATATGCACATATTACATAGGTTTTTGAAAATATATGCACATATTACATAGGTTTTTGAAAATATATGCACATATTACATAGGTTTTTGAAAATATATGCACATATTACATAGGTTTTTGAAAATATATGCACATATTACACAGGTTTTTACGCTAATAAAAAATAGTAAGAATAATAATAACAAAAACAGCAACAATAACAAGAACAGCAATTCTATATCTAAATATTTTTATGAAGACAGGGGGTGGGGGGCGTCGTAAAATACGCTTAAATATGATATTTTAATTTTTCCAGATTTCGTATATATTATTATCGAGTCGTGATTTCAAAAGTAAGAAAAAAAGGCATTTGGGTGCTGTCAGCTAGAATCGAAACCGAAAGCAAAACTGTAGCAATCAAAGCTGGTGACGTTACCACTGTACCAGCGTGATACACATATGAATTGATTAAAAATAAACTAAGATAAATGTACCAAATGTATAACAATGTTTGCAATTTATTTTAGACGGCTAAAGACCCATAGAAGAACGGTTCATAAACAAATCGAATCATTTGAGACCCCAAGCGCCGCTCTGCGAATTTTAGTTTCGGAAGAGATAGAGTTTGAAAATATGGAAACAGAAAAACAGATGGGCAGACAGAAAGACTTACATATAACTTTTATATATTAGATTTATAAACGAATCAGAATCGAAATCAGTAATTTTATCGGAATCGGGAATTTAGAACAGAGTCGGTAATTGTATCGGAACCGGAAAATTTTTTTGAATCGTTCCGTCATTAATAAGTATCCTCGTAAAACTAAAAAGCAAAAATCTAATACATAAAAGGATATATGTCTGTTTGTCTGTCCTCATATTTTCAAACTCCATCTCTACCGAAACTAAAAGTTGCAGAGTAGCGCTAGGGGCCTCAAATGATTGGATATTTTATGAGCCGTTCTTTTATGGGCATTTAGCCGGGTAAAATAGCTTTTAAGGGGTTAAAAATCGATAAAAATTGAAAAAAATCGTCATGCAGTTTGTACATTCATCTTACTTTATTTTTGATTTTTAATTTTCAATCAATTCATTGGTACAGTGGTAACGTCACCAGCTTCGAATGCTACAGTTTTGCTCTGTTTCGATTTTAACTGATGGCACCAAAATACTTTCTTTTTTTTTACTTTTTTTTTACTTTTTTTTACTTTTGAAATCATATTATATCATATTATATACGAAATCTGGACAAATTAAAGCACCATATTTAAGCGTGCTTCACGCCCGGCCATAGCCGACTCCCCGCTAGAATAATACATGAAAAGCTATATGTAAAGCCGGGCCCTCCCCGCTAGTATATATATAATGCGCGTTTTCCTTTTTTTTCTCTAATCGTTTTTTTAATAGCAGAAGTAAAAGTCATTCCATGCAATATAATTCAAAAAACAGTTTAAAATGTTTATGACAAAACCGGTCAACCCAAAATTGCTGACACGTATATGTTTGTAATCTAATATATATAAAATGATATATGTCTGTCTGTCTGTCTCCATATTTTCATACTTGATTTCTACCGAAACTAAAAGATTCAGCGCGGCGCTAGGGGCTTCAAATGATTGGATTTTTTTATGGACCGCTCTTTTATGGGTCTTTAGCCGGTTCAAATAGTTTTTAAGGGATCCAAAAAGGAGTCAAAATTAAAAAAAAAGTCGTCATACATTTTGCGCATTCATCTTAGTTTATTTTTAATCAGTGCATGTGCGTGTCACGTTGGTACAGTGGTAACGTCACCAGCTTTGAATGTTATAGTTTTGCTTTTGGTTTCAATTCTAGCTGATGGCACCCAAATACTTTTTGGTCCCCCGACAAAAGGAGGGTGGATCTGTAAGTTCACCTTTGTGCGTTCGTCCGTTCGTCCGTCCGCACTTTTTTCAATAACTAAGCCTTGTAATTTTTTTTGGAAATTTTGCACAAACATTAAGCATGATATGAGTAAAAAGTAACAGAACGGATTTTCCGGGAAAACTCCGGTGCCCCCCCCCAGGATTGCTTTTCGGGTTAAAAATGGTTAAAACTGACACTTAAAAATAAAAAAAAAGATGATGCCTTGGATTTTTATAAAACTTTCTGAAAAGTTGTAACTAACCGATTTCTTTATAATTTTGTTTGCCTATACCTCGCGAAAACTACAGGGGCTCTTTTAGGGCTAATAGAAACACTCCGTTTTTGAGACTATTTTACCATATTTGTCCAAATTTTTCTATGTATGTCTATTTAGCAGTTTTGCATGGTGCTGAACTTAAATTTAAATATCTTAAGGCCTTGGGGACTTTTGGGGCTAAATGGAGGGGATGCAATGATGGACTTAGCCATTTATTTTTTTTTGCATGGTGCAGAATTCAAATTTACATATGTTAAGGCCTAAAACTACACCGTTTGTTCATTTTCACCAGCATTTGACGTCCCCTGGGGACTTTTGGGGTTAAAAAGGAGTGGGAGTGGGAGACAAATGCTGAACGTAGTAATTTTTTATGCGTCATTCACTGTGCACTCATGGGGATTATGCATGCGTCACTTGTTTACTTTTGAAATCACGAATCTATAATAATATAATATTATAATAATATAATAAATATAATAATATAATATTATAATAATATAATAAATGTAATAATATAATATTATAATAATATAATAAATATAATAATATAATAATATAATATTATAATAAATATAATAATATAATAATATAATAAATATAATAATATAATATTATGATAATATAATAAATATAATAATATAATATTATGATAATATAATAAATATAATAATATAATATTATAATATTATAATAATATAATAATATAATGATATAGTATAAATATAATATAAAAAATATAATAATATAGTATTATAATAATATAATGATATAATAATAATACGAAATCGGAACAAATTAAAACATCATATTTAAGCGATAATCTTTTAATGTATTTTTCAATATAAACTGCATCGCATGCACGCATGTAGCACACACCAGGGCCGGCCTTAAGTATGGGCAAACTAGGCAACCACCTAGGGCCTCCGATCGGTGTGGGGGCCTCGCACAGGAATCATAAGAAAAAAGTTATATATTTAAAGAGCGAACTACAACCAAAGTAAAAACGTGATTTTTTTTTCTTAGAAATCAGAGAAAGGAAGAATCGAGAAACTTAAATTAGGTGGGGGAAAGAGGGATTTCTGAGAAATCTAGAATCGACTCTTCGAGAAACTTCCAATGCTTTCCATTGGTTCTATAAAAGAAACTAAGCAACACCTGCTTCAGTTTTGTATTCTAATTCGTGTTTGATTGGATTATTATGTCAAGAAGTGCGGTGTGGAACCACTTCACCATTTAAGTGCACACAGACTATTTAAGGTAACTTAAAAAAGCTTTTCTTTATACATTGTACGTTTAATATAAAACTATCGTTATTTTTGTTGTGAATGCTGTTCGCATTACGTTAATGTTACACAGACGTTTAGATAATTATGTTTAGCGTAAATAGGCACAGTTTTTCAAATAATCTTATAAATTTTCCTAATGTGTGTGTGTGTGTGAGTGTGTGTGACGCGGTTTATCTCAGCCTACAGGCAACCCACCTAGGCAAGTAAGGTACCGAAATGAAGCTTATGACTTAGAGGATATTTTAGTGATATTTATATCCAGGTTTGGTCTATGGAAATGCAAAAAAAAAAAAAAAATAATAATAATAAAATAAAATGAAAAAAAATACCGATTTACTAAACAACGTTTTATTTACTAGATATTTTTCCTAATGTGTGTGTGTTTGTGTGTTACGCGGTTTATCTCAGCCTACAGGCAACCCAGCTAGACAAGTAAGAAATGCAAAAAATAAATAAATAAATAAAATAAAATGAAAAAAAAATAACGATTTACTAAACAACGTTTTATTTACTAGATATTTTTCCTAATGTGTGTGTGTGTGTGTTTGTGTGTTACGCGGTTTATCTCAGCCTACAGGCAACCCAGCTAGGCAAGTAAGAAATGCAAAAAAAAAAAAAAAAAATAAAAAAATAAAATGAAAAAAAAATAACGATTTACTAAACAACGTTTTATTTACTAAATATTTTTCCGGTACAAGCACCTCAGTTTGCCCAGCTGGGTAAACTTGGGTTCTTGTGAAACAAAAATATATAGCAGTGAAAATCCTCTCAATTTATTAGCCATTATATTTATGACGTATTTTACTGGCTTCAATGTCAAAGTTTTCTTCAGCATCAAATAAATCCCACAACTTTTTCTTTTTTCTTTTTTGTGGGTTATTTTTTGCCAACTAAAATGCTGTCACCCCCCTCATCAGCATTTCTTGCCACTATTATTCTTTTTTTGTCAATTCTTTATTTTAAAAAAGAGCGTTTGGGCTTTTTAGCTTCCTCAGAAACCGAGTTATTCAAATTTGGGCTATTCATAAAGGGAATAAATCTTTGACCAAAAAATATGTTTATTGAGTGTAAAAGTTACGTGTGGTCTTTATCATACGTAATCTTTTACGTGCGAGAAGGCAATTTACATATATGTAAATTATTGGAAATAAATAACATACGTTCCTGTATATGCTTTGTTAAAAGTAGAAAAACATTTAATCCATTTTGTTATATATATGTGTGTGTGTGCGTGTGTGTGCGCGCGTGTGTGTGCGTGCGTGTGCGTGTGTGTGTGCGTGTGTGTGCGTGTGTGCGCGCGCGCGTGTGTGTGCGTGTGTGCGTGTGTGTGTACGTGTATGTGTGCATTGCTTAAAAACATAGAATTATGCACACCTGTAGTTATATATACACATACACTTGCATATACAGGTTTCATTGAACAGCAGGGCTCATTTTTATTTGTTTTTCTTGCGATTCATTTTGTTCGTTTGCGATCCGTTTTGTCCATTTGGCGGCCTAACGTTGGAACGTTCTTTTCGAGTGTAAAAATAAATTTACCATAGTCACAAACGTTTTCGACTTTCACGAGTCGTCTTCAAGCGAGTGATGAATAAAAAAATTGCGTTTAGTGAATTTATTGAAAAAGTCGATTAAGATCGTTTAAAATCGTTAAAAACACTTAAGCGTGTCCTCCCCACTCACATTGGGCCTGATGGTTGTTTTTCTTGTGTGAAATATGCAATTTTAAACGGTTTTAGTCGACTTTTTCAGTAAATATACTATACACAATTTTTAATTTTAAATATACTATACACAATTTTTAATTTTAAATATGCTATACACAATTTTAAATTTTAAATATACTATACACAATTTTTAATTTTAAATATGCTACACACAATTTTTAATTTTAAATATACTATACCCAACTTTTAATTTTAAATATACTATACACAATTTTTAATTTTAAATATACTATACCCAACTCTTAATTTTAAATATACTATACACAATTTTTAATTTTAAATATACTATACACAATTTTTAATTTTAAATATACTATACCCAACTTTTGATTTTAAATATACTACACAATTTTTAATTCATTACTCGCTTGAAGACGATTCATGACAGTCGAAAACGTACGCGACGATGGCAAATTTCTTTTTACACTTGAACAGAACGTTCGAACAATAGTCCGCCAAATGGACAGAACGGACTGCAAGAGAAACATACAAAAAAACAAAAAAAACAAAACAAAAAAACAACAAAAAAAAAACAGGAATTATCCCTGATGTTTAATGAAACCGACATAAGAGAAAAAATGCGGCCCAAATCCACAAAATTGCATATACATATATACACACATATGCAAAGTATATAAATATAGAAAAGAAACAAGTAATCAATAAAATAATATATTCAAGATGTTTTAGTCATTAATTGATGGCAGAAAAATGTATATATTCAGAAATTAAGCGATTAAAGAACATAGAAATATATATATAAAAAATATATGTGGTCTTAATGTACCTGGACAACTACAGACCATTACAGCTAAACAATAAACGCAAATAAATCACGTGACATCCTCCTCTCCCTTTTCAAAGTATCCAAAATGCAAAAAGTCATGCGATTAAATGAACAAAAAAAAGAAATCTTATACAATCAAAAACGAAACCAAAAAGGCGGAACGGGTCCATTTTAATTAAAAATAAATGACAGACGGAAGGAAAAATTACTCAAAAGGGGAAAAAGAGAAATAAAATAAAATCGATATGAAATCGAAAAGACTCGAGGACGCTGGAAATCAGAAGAGCGATCGAAAAATGTTTTTCTAGAGGGCATTCTTGCCTCTTCAGATCCTTGAAACGATCATTAGCCAAAGTTCTTGAGTTCCTTAACAAGTGGCGTCACAGAGTGGAACAATTAAATTGCCCTAGAAAAGACGACATGATTCCATTTCCGGAACAGCTCAACGAAATGTTCGGACACGGTTACGATCTTTGGTGTGGTTTCAAGTGAGGACCACATCATGTTACCTCGCATCTTCGAAGTCGGCTTGAAAGTCAACACCAAAGTGTACCTGGATGTGCTGAAAAGTGTGCTGATCCCGTGATGCCATCAGGTGGCCGCTGGCAGACCCTGCATGTGGCAACAGGACTCGGCACTGGTCCACAAATCCCAAGAGAACCAGGCTTGACTTAAGAAGGAGTACTAAGACTATTTCGTTTGGTCATATGTCGAGAACATCACCAACCTGACCTCCTACAATACAAAAGCTAGCCTGATCGCCGTCCGCCGAGTATTCGTCGAGCATCTGCCGACGCTTGTGGAAAAGGCATGCTCCTAGTTCTGGACACGTATCGAGGCGGTGACTGAAGCTGAAGGCGGCTACATTGAATAGATTTCAGCTCTACTATAGTTTTAAAATAAAGCTGTATTGTTGTTTTCATCAGGGCGACAAATTTATCGTTCCATCCTGTATTTCTTGCTTTCCTCTTTTTTTTCCTCTTTTTTATCCTCTTTTTTATCCTCTTTTTTTCCTCTTTTTTCCCCTCTTTTTTCCCCTCTTTTTTTCCTCTTTTTTTTCCCTCTTTTTTTTAAAACTCATTTTTACCCGAAACAAGACTTGCTGCCACTTTGACGTACAGGATAATCTCTATTTCTATCTCTACTATTATATAAACGGAACTGTTTGTGTGTGTGTGTATGTGTATGTGAGTTCGTTCCCTATGCACCCGAAAACGGCTGGGTCGATTTTTCTGAAATGTCACACGAAAGCACTTTATGTGCCTTGCAGTGTCTTTAAATAAGCATTCTATCGGAATGTATTCGACCAGTATCGATAATCGATAATCGAAATAATCCAATGTAAGACAGAATAGGCGATTTTGACTAAAGTTAACACCTTATACAACCTAACATCATAAATGCATTTGAGAAATTTTATTACCACGCAACTGTTTAAGCGCTACCTTTAGGAGAAGTGCTTTCCGACTCCCTGGAAGACCTCATCAGTTTGCCCTGTATTTAAGAATTCAGGTGATAAGTCATCTCCCTCTCAGTACAGACCTATAAGTCTCCTGTGTATTATGAGTAAGTTGCTGGAATCCATATTAAATAGAGAAATAGTCAACCACCTCAGCAGAAACAACCTTCTCAATATGGTTTCCGCTCTGCAAGATCTACCGCAGATGTGCTGAATCCCTTGACAAAGGCTTCATTTCTAGGGCAATTGCTCTTGACATATCAAAAGCCTTCGACAAGGTATGGCATAAGGGTCTACTTCACAAGATTTCCAGCTACAGTATAACTGGAAATGTTTTCTCAATCATTAAATCATTTCTCTCCGATGGACAAAAATCAGAGGCCTGCAGTATTAATGCATATATATATATATATATATATATATATATATATATATATATATATATATATATATATATATATATATATATATATATACAGTTATGAAAATATATATGGCAATTAAGCTATACAAAATATTCCACGTTTCATGCTCGTGAAAATTCGTCGGGCTTATATATATGCGTGTGTCTATATGCGTATGTGTATATATGTATGTAGTTTTATATGTATATATATATATATATATATATATATATATATATATATATATATATATATACACACATATGGGATGATTATAATGATGTATGTATTGGGATGAAAAGGTCACCTGTCGTAGTGAATTGTTTACTGTCAGTTGTGTCCATCTCCGTGGTGCCAAGAGTACTCGTGTCACCCACGTTCATCTCGAAAATTACTCGGGTAGTTCTCAAAGAATTAGACGACTGGATAAATTACCTTTCAATATGCCAAGCTTAATGCAATAAATACATTTCGGCTTTGACAAGATGACCATTCAATTACAAATAGACAGACAGACCGACGGACAGCAAGATGGATAGATAAATATATTGATAAATAGATAGATAGATAGACAGACAGATATATAGACAGACAGACAGACAGACAGACAGATAGATAGATAGATAGATAGGTAGATAAATAGATATCGATAGACAGATAGATAGACAGACAGATAGATAGACATATAGATAGCTAGATAGATAGATAGACAGATAGATAGATAGATAGATATAGATAGATAGAAAGATAGATAGATAGATAGATAGATATAGATAAATAGACAGATAGACAGACAGACAAATAGATAGATAGATAAATAGATAGATAGATAGATAGATAGATAGATTTTACTTAGATGTTAAAATATTTTTCCTGTTAACACATACTATATGATAATTTTGTTTTAAACAAAAACATTCATTTCGAACACGCCCCTGTCATATCAAAGAACATATTATTCACCTTATATGTCGGTTCTTTCAGCTTTTTTTTTTTTACACAGTTGTCGCCACTTATCAAGGCCCGGGAGCCACTCAGGGATAAGGGTTATTGCAAGTACATTACGTTAGTGTGGAGATTTGACGAAGTGTTTACTTAAGGGGGCGGTTCATTAGGAATTTGTTAACGTTGGACTTGAAGACATCCAAGTTGTAGTCCGGTGGGAAGCAGGCAGACGGAACAGAGTTCCACAGGTGTGCAGTTCTAAGAAAGAAACTTTGTTTATGGAATCCGCGTTTTGATTTAGGCACAGATATAGAGTGGGGGAAATTTTTCACAGTGGATTCAGCTAGACGGGTGTTTTTCGTGAAAGATTGGCGAGGGAGGACTAGAGATTGGAGTTCAGACGAGCACCTGCCATGGAAATAACGATAAAACAAAGATTGGCTCGCAACGTCTCTTCTGTGGAAGAAAGGTTGCAGGGTAGAGAAAATGGCACCCCCCACTAAGCCACGAAGTGTATTTTGTACTCTGTCAAGACAGGATAGGCTGTTTTTAGCAGCTCCTGCTCAGATATGGCAACAGTATTCCATCCTTGGACCTACTTGGCTTTTATATAGATAGAGAATTGCATCAGTAGTGAGATATCTTCTGGAGCGGTAGAAGGATCCCACCATCTTTCCAGCGACCTTGGCAACAGACTTGATGTACTTGTTCCATTTCAGATCAGGAGTAAAGGTCAAACCCAGTAGCTTGTCAAAACACGGGGCCTCACCCAGACGAGAGCCATCCATCACAATTGATGCCAGATGGGGATCAGAGCAATGATGTAAGGATAGGAGTTTGGTTTTGGATGCATTAAAGGTAACCAGCCACATTTTCCCCCACTAAACCACGCGCTCGAGATCAGAGGAGAGAGAATCAGAGAGAACTTTGTTATTTACAGCCTTTGACGTGTTGCCGTAGATGGTCATATCATCAGCATAGATGTCAACGAATGATTTAAATATGTGTTTAGGGAGGTCATTGATGTAGATCAGGAAGAGAGTTGGGCCCAGGATTGACCCCTGAGGGACTCCAGCATTTATATTGCAGGCCTCCGATTTTTGTCCATCTACCACTACTCTTATGAGCCAATTGGAGAGAAATTATTTAATGATGGAGAAAACATTTCCAGTTATACCGTAGCTGGAAATCTTGTGAAGTAGACCCTTATGTCATACCTTGTCGAAGGCCTTTGATATGTCAAGAGCAATTGCCCTAGAAAGGAAGCTTTTGTCAAGAGATTCAGTAATCCTGTGGGATATAACCGTCAGCACATCTGTGGTAGATCTTGCAGAGTGGAAACCATATTGTGTGTCACTAAGAAGGTTATTCCTGCTGAGGTGGTTTACTATTGCTCTATTTAATATGGATTCCAGCAACTTATAACACACAGGAGACTTATTGGTCTGTACTGAGAGGGAGATGACTTATCACCTGACTTCTTAAATACAGGGCAAACTGATGAGGTCTTCCAGGGAGTCGGAAAGCACTTCTCCTTTAGGCAGCGCTTAAATAGTTTCGTAAGTATGGGAGCAAGTTCTGGTTGAAGCTTTTTTAACACTATAATTGGGATGCCATCAGGGCCAGTTGCTTTACTGGTACCCTGTGTAAAACTCCTAGTCAGTACACATGATAGCAAATTCTTCATGTTCAAAATATGCTTATATAAAAACATTAAATTTGAAAGCAAAGTTGAAGAAGAGAAATCGTTATCTGCGTAAAATACAGTTGTTCGTTCTGTCTGTTCCCGCGTTTTTTTTTTTTTTAATATTCCTTTGCAAACGTTAAAGTAGGTTAATCATAAACGATCAATAACTGGCCAGATGCCCGGAAGCAACAAAAACCTAAATAAATTGAGGGAGAATAAGGATGCTCGTAGTTCGATCTTATCTCCCATTTCTCTCCTTATATTTGTTGATAGAACAGAGATGGCGCAGAACTGATGTTGGCGAGTGAGGAAAGGAAGTTCGGTTCTTTACCTGAAGCTATTCACCATTTTTTTTTGTTTTCGATTGGCAACGTTAGGAATTTCAATGTATTTTACATGAGGGTATCTCGGATTGACAGACGATTTCATCGATACCCATTATTTAACCCTATTCAATTCCCCCTCTTGTTCTCCTTCCTTACTCTCTCCGTGTCTGTCTCTGTGCCTCTATCTCTCTCCATCTCTAAAAGCATCGGATATGCGTACAATGTGCCTTGGTTAGAATCGCGCGACAAGCGGAAGCGTTGTATTAGGTTGAGGCGAGAGTTCTTGCGGAATTTTAAATTTTGATTTCATATGATGGATTTTCAAATAAGTTTTCGTTATAATATCTTTACTTTATATATCGTTTTTGAAAATCATTTTTCTCTCTATCTAATCGGTTCAATTACAATCGTTTTAAACAATAAAATCACCAAAAAGGTGGTATATATATATATATATATATATATATATATATATATATATATATATATATATATATATATAATTTAAAGGAGATTAGAATAATAGTCTAAAGAGCTAAGTGTATTTTAATGTAATAGTGAAATTACTAGTTTAATTAAAATACAGGAAATGCTCGTTGTAATTTAGATATATAATAAGCTCGATAGTTAAATGTCCTAGAGCTAATTCAATATTAAGTAATGTGATCTATAATTTAAAAGTTTTAAAAAATTTTTAAATTTAAAAATCAAAATTTAATTAAATTAAAAATCAGTTTCATAAGAAGGAACAACAACAAAGTCAATTATCTGTACGATCGTTTCGGAAATCCGTGCTTTTTATTTGTGGTATACATGAAGTCACGTAGAACAATTATACATAGTTTTTTTGGTAAGCACGGTCTCCTCATCAGCAAATTTAGGAGGATTTCTATTGAATTGAAAAGACACCAAAAATAAACCTAGCATTAACAGTAAGGCAGATGAATCTGAAAAATTGAAGTAAAAGGTTTGGATTTAAAATTTATAAGAAAATTAATAAGAAAATTGGTATAGGTTAGAGATAGAAATGAGTAGAAAAAATATATATATTTTGAATTTACATAATAAATTTGATTTAAAAATATATAGATATATAATTACCTTTTGGTTTTTCTTTTTTTGAAATCAGGAACTGTATTTAAAGTAGTCATTTAGATGTTTGCTATAGCTTTTTATTTTATTGAATGATGAATTTTAAAAAGGGCGACGCTCGTGCAGTAAATTGTTTCCGTTAGCGTATTTTGATTTAGAGACGCTACAGTTAATATCTATAGAGAGAGAGTATTTTTTTTTTTTTTTTTTTGCAAGTTTTTAAGGGGAGATAATTGGATTATAATGTGGTGGGTTGGTTAATAATTGATCGGTAGATTGATTTAAGTTGGTGTTATTATTTAATCTGGTAGTTGAGTTATGGCTGTTGATAGGTTCTTGTATATTTGGAGTTTTTGATACTGTGCAGCTATAGATAACATTTTTAATTTTACATGAGCCTTGTAGGGGACATTTATTTTTTCTTCTACAGTTACAGTCCGATGTATTTTGTATAGTTGCATTTTGTAGTTTATTAATTTTATTATTATTAGAGCTAATTATTTTCTGATGAAGGTTGGGCATAGTAGAGTAAGAGACTTTAATTGTGTTCCTATTGAAAATCTTATTATATCTATGGGGGGCTTTAAAGTTCTTATCTAATATTTAAAAAAATTCTCTAGCTATGTTTGTTTCTAGGTTTTTGGAATACGGGGGGTTGAACCATAGGATCTCCTTGTGTCTATTCTTACGTTTGCGGGTTTGCAATATACATTATAATCCAACAATAGACCTAACGGAAAATAATCATAATAATCAAGAGGTAATATATATTGGTTCCACATCTGGCCCAATAAAACATAGAATTTCAACGCACAAACATTCTTTTAAAAATAACTCTCTATCTAACCAAACTACTCTATCCAACTATATTTGGCAACTAAAAAATAGCAATATTTCTTTCAACTTAAAATGGCAAATAATTGAGACTTGCAAATCATATAAACCAGGAGATAAATTTTGTACATTATGTACAAAAGAAACCCTAAAAAATTTTAAAATATGAAGATATAAAAAGCACAACCAAACTAGTAAATTCAAGACACGAGATTCTATCGTGTAATCATAAACGTTGGTTTAAATTTAATAAATATAAACCACCTTAAATCATTAAAAATTACTCATTAGTAAAAATAGATTTTTTTTTTCTAATAAATTAAGTTAAACCAATTACCGCCCTTAGACTCGTAAATCAAATAATAAATAAAGCCATGACAATTATCTCCCCTTAAAAACTTGCAAAAAAACAAAAAACAAAAAAAAAAACTCTCTCTCTATAGATATTAACTGTAGCGTCTCTAAATCAAAATACGCTAACGGAAACAATTTACTGCACGAGCGTCGCCCTTTTTAAAATTCATCATTCAATAAAATAAAAAGCTATAGCAAACATCTAAATGACTACTTTAAATACAGTTCCTGATTTCAAAAAAAAGAAAAACCAAAAGGTAATTATATATCTATATATTTTTAAATCAAATTTATTATGTAAATTCAAAATATATATATTTTTTCTACTCATTTCTATCTCTAACCTATACCAATTTTCTTATTAATTTTCTTATAAATTTTAAATCCAAACCTTTTACTTCAATTTTTCAGATTCATCTGCCTTACTGTTAATGCTAGGTTTATTTTTGGTGTCTTTTCAATTCAATAGAAATCCTCCTAAATTTGCTGATGAGGAGACCGTGCTTACCAAAAAAACTATGTATAATTGTTCTACGTGACTTCATGTATACCACAAATAAAAAGCACGGATTTCCGAAACGATCGTACAGATAATTGACTTTGTTGTTGTTCCTTCTTATGAAACTGATTTTTAATTTAATTAAATTTTGATTTTTAAATTTAAAAATTTTTTAAAACTTTTAAATCATAGATCACATTACTTAATATATATATATATATATATATATATATATTTCTCTCTTCATCCATATATATATATATATATATATATATATATATATATATATATATATATATATATATATATATACTAGCATTTCAGCCCGGCGTTGCTCGGGTGTTTGGATGTGTATGTTGAGCAAAAAAAAAAAAAAGTGGTAGTAGGAAGGCAGGCTCGAACCCGTACCGCGAAGGAGGAAAAGAACGGGGGGAAAACTCTTTGCTGTTACGACCACCGCCAAATCTGAAGTGAGTTATGTTTACATTAAGGCTAGACAATCGAAAGGAGAAGATATCTTTCAAAAATATCGGCGAAAAAAGCGATGCCCCCCTGTAGAAAAGTGCCTAGTTGAAGGTGAAGATGTCAATGTTTTTAGCCAATTTTTCGATATTTGTCGTATGAAAGGTCGAACTTCAAAATGATACTGACCTTCGTAAAATTCGTCGCCTCTGTCGAAAGTTTTAAGCAGACATGCAAACATACATGCATACATAGATTTATATATTGGTAACAAAAAAATTTTCAACCCAAACCGATGAAAAAGCTTGCCCTATTTCTGAATACCATGTATGTAAAATTTCAAATGTTTAGACCAGAAATTGTCTCAGTAATTAGGTAGAGACCGCAGAGGTCAAATTTTTAAAAACTTTGACCCCTATTATGACCCCTTAACATTCATAGTTTTGGGTTCAAATCAAGTTATTAAGTTAGATCCATGTCCAAGGAAACTATATTTAAACTTTCAAGTGTTTAGACCCAAAATTGTCGGAGGAGTTTGGTAGAGTTCTCAAAGGTCAAATCGTTGAACTTTGACCCCTTTACAGCGAAATTTCTGGCCGAAAACCGCTCCTCTTGATTTCCCAAATCTCAGTACCCTGTATATCAAATTTCGAGTCTGTAGACTAAAAATTGACAGAGTTATTGCGTAGGGAAATGTACACACACAGACACACAGATACACAGAAATACACACAGACAGACACTTTCACTTTTATATAAAAAGAGCAAAGAATAATATTTTATTTATATAGACAAATATTACATACTTGCTACACTGAACATGCTAATGTTTCCAAACGATTGGTTTATTAAATAAACAAAGGCTCCTCGTCAGGCAACGGAAATAAAGTTTATCCGCTGTTCTTTAATAAATCAATTTGCATGTTCAGTGTAACAAGTATAAAAAATTTGTTTATGCTCATATCTTTAGTTTTAGTTTTATGGAAAGAAACTACATGAAAATTTGCAGGCTTTTTGAAGATCATAATACTATTCTATGGTTAAAATTTAATGACAATTAGTAAAAAAGAACGTATATTTTCAAACCAATAAAATATGACCAAATTTGCCTACATTTGTATATATAGTGTCCTGGCAGGCCAGCTATAGTTTTGCTTCTTTAGGATTAATTTTGCTTAGGGTTGTTTTTTGATTGGTTGTCTCCCATGTGGCTTTGCCAGGCCACTAATATACATAGATATACCAGCATTTTTGGCAATTTATAAGTTCCGAATCTCAGCGACTATTGATCGGAATTTTACAAATGAAGGCTCGTTGGAAAGGTAATAACCTGAATTGTGTAGTGGGCTATGTGACATTTGCTCTTAAGGTCGGACATAAATAAGATCATCCATCATCCAGCGCCTATTTTTGATACTTTTTAACAGACATAAAATGTTTCAATCAGTCATTTGTTTTCCTAGTTTTGAACATGAATTACAAAATATCTGATATTTCCCCCAAACTTCTAGTCTTGATGGAGGGGAGACTAAAACTGTCTGCTATAGTTTCAAATGATCTAAAAGGGGAGGGGAATTGATTCCAAATATGTCTCATATGTTACATCTTTCCTCTTTGGTTTGCATACATAAAGTAAATTTCACAGTGTATGAGAATTATTTGATATTGGAGATATTCATAATCGTATCCTATTTCCCTTCTTTTGAAAATAGGGTACGATTATGAATATCTCCAGTATCAAATAATCCTTATACACTGTGAAATTTACTTTATGTATGAAAACCAAAGAGGGGAGATATAACATATGAGACATATTTGGAACCAAGCCCCCCTCCCCCTTACTGTTATTTCAGATCATTTGAAACCATAGCAGCAAGTTTTAGTCTCCTCTCTACCAAGGTGAGAGGTTTAGGATATATATATATATATATATATATATATATATATATATATATATATATATATATATATATATATATATTTACACGCAAACATATATATATATACACGCAAACATATATATATACACACACACATATATACATACACACACACATATATGCATACAAACACATATATGCATACAAACACACATATATATACATGCACACACACACACACATATATATACATACACACGCATATATATATACGTACACACACGCACATATATATATACATACACAGCATATACATACATACATACATACATACATACACGCGCATACACCCACTCATATATATATATATAAATAATTTAAATAATTTCAAATGTATTTTCCTTCAAAGAGTGCTTAATACATAGGTAGTGGTTTCATAAGTTAACTTTTATAAACATAAAAAATGCCCTTGTTTATATTATTTTACTCATATATATATATCTATAATATACAACTGAATGCCTGTGTGTGTGTGTGTCTAGTCACGAATAGGCTCCTATATTAGTTGACTATTTTAAAAAAACTGATCACATATTATGATAGAAGATGTATCGAGACACACGAATGGGTATGTTTGATCTGGCAGAACGGTGGTTCATTAAAATTGTGGGGTCTACGTTCGCGCCTGGTTCACAAAGTATTGAAATAAAAAAATTAAAAATTAAAAAAAAAAATGTTTACAAGTGTTTTTGATATAGATGTACATAAGAATACTTTGATAAGTATGTTTCAACTTAAATAGGGATGGTATAATAAAATTGTGGGGTCGGCGTTCGCGTCTAGCCTCCATACAATGGAAATATGTCACAAAGTTTAACAAGGTTTTTTTTTAAATATAGATCCACAGAATATTGTGATGAGTGTTTCAGTGTGAACAGGTATGGCATAATAAATTATGGGGTTTATCTATTTTATTTTTACTTTCATCATATTTTGTTTTGGTTTTGATACCCCCAAATTCAAAGCTATCTCTTTACAGCCCTTCCTTTTCATAACCTATAATACTTTCATAAATCAGAGTCCATTTTCTGTAGGCTGTTTTTGAACCCAGTCAACGACGGGTGCTTTTACTAGTATATATATATATATATATATATATATATATATATATATATATATATATATATATATATATATGTATATATATACATCAGAATACATAACAATAAAATCTAATTTTATCTGTTTTTATTACAGTTTCAAGACATTGCCGATTATGATTTTTTCCTGACGTTGTTACACTGTCTCCTTTTTTCCCCTCTTTCCTACGCTGCCAGCCTCTCCCTTTACGTGCTCTCTCTCTCTCTCTCTCTCTCTCCGCGTTTCTAAATGGCTTAATGATGGTGTTATTACACATGATATTACCTTTAATTAAAACAGAAAAGAAAAAAGTGATTATTCGATGTTTAAATTAGTTTATTTCATATGGAAAATTTACTTCAATTCTCAAAAAGCAGATGAGAGAGAGAGAGAGAGGGAGAGAGAGAGGGGGGGAGGGAGAGAGAGAGAGTGTGAATGTGTGTGAGAGAGAGAGTGAGTTAGAGAGAGAGAGAAAGAGAAAGAGAGAAAGACAGGGGGAAGGGGGACAGAAAATTGAAGGATAGAGTAGAAAAAATGGAAATATTGAAGACAATTTAAGCTACCTAGTTAAATAGATAGATAAGAGAGAGAGAGAGAGAGAGAGATACGGGGAGAGAGGGGGAAGGGGGGGGAGGAAGAGAAAGAGACGAGAAGGTGGCAGAATATGGTAGGATAGAGCAGAAAAGGAAATATTGAAGAGAATACAAGCTACCTAGATAGATAGATAGATGAGAGAGAGAGAGAGAGAGAGAGAGAGAGAGAGAGAGAGAGAGAGAGAGAGAGAAAGGGAGCGAATGACAGGATACATTAGTGGCACCGTGCCTTGTTTGAAGAGGAAATGCAATAAAAAAGATAGATAGAGTGAGGGAGAGAGAGAGAGAGAGAGAGAGAGAGAGAGAGGGGGAAGGAAGCGAATGACAGGATAGGAAAATAAAAATATGGAATAAAAGACACGAGATGTTATATACTGGAGTGGTGTATACGTTAAGGTGTGTATATGTTCTGTATGTATAAACGAGGAGACCAAACCATGTATATGTTATTTTATTATTGAAATCCTTTGAGATGAGTAATTTGTATATTTATTTATTTATTTATTTATTTATACATTTATTTATTTGCGGACTGTTATCCTCACCTTCATAATTGTCGTTTACAATAATAAAATAATATACCATTCGGTACGGACCCGACGATGGAAGACCAGGTAAGAACGAAAAAAATTGGATTTATAACACCAAAGAAATCCACCTGACGAAACGTCGTGTACCTGTTATATAGTCGTCTATATAACGTTCGTTGCTTGCGTGTGTGCACATTTTCAACACATATAATAAACAGATATCTTTAACAACAGTTCAACAAACGGGACAAATAGCACCATTGTCTGCTTGCCCAGACAAGGGAAAGACACCACTTTTTGGTCGGGACCATCGCTGTATTGTTACAGACACGCTTCTGAAAATGTAAATCATTTTCTACTCCGACAACTCAAACGACCATATTGTTTTTTCGCATTTACATTTATTTCTGTCGCGTTTTTTTTTTGTTCTGGTATTGCACGACATTCGTTTGTCAGGGATTACATATTACTGCCTTTCCAGTTGAATGCTTCCATAGCTAAACGATTCCCAACCAGCTAAGAACTTGCCTGTCCCGTCTGCTAGTTCGCTTAAGACTCCTCGCCTAACTCCTGACTTGTCTGTATATATTCAAACTAATCCTTTGTGCTTACGTCATTCGACTACACAAACACTTAACAGGTGACAGCATGTTAAGTTATGCAGGGGCAATATCGAGTGGCCTTGCTGATAGTCGATTTAGAATATCGACTATTATTATTTAAAAAATAAAATCTTAGGTAATGAACATTATTATTATTTTATAACTATTAGGTAGACAAAAGTATGCAGAGAGAATGTTTTGAAACAAAGGAATGTCTAGTAAATTATTTTGGTTAGAAACCATAGCAAGGAAAGAATGTGGTGAACATAAGCAGAGCGAGTTTTCAAACCTAGTAATAAAAGCAATAAATTTGGCAAGAAAACGTGACTGAAGGTCACGTGCTGGGTCTTCGTGTGGTTGAATGATGTAAGCACAAAGTAACAGTTACATGTATACAAGAGGCACAGGGAGTATCACTTATCTTTCGAAACTAAACGGAGACATCGATTTAACTGTTGTAATATTCTGTACTCTCAAAAGATTATATATATGTACATATATATGTACATATATATACATACATGCATACATACATACATACATACATATATATATATATATATATATATATATATATATATATATATATATATAATCTTTTGAGGGTACATAATATTATAACAGTTAAATCGATGTCTCCATTTTGTTTCGAAAGACAAATGATACCCCCTGTACCTCTAGTATATATGTAACTATTGCTTTGTGCTTACGTCATTCAACCACACGAAGACCCAGCACGTGACCTTCAGTCACGTTTTCTTGCCAAATTTATTGTTTATATATATATTTATTGTTTATATATATATATATTTATTGTTTATATATATATATATATAAATATATATATATACTTTATTTATACTCTATTGGTACAAGAAACTAATTGTGTTACCCCAATTTTTGTTCGTATAATTATTCTACCTCAGGTTATTATTCTACTGATATCGAATATATTATATTATATAACATACGCACGCATAGAGAGATAGATATCGTGAGTGTGAGAGCGGGGGGGATGAGATGTGTGTATTTGCTCATCATCATCGGCTACAATAAGTATATAATCAACATATCGTGCATAAATAGAGGGTTTACTAGTATTATTGAATATTTTGTTTTCAATGTCATTTATATGGAATGCGCTAAAAATCAGTCCAAGAACCGAACCCATAGAAACTCCATCGATTTGGGTGTAAATGCTGCCTTTCAAGTCATAATAGTTGCAGATAAATAGTAACTTTTTAAATATTTCCGTTCAGGATTAAGGTAATGTTTTTTTTCGCAATTATAATCGAATACTTTCAGTTATAAATATCGTAAATAAAAGAAAACTTGAAATAAATAAAGGACGGCATATATAATGCGATACAATTTCTCTCACTAACAGTAGTTGTTTCGTGGCTCGATGGTAGAACACCAGGTATCAATCACTGATATCCAGGTTTCGAATCTCCTTAGGTTTAGTTAGACTGATGATTCGTATAGACAACGAAACACGCGTTTGTTGATTACTGATATAGTGACACAAAAATGAACAAATTAAGTTATGCTTGCTGGAACATTAAAAGTCATTACGTGATTCGATTCACACGCACCTTCTTTTTTTTAAACAATGATAGACGTGGGTGGGCGGTTGCTTGATTAAAACAAGTGAATAACATTTTTTCTCTCTTCAGTATTTTTCTTTCTGAAACGAGAATTAATACTTCTCTTTCGCTTGTCTTGTCGACGGTCGATTGATACGCCTTCTTCAGCTAATGGATTAGGATTATTAAGTGTTGTTTGTTGTTACTAAAAGGTGCGTCCAAGTATTTAGACGCATATGTAGGTCTGCCAGGTTCTTTTACAAAAAATATTGTATTTTCTTTTTTTTTAAACTCACCTTTACATCAAACAAGCAGGTATTTATTGCGACTATGCCAAAGAAAGATTCACAAGATGTTGGTTTACATTACATTTAAACTTCTGCATATCAGTACAGTCAGGGTAGCAGGTAGCAGGAAGGGAATTCCAAAGTCCAGCTGCTCGAGGGACGAAGCTATCAGAGTAGAAAGCTTTCTGGCATTTATGGACCTCAACTGTGAAGGGGTGTGATTTTGTTGCTAAGCGGGTTTGTCGGGGATATGTATGTCAATGAAGCACAAGTGCAATGAGTTTAGATCACATTCCATTAAAATACTTGTAAAACGAGCACAGGGATGCAACATTATGGCTATGTGACAGCCGTGAATATATATATATATATATATATATATATATATATATACATACATATATATATATATATGTGTGTGTGTGTGTGTGTGCGTGCGTGTGTGTGTGTGTAATAGAGATTTAGAAGGCTGTCACAATGCGAGGAATGAAATATAGTCGTTATATATATATATATATATATATATATATATATATATATATATATATATATATATATACTAGACTACCCGTGACCCGTTGGGTCAGTATGTTATATTAGCTATGGAATTCATATATGAGCGTGACACTTGTGACGTAAAGAAAATATTTTTTTTGGCATAACAGAAACATTTCTATGAAAGTATATTAAAATGAAAAAAGAATATAGATAGATTTCTATGAGTCGTTCTGTTTATTATAATTGATTATTAATTTACAAAGTGGTTGGCCATACATATAGGTAAATGTGCACTGAACAGATACTATAATACTTATTATAGTTAAATTCAAATTTTGATATATCTGCTTTTTCTTTACATCGTTCATTTCTGTATTACGTTTAAATTATTTTAAACCCCACTCTTCCCATGTTAAATAATAATTTCGAAATAATAACGTTAATATTTCAGTGCGCAGGTCATGTGTGCATGCGCAACCTGATCTCGTAAACCAGAAATGGGTTACATACATCGTTACAAGGTCATTTGAGTTATATATATATATATATATATATATATATATATATATATATACAACTGACAGCCCGGCGTTGCCCGGTCGTACAATACATTAAACATAATATTTTAATTCATGCAAATTACGTATGAATTATTATGGAACCAATCCTCTATTGATTATTATATATTACGTGGAATAATTTGCCTGGTGGTATTATTAGCAGTAAAAAAAGTGATAATGATAATGTCATTTATCAAATTCCGTCTGTGTTTGTTAACAATATCCCGTCAGCTGATATTTGTGCTTGACATTGAATGCCATCGAAAGTTCCTTCTGATTAATGTTTAGTTTTAAAATATGAAAACGAAGAAATGATTTGCGGCGATTGTAAATGGTACCTTTCTTTTATAGTAGATTGAACTCATTAATAAGAAAAAATTAAAGTTAAATGGCGAGCTTGAACAGGGGGATCGTTCGATCTGTAGTCGAATGCTCTACCTCTAAGGTCTATCTTTATAGATAGCTATATATAAGCTATATCCAGCTATATCTCCATAAGTCTGTTTTTTTTTCAGGAGAAATTGTTTGCTAAGATTTTATTATCTGCCTTGGCCGGTGTAATGTAAAATATTCCCTTGTAAAAATTATTCCATTTGTCTACAGAGAGAAGGACTACTTTTAAGATCGGATTTTTTCGATTTTCGATACTTATTGGATACATTTCTGTACAAAATATATCAAAGAACACTGCCAGACAGATATCAGCTTAGTGTGAAATTTGCAAAAGATAGGCTCAGCCGTTTTGGAACCTATGAGGAAGGAACTCTCACACATACACTAAGTGACTTTGATATATATATATATATATATATATATATATACATATATATATATATATATATATATATATATATAAACTGGGCACTTGGGAGTGCTTGAATGCCAAAATGTCAGTACAAGTAGATTGGGTTGACCATCGTCAGATGGGTTGAGGATGCCGGATAGACAGTTCCTGTCTTCTGTTCCCGACCGGTAGTACAGAAGCCCTAACTGTTTGGTAGCGCTTAGAGCGGCTGCTCCATCAACAGTTGTATAGTATCGGGTTGTTTGTAGTGCCATGTCGCGCATGGAAAGGGACCCTGCACTCATCCCCGGTGGGCTATCTCGGTACCACAATCCTAGTAGATGGCAGGACAACTGATGGTCTGTTTGTGTTGCCTGTCTGGTATTCTGCATAACCACTTGTTCATCATCCCTTCCCTAAACTGAAACTCTTAAAAATGCATTTACGAACATCCGTGGGCTTAGAACTAATTTAAATGATGTCGAAGCATTTCTCCTAACAAACACCCCGGATATCTTAGCACTAAGTGAGACTAATCTACACACCCCTCATATCCCCGTTAACTACTTTAACATGCCTGGATATCTCCCACTCTGCTATAAGGACTCTGACAGACATATGCACGGGCTTGGAGTATATATTTGGAACACCCTCCTCTTGACTAGAGAAACTAAAACTAAACTAGAATCGGACGATCATGCCTTTATGTGCTTTAGACTAATCATAACATTAGCTACTTTTATTTTCTCTACCGTTCTCCCTCAACCCAGGACTGTACCCTAATTAACAAAGTATCTCACAGCATAGATACAGCACTTTCCCTCGACACTAGCAGATAAGTGCATGTGTTTGGTGACTTTAATGTCCACCACAGCAACTGGCTTGGATTTTCTACTCACACAGACGCAGCTGATATGACTACATATATCTTCTCTATATCTCATTCCCTATTACCGATGGTTACGTTTCCAACCCGTTTCCCAGACCGGTAAGAACAACACGCATCATTCTAGATCTGTTTCTGACCACAATTCCCGACGACTGTGTAACTAATGCCCACAGCCCACTTTGGAACGCCGATCATGCAGTGGTAATAGTTGAAATAGCCCTAAACTCTAGAGCCAAAACTGAAGAGCCACTGGTCAAAACAACGAGATATTATAAAAAGGCTGACTGGGAAGCCACCAGGGATCTCATCAGGGACGCCCCATGGCAAAATATCTTTTCACTTCCTGCTGAACAGTGCGCAAATGAGACCACTAAATGGTTCAAAACAGCAATTGAAGCACATGTTCCCGCATGGAAAGTTTATAGCAAGCCCCACTCTTCCCAATGGTTTACTTCTACTTGTGCAGTCGCCATCGCGCAAAGGCAGCATGCGTACTGCAGATTTAACCGACATAAGTCCAGTTCAAACAGGCAGACGTATATAGAAGCCAGAAGTAACAGTAAGAACGAAATAGCGACAGCTAAGAGAGAATTTACTGAAACCACCAAAAAACGCATCGAAGCACAGAAATTAGGGACCTGCGACTTCTGAAAAATCTACAACAGCGTAGTAAATAATGGGCAATCAACAATTCCCCCACTATCCAACAATCATGAGGTTGCTGGCTCTGCAACTGAGAAGGCTAACATGCTTGCCAGTCGGTTTGCCTCCAACTCCACACTGGACCCTGCCAACCACCCCCTTCCTGACTTTCTTTTGCGGACAGACGCCACACTAGACGATCTGAAAATCACCTCTTCTCAGGTGCATGCTAACATAAGAAATCTTGACACTGCAAAAGCATATGGACCTGATCTCATCCCAGCTGTGCTATTAAAAAAGTGCTCCGCCGAAGTAGCTCCAGTTCTCTCCAAACTTTACAACAAATGCCTTAATGAATCTTGCTTTACTGCCTGCTGGAAAACTGCTTCTGTAGTACCAGTTTTCAAGAATTCTGGCGAAAGAACTGACCCAGTAAATTATCGCCCCATTAGCCTCCTCCCACTTTTCGCCAAAATATTTGAGACAATAATTAACCAAGCTCTAGTCCATCACCTTACAGATGCTAAACTTCTGACTGACCAACAATATGGATTTAAACAAGCCCATTCAAAAGCAGACATCCTAACTGCAATCTCAGAACGTATATACCAATCACTGGACAAAGCGGGAGAGGGTAGAGCGGTAGCTCTAGATATATCTCAGACTTTTGATAAGGTATGGCATGACAGTCTTCTTAGGAAAATGAGATCATATGGTATCTCTCTGATTCTCTCTCCTCTGTTCTTGGGCGCATGGTACAGTGGGGGAAGAGATGAATGGTTACTTTTAATGCATTTAAAACCAAACTCCTATCTTTACATCATCAACGCTCTGATCCCCATCTGGTATCAATTGAAATAGATGGCTCTCGTCTAGGGGAGGCTCCATGTTTTGATAAGCTTCTGGGATTGACCTTTACTGGAACACGTACATCAAGTCTGTTGCCAAGGTTGCTGGAAAAATGGTAGGATCCTTCTACCGCTCCAGAAAATATCTCACTGTTGATGAAATTCTCTATCTATATAAAAGCTAAGTACGTCCAAGGACGGAGTACTGCTGCCACATCTGGGCAGGAGCTGCTAAAACAGCCTATCCTGCCTTGACAGAGTACAAAATAGACTTCGTATCCTAGTGAGGGATGCCCTTTTCTCTTCCCTGCAATCTCTCTCCCACAGAATAGACGTTGCGAGCCTGTGTTTGTTTTATCGTTATTTTCATGGCAAGTGCTCGTCTGAGCTCCAATCTCTGCCCCCCCTCGCCAATCTTTCACGAAAAAACATCCGTCTAGCTGAAGCCGCTGTCAATAATTTTCCCCATTCTTTATCTGTGCCTAAATCGAAACGTAGATTCTATGAACAAAGATTCTTTCTTAGACGTGCACGCCTGTGGAACTCTCTTCCGTTTGCCTATTTCCCATCTTCAAGTCCAACATAAACAAATTACTGATAAAACGCCCCCTTACGTAAGACACTTTATTAAATCTCCATTACTAACGATTACTACGATACTATCCCATTGATTACTGTACATGCATTAACCCTTATCTCCGAGTGGCTTCCGGGCCTTGATAAGTGGTGAAACCATGTAAAAAATATGTCGATTTAAGGGAGATAAATACACGATTGTCCGTTGATCTGCAACAGATACAGAATCACGTGGACAAATAGTCTTCCCAATCCACTCCCATCCTTAGTAAAGAAACGAGTGAAATCAGAAATTAGGAGGTGCACATTAGTGAGAAATGAGGATTAAGTCTAGATTTTAATTCTGGAGTGACGTCAGGGAAGGGTTTTAGTGGAGGCTCATATAAGAAAGTACTCGTATGCCATTTAATTCACGCCGATCATTAGGCGTGGAATAAAGTAAGTGCGGAGACAAGACTGAAATCAAGAATTAAAAAGAATATGGATTGCGATGATAAAGAGCCTTATTTCTAATTATGAAGTGACCATATATATATATATATATATATATATATATATATATATATATATATATATATATATATATATGGTCACTTATATATATATATATATAAAACTACTTCATTTACTCAAATAAAATTAATATACGAAAGTATAGATTTATGCGTAAACTTTAAGTATTTACTTTAAAAGTGCTCAATACGTAGGTAGAGCTAGTTATTAACTAACAAAAAAACCCCCCACTAACCTAGTTTTAAAACAGATCCTTTGTCCGATAAAATGCATCCCTATTGGCTGATAGGAAGGGGCGCGGTGGATACTAGAAAGCTGATTGGCTAACTAAATCCTCAATAGAAGAGGACCATATAAAAACGATAAACAACCACAGAATTCGCGCATAAGCCTGAGGAATCCTAGAGTGGATGAAACGCACACTATTCAGTGTAGCTTAATCGCCATATATATTTTATAAATTACTATATATATATATATATATATATATATATATATATATATATATACGTGTGTGTGTGTATGTGTATTTCCATAGCCAGACAATGTTGCAGCTCTGGCTGTGGAAATAATTATATATTCCTTCGCATTCTTAATATATATATATATATATATATATATATATATATATATATATATATATATATATACGTGTGTGTGTATGTGTATTTCCATAGCCAGACAATGTTGCAGCTCTGGCTGTGGAAATAATTATATATTCTTTCGCATTCTTAATATATATATATATATATATATATATATATATATATATATATATGTACTAGCAGAAGTATCCGTCGTTGACTGTGTTCAAAAACAGCCTACAGAAAATGGACTGTGATTGATGAAAGTATGATAGGTTATGAAAAGGAGGGGGTTTAGGGAGTTTCCCTAATAAAATAAAATAACACAAGTCTATGAACAATGACAAACAACTTCTTCAACTTAACAAGGGAAAGGTTTATTCGCAGAGCGTACTGAAGGAAGAAAGTAGAGTCGGGTCTCCACTGCCTTACGAGGTAGTTACAGCCGGCGGCTGTCGTCAATACCTTTAGTAGGAGCAGCGAAGAGAACAGGCGTCTAGCGCCGACGAAGGCTGGTAGCGTAAGAGAGAGTTTTCTTTTGGGACCGGAAGCTGTCTGGTCCCTGGGGGTTAATTTGTATTCGTGTGCAAGTCCTCAGATTGGACAGTTTAATGCCGCATCACTCACTCAGAGGAAGCGAATGCGCGAGAAGAAAAGGGGTCTATTTGTGTCTGCTACATAACCCCCTGCTTAGGCTGAAAGCCGACAGAGAGAAAGGTAGCATAACAAATAGCAGAAAGAAAAATACAATAAGAAATGTCCGTTTCTTTAGGTTATTTTCTTGCAGAAAAAAAATGTTCTTACTTTTCTGTGAAAAGTTGGAATATGTTCAGAAAACGTTCTGTTCTAAAAAGGAGAGAAGAAAAAAATGTTCTTTTTCAACAGAAATACACTTTTGCAAAGTCTCTTCGGCCAATGTACCCGTCGACCACTACGTGTAGTGGTCACATAATTGTTCTCACGTGGAACATTTACCTCAGGTGTATGATTATGCTGTGTGTATGTTGGAGGAATGTGTGGCTCAGGTGTTAATGTGTCCAGAAAGGCTCTTTTTACCCTATCTACCGATACTGTCTCTTTTTTACCACTAATGTCTAGGATAAAAGTTTTATCAGTGCGTGAAAGCACGCGATAAGGGCCAGTGTAAGGTGGAGTTAAGGGGGCTTTTACTGCGTCCTTTCTAAGGAACACGTGAGTCCATGTCCCTATGTCCTTCGGAACCAAAGATTTAATGGTCTGTTCCCTAGGGTGCATCGGCGGTAGCTTACTGAGATAAGCTCGTAGTCTGTTGACATATAGAGCTGTGTCAGTTGATATATCCTCTATCGGGGTCAGCATCCGACCTGGCAACGATAGAGGTGCTCCATAGACCAGTTCGGCTGCGGAATATCCCAGGTCCTCCTTGATTGATGCCCGACAGCCAAGAAGGATGACCGGTATGTACTCGCTCCATCGCTGTTGATCAGGGTAAGCGCGTAATGCAGCTTTCAATTGGCGATGGAAGCGTTCTATCATCCCATTCGAAGCAGGGTGATAGCTTGTTGTCCGAATGCGAGTGATCCCGAGGATCTTGGACAGTTCCCGGAATAGGTGGGATTCGAATTGTGCACCACGATCAGTGGTGATTGTAGTGGGAACTCCGTAGCGCGATATCCAGCCTGATATAAGGGCTCGCGCTACAGATTCAGCCGAAATGTCACTGAGTGGGATGACTTCTGGCCACCGTGTGAAACGGTCTATGCAGGTCAGGAGATAAGTGAATCCCTGACTGACCGGCCATGGTCCAACCAAGTCAATGTGAACATGGCTAAACCGAGCGTCTGGGGTGCTGAATATTCCAAGGGGTGCGCGGATATGCTCGTGCACCTTTGACTTTTGGCAGGATACACAGGAACGTGACCAAGCAATGATGTCACGCCTCATGTAAGGCCAGAAAAATCTAGCTGTAATCAGCTTTACTGTGGCTTTGCGTCCGGGGTGTGCCAGGTTGTGTAGAGTGTCGAAAACAACTCTACGGTGGGTCGTTGGAACGAATGGTCGAGGTGAATCCGTTAAGGTGTCACAGATGATCTGCGTGTCAGAAGTAGGCACGGGCAGATATGCGAATTTGCAAGTCACGAATTCAGGTGACGATGGATCCAACGTGTCCAGACTTGGCTGGTCTAAGACCATCTGTTGCAAATCGATATCCGATGGTGAGGACAGAGAATTGATAGGCAGGCGAGACAATGCGTCTGCTGCTGCGTTCTGCTCACCCGCGACATGTCGGATATCGCTAGTAAACTGCGAAACAAAGTCCAAATGGCGTGTTTCGCGGGGAGAATATTTGTCCGGCTTAGCACGCAGTGCGTATGTAAGCGGACGGTGATCGGTGTAGATCACAAATTGTCGGCCCTCGAGTGAATGTTGGAAGTGTTTCACTGCGAGGTACATTGCCAGTAGTTCACGGCCAAACGTGCTGTAACGTTGTTCGGCCGGTTTCAGCTGTCGCGAAAAGTATGCAAGAGGTTGTAACTGTTGTTGGTGCTGCTGTTGCAGCACTACACCTACAGCTGTGCCCGATGCATCAACGACCAGTGAAAACTGGGCATCGGGTACAGGATGTGCCAGCAAAGATGTCGTCGCTAGTTTATTTTTCACTTCAGCAAATGCTCTAAGTTGGATCTCATTAAGTGAGATCTGCTCGTTTTTCTTCTTCCTGTTACGTAACAGGTCGGAAAGAGGAGCTAAGGGATCCGCACAGTGTGGGATAAAGCGTCTGTAGTAATTCAACAGACCAAGGAAGTGTCTAAGTTGGCGAAGTGAAGTGGGCGGTTGAAGGTCTTGTAGAGCCTTCACCTTTTCCGGCAACGGAGATATACCGTCTGGGCTGATAATGTGGCCCAGGAAAACTAGTGACGTAACACCGAAAACGCATTTACCAGGGTTAATCCTCACTTGGTATTGATGAAACCGTTCAAAAAGTAGGCTGAGGTGAGTGACGTGTTCCTCAGGTGAGGCACTAGCCACGAGAATGTCATCTATATAGTTATAGACGAAATCTAAATCACGCACTACTTCATCCATAAAGCGCTGAAAAGTACTGGCAGCGTTACGTAGGCCGAAAGGCATAGTAAGAAATTCAAACGCTCCAAATGGAGTTGTAACCGCAGTTTTGGGTATGTCGGCCGGATTCAGCGGGATCTGATGGTAAGCCTTAACCAGATCTAGCTTAGAGAAGGTCTTACAACCATGTAGAGAGGAAGCAAAGTCCTGAATATGCGGGATTGGGTAACGATCAGGTACCGTCATGGCATTGAGTCGTCTATAGTCCCCAGTCGGACGCCAATCTCCGTCTCGTTTTGGGACCATATGCAGAGGGGAAGCCCAAGGACTGGACGAGGGGCGTATAATTCCCAACTGTAGCATATGATTAAATTCTGTCTTCGCTGCTTTAAGTTTATCCACAGGGAGGCGACGAGGGCGTGAGAACACAGGAGCACCTGTGGTCTCAATGTGATGTTTTGTGGTGTGCGTGAGTTTGCTCACCACAAAATTTAAATTGGTTAACTCCGGGTAGGAGTGTAGCACCTCGTGGTATGGGTCATTCGCAGCGGCAATGAAAAATACCGGGCTGATAGATGGGGCATTCGATAACGAGCCAGGGACGGAAAGTTATGTGCTAGCGTCTATCAGCCGGCGTCTGCGCATGTCGACCATTAAATTAAAATTATGTAAGAAATCCGCGCCTAGTATAGGGTACGGTAGATCTGCTACGGTGAAAACCCACGTAAAGTCTCTCCGTAAATTCAAGTCCAGAGAACGTGAAATTTGACCGTACGTGGGGATAGGTGAATGGTTCACTGCTTGCAGTGTTATCAATGACACTGGTGGCCTTTCTTTAAGTAGCCTAAGTGGCCATATGCTACAAGCAGCGCCAGTGTCTACCAAGCAACGTGCTTGAGATTTTACGTCAGTGACGAAATAGGCACGGTTATTTGCATTTTGTGGAAAGTTTGTCCGTGCTCGTCTTTCCACAATTTAGTTTCCTTGGTTGTTAAAAGTGCAGGGCATTTTACAGTTCCGTGCTTCAGCGCCATAGCGACTATGATAAAAACATAGTCCCGGCATGTTTGCACGGCGACGGTGGTGCGGGGAAGATGAGCGGCTTTTGTAGCGGCGTCTGGGTAAGTGCGACCTGCCCATATTGAGCTTGCTCACCTCTCTAGTGAGGCGTTCGATGGCCGTTAGTATAGCCACCGATGTAGCATCCTGTCTTACATTTGCGGTGCCTGCGGGTACCTCAGTAGGCTGTTGTGGAATCGCCGCGGTGGTAGGCCCCCTCACAAAGTCCATGACCTTGTCCGCCGATGCTGCTACTACATCGACGGTGTGTTTTTCAAACATTGGCGCAAGTATGGCCTTTACCTGCGCCGGCAGCCTTGAGAAAAAGAGCTGCTTAATTAAGGCACTGTCAGGAGGGACGTCCTCTGCCAGTTCCCTCATTCTACGGAGTAGTTCCGTCGGCCTGCGGTCACCTAAGTGCTCGTCATGGACCAGCGTTTGAAAACGCTTTTCCACCGACACGGACGTCCGTAGTAGCACCTCCCGTTTTATGCTATCATAAGTGGAGTTTAACGGGGTGTCCGTTATTAAGTCCTTGACCGCAGGAGTCAATGACGCGGGGAAGGCACTGAATAAAATGTGCAGCTTCGTTTGCTCTGACACGTTGTTCGCCGCAAAATAAGACTCGAGTTGAGCAAACCAAACCCGAACATCACCGGCGAAGGCAGGCAACGTTGTCATCGTCACTACCGAAAGTAGATACCAAATATTTAAAAATATATATATAATCTATCCGAAATCTGAAAGGACGCCGAATATGGACCACGTGGAGAAGAAAGGAGAAATATGGGGAAAATCTTTAAACAGAGACAATACAAAAAAAAATTTTAACAGGCTAATGGGGGAGGAGAAGAAAGAAACAAAATTACCATGAAATAAAGCTAAAAAAAAACATTATATCAGGAAGAGCCGTGAAGCAAAAAAATTGTGGACAATATGGGTTTTTTTTTCTTTTTTTTTTTTGTAAATGTGTGTGAACCTGAAGATAAATGAACTCTTTAAGTACTTACATTTTGGTCGAAGAGTGCTAATGCGGAAAAACTTCGTGAAAGTTCTTTTTTTTTTGTGTTGAGTTTTTTCTTATGCGCGGTGCGCGTTAACACGGCAGAAATGTTCAAGGTAGAAAAAAGATAGCATTAGAAGTTATTCCTGTGGGTAGTGGTTCGCTTGGTTTTCTTTGTTGAGAAGTTCGTTTTTTTTTTTTGTACGCTCCTTAGTTTATAATATATATATATATATATATATATATATATATATATATATATATATATATATATTTATAACGGAAAAAAAACCAATAAGGAAGAGAGGGAAATAACGTCTTTTTTTTTTTTTTTTTTTTTTAAAGTTTTAAACGTGCTCTCCCGAATCCGTTGTCTGTTTATGTGGGTGGTCGGAAACCATGTGCTGGTTTTTAAAATGCGCGCCTTCCTTGCCCTGTTAAAACGCGAAAGAAGTGCCTGTTCGGAAATGTGTTATCACGACGGAGTCACCATTTTTGGGAATTTCCCTAATAAAATAAAATAACACAAGTCTATGAACAATGACAAACAACTTCTTCAACTTAACAAGGGAAAGGTTTATTCGCAGAGCGTACTGAAGGAAGAAAGTAGAGTCGGGTCTCCACTGCCTTACGAGGTAGTTACAGCCGGCGGCTGTCGTCAATACCTTTAGTAGGAGCAGCGAAGAGAACAGGCGTCTAGCGCCGACGAAGGCTGGTAGCGTAAGAGAGAGTTTTCTTTTGGGACCGGAAGCTGTCTGGTCCCTGGGGGTTAATTTGTATTCGTGTGCAAGTCCTCAGATTGGACAGTTTAATGCCGCATCACTCACTCAGAGGAAGCGAATGCGCGAGAAGAAAAGGGGTCTATTTGTGTCTGCTACAGGGGCTGTAATCTAGTAGGGGATGCCCTTTTCTCTACACTACAACCTCTTTCCCACAAAAGAGACATTGTGAGCCTGTTTCTGCTCTATCGATATTTTCATGGCAAGTGCTCGACTGAGCTTCAATCTATGATCCTCCTCGCCAAACTTTTACAAGAAACACTCGTCTAGCTGAAAACACTATCAATAATTCCCCCATCCTTTATCTGTACCTAAACCTAAACGTAAATTCCATGAACAAAGTTTCTTTCCTAGAACTGCACAACTGTTCCGTTTGCCTGTTTACCAGCTGACTACAATATGATCGTCCTCAAGTCCAATGTAAACAAGTTCTTGATGAGCCGTCTCCCTAAGTAATCCAATTTACCGAATTTTCACTGCTAACAATTACTACGATATTGTCCAATTGACCGCCGTACACTCATGAACAATTATACTCGAGTGGCCTCCGGGCCTTGATAAGTGGGGACTCCTTTGTAAAAAAAAATATAATAATGGTGGAGTTTGTTTATTAATTTCGCTCGGTCGTTATGACGGCGTTTTGTAAATCTTTTCTGACTAGCCGTGATAATAAATGCAGATAGCTTGTCAGGTAACGTAAAATTGATATTGTTACGCTTGAACTAATCGCCGAATTGTTCTCGAAAGCTGACAGAGTGGTTTATCCATTAGGAGTGAAAGAAAAAACAAAAATAAGTAAAACTCGGCCGGACTGTCTGGGATGAGAAGATGTAGAGAACAGCTTAGAAGTTCGAATAGAAATACGGGACGCTAATCCCGACAGTAGATATCAAGTATGTTTTTTGTTAAGGAGACAAAAACAGTTGGTTTATGAATTAAATATACGTATAACAAAAACAAACAGGTTTTATAAGATAAAATTGTTATAATGGTTAGCGATATATGGCCCGCGGGCTGCGTGCGACTTACAGAGTTTTTTTTAGCAAATCCGTGCACAAATGTATGAATTTAGTTTCCAGAATGATATTCCATAAATAACGTATTTTAGTGTATATATATATATATATATATATATATATATATATATATATATATATATATATATATATATATATATATATATATATATATTAATCTGTAAGTATTTAATTATTATAGTGAAAAAATAATTATCTCAGCCAAGAAATCCGTTTCTTATCGTTGAGCACTTTCAGTTGAATTAAGTCGGTCAATCTAGCACTTATGCATAGATCATCGCATAATGATTACGTCACTGTGACTGACGTAAAGAACATATAAAATAAAATGTATAAATTCAACGTCGTTTCTTGCGGTTAATGGAAGCCGATTGGATACGGTCTTTGCTAATCGAGCCAGAAATGGCTCGTGTTGCCGGGTTCGAACTTGTCGACTGATGTAAATCGTGAGACCCTGCGCTGAAGATTCTCGAAAGGATGAAACACTAGTGCCTGTGTGTATTTAATTATTATAATAAAAAAAATTATGTATGTATATATATGCACTTATTGTACCGCGCGATTTTTAATAGTATTTTTAGTCGCGTGCAAGCGACTCTAGAAGTCACTCCGTCGGTCTGTCGGTCGGTCTGTCCGTAACACTTTTGTGCTTGGCCTTTTTGGTTAAGATCAAAGGACTGTTGTTAATAGATACTGTTCTTAGCTTTTTAAGCTTTTCTTGATCTTTTGGCCAATACTGCAAGCAAAGACCATATGTGGGAGCAACCCCACATATAAGATCTTGGTCAATGTAGGGCAAACCCTTCATACCAATTGTGTCACTATCCAGCTCCCCTACTCCCTGGGGAGCTGGTCCCCATTTCCCCTTCACTCCTCACATTAAAAATCAGCCTTGTGCCTACTTTGCTCGTGGGGGACAAATAAATACCAACCCCACATATAAGAGCTTGGTCAATGTAGGGGAAATCCTTCATATCAATTGTCACTATCCAGCTCCCCTACTCCCTGGGGAGTTGTTCTCCATTTCCCCTCCACTTTCCACTTTAAAAATCAGCCCTGTGCCTAATTTACTCGGTGGGGGAGTAAATAAATACCCTTTTCTTGGCCTTTTGGCCAAGACCAAAGTGTAGTATCTGTTCTTACTACATGCTGCACTTATGTTGTATCTTTGTGATATAAAGTGGGTGATCACTTTTCTGTATTAATTTAATGTAAAATGATCACCCATTTTACAACCAGTCAGTCTCAAAACCATTCAAGTTATTCTCCAGATCACTCAAGTTGTTTTTGAAGGATTCCAGTTATTTTTTAAGCATTC
Source organism: Euprymna scolopes (assembly GCF_053919585.1). NCBI lineage: Eukaryota > Metazoa > Mollusca > Cephalopoda > Sepiida > Sepiolidae > Euprymna > Euprymna scolopes. Next base: position 15,809,664 of record NC_136516.1, read on the forward strand.
AAATCATTCTTAAGGTTATTCAGTTCATTCTTAAGTTCATTAAAGTCATTGTAAGTCATTTACTTTTTATTTATTTAAGTCATTTCAGCCCATTTTTCGGTCATTTTAGTTTATCTTTAAGAATTTCATGTCAATCCTACATTCACGCATTCATTCATTACACGAGAGCACGCGACTAATGGTTATCGGCCTTGTTAAGTTAAATTCAAGTTTTATGATATTTTTTTTATTATTAAATTGTTAGGTGAAAATAAAGAATAGTTAAAAAAACACACTCCCTATGTTAAAAACGGATTTCTAAATAATAATGTTATTCTTTCAGAACGGTACAATGAGTGAATCCCCAGAATATATATATATATATATATATATATATATATATATATATGTAGTAATTTATAAAATATATATGGCGATTAAGCTACACTGAATATTCAGCGTTTCATCCACTCTAGGATTCATAAGCCTGAGGAATCCTAGAGTGGATGAAACGCTGAATATTCAGTGTAGCTTAATCGCCATATATATTTTATAAATTACTAACTAGCTCTACCTACGTATTGAGCACTTTTGAAGTAAATACTTAAAGTTTACACATAAATCTATACTTTTGTATAAATTTATGTGAGTAAAGTAAGTAGTTATATATATATATATATATATATATATATATATATATATATATATATATATTAACAGATTTGAGTTTTAGGATGTCTATGTATCTAACATAGTGATCAAGTGTTAGCCCAGTATATATATATATATATATATACATATAATATATATATATATATATATATATATATATATATATATATATATATATATATATATATATATATATATATATACAGGTGGCCAAAAAGTCACTAACGTGTTTTGTACTTAAAAAGATTATTTACGTTTTGCCATTTTTCCGTAATTTTAACACAATCTGACTAAGACACTTAGAAATAAAAAAAAATGCAAAATTCGAACAATCTTTATTCATGAAAAATAATGTCTTTTAAATGTTTCCCATGTTCAACTTCACATATTTGTGCTCTTTCTAAAACATCATTCACGACAGATTTGAAGAATCTTTGGATTACCGTTTAACTCCCTTATTTCTTTCCTGATGTTTTCTTTCAATTCTTGCAGGCTTTTGGGTTTGTTTACATAGACTCTTTCTTTAAGATATCCACACAAGCTTCTTGCTCTTCAAATCGGCGCACAATGTCTCGAATTGTGTTGTTATATAAAAATGCCGCTGATGAGCTCTTTGAGTCAAAACCATTGATCTCTGATTTTGGTAAAAACAATTTCACAACTTGTATACATAATTATAATTAATTTCCAAAATATATTATCTCTAAAATATCTGAAATAGAGAAAAAATAACGATTAATGGTAAAATGACAAAGATTTTCAACCTTTCAGTGACTTTTCTGACACCCAGTATATATATATATATATATATATATATATATATATATATATATATATATATATATATACATATATATATATATATATAGTGATCCGCATAGAGTACTGTTTTGCTGTGTCACAGCTCATCAGTGCGGCTAGACAAGCAACTACCTTAAGCCAGGATCAAAACCCGACCGCCCAAACGGCAGTCAGAGCTCCTAACCATTGCTACTATGCGGCAACCGAACAATGTTTTTACACTGTCCAAATACCCAAGCTCAATATATATATATATATATATATATATATATATATATATATATATATATATATATTGTACAAAGTACACGAAGGGTAAACATACCTGGACTTTCGCCTCCGCCTTAATAACCACATCATTAGGGAAAAATCAACGCAACATTCAATGGCTATACATTATAACCTCCTAACCCACTCAACAGACAGTATTAAATGTATCCCCACACCCGCCACGGCATTTAATTTCAGCACAAAACAAGAAAGACGCAAATCTGAAAAAAAAAAACACTCAATTTATTTGGAGATTAAACCCCTCAGGACTCAACAGTGATTTGAGACCACTTAATGACTTATAAATTCCACAAAAACACAGACTAACCATAAGCATTTTCATACAGGACGTCTGAGTATTATCATGGAATAGGGTAGTGGTTTCTCTCTTGTGTGTGTCCGCATATGCTTTTTCCAACTAAAATTCTTTAAATTGGCAGATTCCCTAATTTATTTATTGCGGAATATTATTCTCATCTTCCTTAGTTGTTGTTTCACGACATTTCGGCCAACTATTCCTCTGGCCTTCGTCAGGTGGTAACTGCAACAGGTAGGAACTCTGAATCTCTTAACTGCGACGGGATAGGAATTCCGAATCTCCTAACTGCATAATCAGCAATTACTGTCATCCATAGTTCTTATCGTCTTCCCACGTTTTTTTTTGCCAAACAAGCCTCTGACCGGCTTTGGGTGAGGGTAATAGTCCTCAATAAATAAATTAATAAATAATACTCATCTCAATAATAAATTTCAATTAATATATATATATATAACTACTTAATTTATATAAAATTAATATACGAAAGTATAGATTTATGCGTAAACTTTAAGTATTTACTTCAAAAGTGCTCAATACGTAGGTAGAGCTTGTTAGTAAGTTATAAAATGTATATGGCGATTAAGCTACACGCGTTTCATCCACTCTAGGATTCTTCAGGCTTATGCGCATAAGCCTGAAGAATCCTAGAGTAGATGGAACGCAGAATATTCAATGTAGCGTAATCGCCATATACATTTTATAACTTACTTATATATATAGGTAGATTCACATATTTCACAAGTTTCTGTTCTGAATGCAGCTAAAGTTCATCCATGAAGAGCAGTTGTCCTTTTTTCATTGGACTATATCAGTTTAGTATCTATGACCTCAAACTAGCATACAGATTTACTTCATTCGTGAAGAGTAGTTAGTCTGGCTAAATTACAGCCACAGTGTCCCAAATTGCAGGTTGGATCTTATAGAAATCAGAAGTATGTTGTAGCAACAAGAGAAAGCTTAAGTGTCTGGACCTTTATACAGCTAGAGTCCGTCCACGAGGTGTAGTCGGTCTTTTTTCTTATTCGTAATCTTCTATTTCATTTTCATTTTCTCTCAGTTTTATCTTTTTTTATATCTCAATTTCTTTCATGGAGCAAATTCCCTCCTTCTTTGACAAGTTCAGCCTGGCTACACTTCACGATTTCTTATAAAACAAAACCCTATTTTGGTTCTTGTCAAGGACTTTCATTTTTTTCTTTCCTGTCCCCTACATGTCTTTCTCCTATTCCTCTCTCTCCCTCTTCCTCTCCCTCTATCTCTCTCACCTACTTAAGTGTATACACGTGTTTGTGTATGTGTTTGAATGTATGTATTTATTTTTTTATATATAAAATTATTTCCACAATCAGATAACAATGACGCAACGGATTTGAAAACAGTCACTTGTATGTGAGGTAAGCTATCACGCCACACATGATAAAGTCTATTGACATAAGCAGATATAGATACAATGAAGAGCGACTATATAATAATCGGTGCTTCTTCGTCATTAGTAATGTCGCAGTAATGAACATGTACAATTAAAAAAAAAACTATGAGGTAGAAAATTAATTATTAATGAAAATAGTTTTTAAAGAAAATTAGCAAAAATTAGGCAGAAATCCGAAGCTCAAAGTATCAACGTTGGCGTGTCTCAAGGATCCATATGGGCACTTTTTATTGATTGTACACACATGGAACTCTAGACTCCTTCGAAGTAATCTCTTTCAGCTACAATGCGCTTATTGTACCGTTCCAACAACTTCGGGAAGGCCCCATAAAAGACCTCTTTTGTGAGCATGTCAATGACTCTCGTCAAAGCCCCTTTCATCTCCTTAATTGTCTCATAACGACAGCCTCTAAGGGTTCCTTGAGTTTAGGGAATAACCAAAAGTCACAGGGAGCAAGGTCTGGACTATTGGGAGGGCGAGGAACTGTCTTGATACTTATCTTGGTCAAATAGTCTGTGACAAGAATGGAGCACTCTTGACCGAAACTTTGCGCAAGTCTTCCACATCCTCAGTACTACACGAGTAATTGTGTGTACAGTTCCCACACTGACATCAAACTATGCACTTATTGTCTCCATACACACACGACGGTCCTTAGCCATGAAATTTTTTATTTTGCCACTCAACTCTGGTGTTCTGACTTCCTTACTTATCCCACACCTCTCATCATCTTTCACAGACTCCCTGCTTTCATTGAATCTGTTATGCCATTAAAAAACTGATGCTGGATTCATGCAAAATAGTCCAAAAGCAGTCTGAAGCATTCCATACGTTTTTGTGAAATTTTATATACCAAGTTTGAAACAGTATTTTATGGCATTTCATTGTTCTAGTGTCCTTATGTTCAGATTGAATTTTTCAAATTCACCAGCTGTGACAACTAGGCTTTAGTAGAGTGTATTCCAATTACTGTTATAGCTATTCATTTGACCTGAAATCATAAAAATTAGTCAGTCATCTCATAAGATGTATAGCGAAAACATGCCGAATTTACATGAGTCTACGGACATTTGAAATGCCTGTACAAAAAGTCAGGGAACTTATTGAATAAACCTCGTAAGTGATACTTTTGGAATACCAGGTTCTGTAAGTGGGAGATCGTTGACACACCCCTAAATAAAACAAACAAACAAAACAAACAAACAAACAAACAAACAAACAAACAAAACTACCAAACTAACGTCATCAAGCCCCGGACCCAGATATACATGTGACAGGAGACTGTTTCTGGATTTAATATTCCCCTTGAAAGAAATCATTTCAACCAATACAGGATGAATGTCACACCAGTTCATTTAGATGATGTGGCCCCAGAAACAGACGCTAGTTCGCCTTGGTATTGGACACCCAAGAGCTTAGATCGATCATGCATCTTTGCTACGTACTTCCTCCCAATACATGAATTTCGGTACACGTTAGCCTAGCCCACTTCTCTGACTTAAACTAACCTTAAGTATATATTTCCGTTTATAACATATTATTTTACCACACCCGCATCTAATCTACTCACAACAGCGTATATATGTTCATCGGTTTAGTTTCAGACGGATAAATTGAATATGCGCACCTTGGCTATATATCTTCTCGTATAACTAGTATTGTTAATTAGCTAGAGACTATGCTATTTCTGAAATTGCCTTTGTCCTGTTGATTCCGATATGTTGTTTGGGCTATGCAGTTCTAAGAATTATACCCTCCCGGACTTTGCGTTCTCTCTTTGATAATCACTAGGGTTTTGACCACAGTTTTTTATTGTTTGACCCTTGAGTGTGTATCCGTTGATATCTTATATGCTCTTATATAGAGTGATGTGGTTTTCGGTTGATTAACCGTGTCTGTGTCGGATATATACTCAGAAGTCAAAACAATGAAAAGAATATGCTGTAGTCATAGCCCTAATAATCACCCGAGAGGCACTTAAAATGGAACACTGATGGGACTGCGTAGGAATTTTTTGCAGGCCAGAGTTCTCCTTCTCAAAGACCACTGGTTTTTTAATCCCACTATCCGACCCTGATGTCTAATCTACCCACCGAGGGAATGAAATGAATACTACTTACCTTGTGGTGGTGAGTATAATCCGTGGATCAGGCAGTGGACGTCATGTACTCTTGTTCTGTGGGGGATAAAAAGTATAATAATGCAATAAATGTCATGTTCGTACGTACGTTATCACCCTTCGCACACATTAGACACTGATGAGCAAAAATAGTGATTGGCAATTAATATGAAATTAATATGATTGGTGACTATTTGGGAAGACTAGGCGCTGTATGTATCGCGCCGAGTTATAAGAAATTTCCAGGTTGGTATCTGGAAGCACATTTAATTCACTGGGAGAGGTATGCACCCCTAGTTTTAGTTAAGACATGCATCTAGGAGAAGGTAACTCTGATGACTTCGGCAGCAGGACGTTGGATGGCCATGGAGGAGGATGCATCTCCAGCAGATTAAGCAGGTTTTATGGTATTAAGAGTTACGTTATTCGACTGCAGCTATGTGGATGATGTAAGAATAGGGGCGAACAGTTGAGCCAGATGCCACCGTGCTGGGGAAGGTAATGATAATCAACCCCATGTATTCTGCCAAATTCAAATCATGTGATGTCTTCAAAGAAATCGGACCAATAATAGACCTAAGCCTGTGGAGAACACTAACCATGATTTCATCTACGGCATGAATGATGCCACGACACACGAGAAGAAGAAAAATCAATATGATTGCGCTAAGTTATAAAAGTCCGATTTTAATAATTTTAAAATGAATTTTTCCAATATCAAATTAATTCACCTCGTTGAATAAATGTATAGAAATGCACCCCTAAATGATAACATTTAGACAGAAATCAATAAATTATTAGAAATGATGTGCTCTTATTACGCATCATGTTGCTTAGATTATATATTCTGAAATCAATGTCTCTCTCTCTCTCTCTCTCTCTCTCTCTCTATATATATATATATATATATATATATATATATATGTATATAGTGTGACCCCCCCCCCCCAAAAAAAACAAAAGCTAAATGGAGGCCATCTAGAATATATGCTGTAGAACGGAGAAAAAAGGCCAAAGACCCTAGTGTGTTGACGTAATGTTTTGAATATAATAAACTAGTTATGACCAAAGTTTCATTTCATTCGGACAGAACACTAAGAAACGGAGCCTAATTAGAGTTGGGGTCCGTTTTTCATGGGTCACCTGTATATAATTACTTCAGAATAAAATTATCTAACAATCAACTCGCATGGAAACGTGTGATTATAAGTTTTACAAGATATTACTAGCAGTAATATTCTATAAGTAGTATCCCATCTAAATAAGAATTGGTCGATATACAAGATAGAGCAAATGAATCAAATTTTAGTCATTCAATGAATTTAACAATTTATGACGTAAAATGTTTAAATTTCAAATCAAAAGATCTGAAGAGATGGTAGACATCGAAATCCTATAAGTAAGGAGTTATAATATTTAAATGTATTCTTTGTCTTACATAGAATAATAAAAATCTTTTGATTTGAAATTTAAACATATTACGTCATAAATTTTTACGTTCATTGAATGATTAAAATTTATATATATATATATATATATATATATATATATATATTGTTTTAACAAAAACCAAGACTTCAAAGAATAGGTTGATAGCAACAAATTGCGTATTTGATCGTTAGTTACAATTGTTTCAAGAGTATTCGGGCAAATTCAAGCATTATGTCGTTTGAAAATTTTCACAAGATCAGCTTTTCTTTAGACTTATTGAATAAAAAACACTTTAGCAATAAAAAATTATGGAAACAATTTCCCTTAACAAAACAAGCGAAAATATTTTACCTCCATCGCATTCTTGCAAAGTATTTATATATATATATATATATATATATATATATATATATATATATATATATATATATATATATATATACTTTGCAAGAATGCGATGGAGGTAAAATATTTTCGCTTGTTTTGTTTTCCTTTTTCTTTTATATATATATATATATATATATATATATATATATATATATATATATATTAAATAAAGATGAGGAATAATTATTCCATATAACTATTATATCATCTCTTTAGGCCATAATATTTGGAAGCTAAATGCCTCTCATCAGAAAACGAGAAGGGCAAAAATGTAAAATATAAATAAAAACTGGCTTTATTTGGTTTTAATTTCTCCTCTTAAGTGTTGAGCTTTTTCTATTTTGATTTTTTTAAATATATATTCTTTGTTCCCCTTATATACATATATATATATATATATATGTATATTCAAATAAATGAGTTTTAGTGATATACTAGCAAGCAATGTGATCTGTGAGTTCACCCATTAGATTGTTTCATCCTTTTTTTTACACGGTGGTCACCACTTATCAAGGCCCGGAAGCCACTCAGGGATAAGGGTTATTGCAAGTACAGTACGTTAATGTGGAGATTTAATGAAGTGTTTACTTAAGAGGGCGGTTCATTAAGAACTTGTTAACGTTGGACTTGAAGACATCCAAGTTGTAGTCAGGTGGGAAGCAGGCAGACGGAACAGAGTTCCACAGGCGTGCAGTTCTAAGAAAGAAGCTTTGTTCATGGAATCCACGTTTTGATTTAGGCACAGATAAAGAGTGGGGGAAATTTTTCACAGTGGATTCAGCTAGACGGGTGCTTTTCGTGAAAGATTGGCGAGGGGGGACCAGAGATTGGAGTTCAGACGAGCACCTGCCATGGAAATAACGAAGTAGGGGATTATTATCGGGGACATAAGTTGCAGGGATATTATGAAGGGAGATGAGCAGCAAGATGTCTGTTCACATTACACTTGAACTTCTGCATGTCAGTACAGTTGGGAAAGCAGAATCACGAAAGGGAGTTTCCAAGTCTAGCAGTTCTGCAGAAGAAACTGTTGGAGTAGAAAGCTTTCTTACTCCTAGGGATCTCTACTGTGAAGGGGTGGGATTTAGCTGCTTGTCTGGTTTGTCGGGGGTATTTATGTCGAGGGGGGTACAAGTGCTTGTAGTTCGCTAGAGCATTCACCATTAAAATACTTGTAGAATAGGCAGAGGAATACAACATTTCGTTGATGGGACAGAAGCTGAAGCTTAGATGAAAATTCAGGACCTATCAGGTTGGCGACTCTCTTTTGAACCCTGTTCAGGAGTGAGAGACTAGTAGCAGACGCACCAGCCCAAATGTGATAACAGCACTCCATATGTGGGCGAATGGTGGCCTTATAGAGGAACCCTGACTACGACAGTTGGCAAAACTAGTTATATGGAACATGAGGAATAAAATTAGTCTTTTTCTGCTCGTTATATCCCCTCCTTCTCATCCCTTCTCTATTTTTTCTCTCGTTTCCTTTACAATTATAGTTTGTGATGAGATTATTTTTGTTTATAATTAACTATTCCAATCTTTATATTTTGTCCGTTGTTTTCTCTCCCCAAACAAGGCATATTGCCACTTGAAACGTAACGGATTACTATTTGGGATCATGTCGAACTAGGATATTGTGGAGAGTTAGCAGTGAGATGTCTATTAATATTACTGTACAGTAAGCGAATTAGGAAACGGAGGGGATTATAAAGAAATTATTAGTGCAGAAGTCTTTTCGGCATCTTGGGATCTCAACGGTGAAGGGTGAGATTTTGCTGCTTGTCAATTTAATCGGATATATGTACATCGGAAGGGTACAAGTGCTATGAGTTCATCGGAGCACAGTCTATTGAAGTACCTGTAAAACAAGCATAATGATGTAACACTGTGGCGATGAGACAGAGGTTGGAGCTTGATAGACAGGGCGGAATCTATTAGATTTGATTAATTGGATTTTGTCTAAGAGTGAGAGACTAGTGGTAGATGCACTAGTCATCATATCGTATTCATAGATTAACTTGTTGGTATTATACGGCACGAAAGTTAAGCAACGTTGAACTTGATCAGTACTAAATGGGTGGCCAGTTGGGACTTCCGGGTGCTGTATGTGCTGTCCGTTTATCTTTGCATTGTTTCCAGTCATCGTGGTCTTCTCCTTGCCACTGGACTCAAACAGTGCCAATTCAGGAGAGGTGTGGCTGGAGATTGTGCAACACTTGCCTCCCAATTCCATGCGCAGTTGTCCCTACATTTGTATTCCTCTCCCTGTCTTTCGAGACTGAACAGAGGCCTCGATTGTTGGCATTGGTTTCTCCGATATTTTTCTAGTCAGAATTCTTTTATGGGGTACTTACGGGAAGCATTAGGAGAAGGTTACCAATATATTTAGTGAAACTGATTTTTGTAGAATGAATTGGATTCGAACTTAGAACATCAATTTCCTCAGTTCGTGTCATTAGCCACTTGACCAGAATTAGTCCAGATGTGGCAAGAATACCCGTGTATAGGCTTTGTAAAGATATAGAATGCTCTCTGATGTGAGTAATTTTCTAGCACATTATAGGGAGTCCAACTTCTTTGCAGCCGGCCTAGCAATATCCTTAATGTATTTGTTCTGATTCATATTGCCTGTGAATGTTAAGCCGAGAAGTAGGAAGCTATTTGTCATAGCAATCGGTGATTGAGAAGTTTTTTTGTAGTTGTTAAAGGAAAGTAGTTTAGCCTTAGTAGCATTTCTTTGGATATTTGTACATTCATTTTTCCCTCATATATATTATAGAGCTGGGTGTCAAGTGAGAAGTGTTAGATAGAAAATTATTACGTGTCACTTTGTGAGGTAATTACAAACTACAAATATTTAGAACAATTAAAATGGAAGTTTTTTTCGAACATAATTCGATCCGAAAACCGAGGAATATTCTTACATGTTTTTTCTGTGATCAAAATATATCGGGAGAAAGCTTGATTGAAACAAGGGTTGATCAACTGATTTTTTAAAAATCTATCTATCTATTATATAAAAGGGACTTTGTCTGCGTGTGAATATCTGTGTGTGTATGTGTGTTTGTGTGAGTGTGTGCGTGTGTGTGTGCTTGTGTGTGTGCGTGGGTGTGCGTCTGTGTATGTGTGTGTGTTTATGTGTATGTGCGTGTGTGTATGTGTATGTGTGTATACGTGCGTGTGCGTGTGCGTGTGTGTGTATGCATGTGCATGTATGTGTGTGTGTGAGAGTATGTGTGTATATATATGTGTGTGTGAGTATGTGTGTGTATGTGAGTGTGTGTGTATTCACCTTCAAGTTTGTTCGCAGAAGATTGGAAAGTGAATTTGGCCTGTGTTGTTTCTTTTTCTAGGTTTTATTTCTACCCCGTCAGCGTTCGTTCCCCCCACCCCAGCGAAGGGGAGGAGACAACGGCGAAGCCGTCCGCTCTCGTCCAAGTCCCAACCAAATCTCTTCAATTCAGCTAACCTGATCACGTGACTCACACGCAATCCAATCAACTGATCTTGACTTCCGGTCAACGTGTCTACACTATAATTCACACACACACACACACACACACACACACACACACACACACACACACACACACACACACACACACACACACACACACACACATACACTCTCTCTCTCTCTTTCTCTCTCTCTATCCATTCTCTAACATGCGTGTGTGTATGTGTGTGCGTGTGTGTTTATGTGTGTGTATGTGTATGTGCATGTGTGTGTGTGTGTATGTGTGTGTATGTGTTTGTGTGTGTATGCGTGTGTATATGAGTTCGTTCCACATCGATTCGCAAACGGTTGGGCCGATTTTCATGTAATTTCACTCGTTCTTAGGTAGGTTTTGTATTGGAAAGTCTTTAATAAGTATCGATAATCGATAATCGAAATAATCCGAACAGGCGATTTTGAACAAAGTTAACACCTAACACAGCCTAACATCACAAAAGAAGTTTTATTACCGCACAAGCCGAGTGGACTGACATATAAAATCAACAGTAAGTTATTGATATGGCATGAGCGTGTCCGGAATGAACATTTCTGTTTAAAACACAATTGCACCATGATACTTGACCTTAAATTAAAGCCATTATCACCGCACAAGCATTTAAGCCAGCCATATAAAATCAGCAGTAGGTTCTTTGATATGGCAGGAGCGCGTTCAAAATGAATGTTTCTGTTTAGAGCACAATTGAAGCATGGTACTTGAATTTTCATTTTAAACTTTAATTCAAGCCATTGTACATAAAAAATAATTTTATAAAATCAACAGTAGGTTCTCTACAGTATAATGTAGACTACAATGTATTGTGAATAAGTCACTGCAGGAGGCATGTGAAGCTTTCTCCTGGTGCACCACGATGGGTTCCCAACTAGAGCACACAGTCAATCGATTTGATTGAAATGAGCGATTTCAATTTTGATGATAATAAATCATCAATCGTCAATCATCATTCAATCCTGGCAGCGTCGGGTCACCCTGCTAGTATTTTATATATCATATAAAAGTGTCTGAGGAAGACAATGGAAGTGGTCTTAAATATTTAACTGCTCTACAAACCTAAAAATAAATTATAAAATCAACAGTAAGTTCTCTACAGTAGAATGTAGACTACAATGTGGCGTGGACTAAGTCGCTGCGGGGAGACATGTGAAGCTTCCTCCCATTGCAGTGCGATGGGAGGAAGCTTCACATGTCTCCCCGCGATGGGTTCCCAACTAAAGCAGGCAATCAATCGATTTGATTGAAAAAATGTGATTTCACGGATATCGATGACAATAAAAATATGAGAGTGTGAAACATTCGTTGATCATCATTAAATCCGGGACAACGTCCGGTCTCCCTGCTAGTAATTATACTGTATATATATGTTTGCATGCGTGTGTGGGATACGTGATCCCAAGAGAGCTTCGTAGTAGCTAGGGAGGGGACGGATAAAACATTTTGGAACCCTCTGCTCTAATATAATTCAATTATTGGCTTATTCCGACGTTCTGTGGGTTTCTGTAAAGTTGATGAGAGAATTATTAAATGAAAAAGTCATTTGTTATATCGACCCACTCGGAATGTTGTCAAGAATTACTCAGTCACATGACTAATTATCTTCCTATCTCAGGCTGTTCATATCTATCTATCTATCTATCTATCTATCTATCTATCTATCTATATAGCTATCTATCTATCTATCTATCTATCTATCTATCTATATAGCTATCTATCTATCTATCTATCTATCTATCTATCTATCTATCTAGCTAGCTAGCTAGCTAGCTAGCTAGCTATCTGTACCTACACAACCCCATTTTTATCATTGATTGATCCTCCGATAAAGGAGGGATTGGACCTAGTAATTAACTCCCGTTCATCCGTTCGTTTGTTTGCACTTTTCTCAATAACCACGCCTCAAATTCTTTTGAAATTTTGCACAAACATTAGTCATGATAAAAGTAAATTTTTCACTCGTGGATATGCTCGAATTGTTATTATTAAATTTTTTACCTACATCTATTCCTTCCAAGGTTTTGTTTTCTGTTTGAAAAGTGTTTTTTTTTTCATAACGTCTGATGAGAGGCCGTTCTTGTGAAAATTTTCGAACGATATAGGGTTTGAATTTGTCCAAATGGTCTTGAAACAATTGTAAGGAACGACGGAATACACTATTTGTTGCTATCAATACATTCTTTGATGAGTTGATTTTGTTAAAACAATATATGAATGCTCAATATATGAATGTTCAATTACAAAAGATGGTAATTTTGAAGCTTACAATTTAAGTCATCTCATTTTGACTTAAACTTTATTGATATATTAACGGTTACCGAATTTTCAGTTATATAAACCCAATAAAATTCGGAATACTATAAATAAGATATATATATATATATATATGAATATATATATATATAAATATATTAATTTTATTTATACAAACATTAATGACTACATATGTGCATACATGTTTCTGTAATCACCCACGTTGGGGGATTACGTCTTCAGGCCAAGAATTACCTTCAAAAGTGACATTTCCACCAAATACATTTTTCTATTTCGTTTATCAAGTTAAAATACAACCTGGGTGGGAGTAAAAAAAAAACAAAAAACGGTAAAAGGATGAGTGAGGTCTTTGAAGATAATAAATATCTTTTTTCTTTTCCCCTTCCCCCATCCAACCTAACTTTTGGCTTTTTATGGCATAGGGTACTTGAGAGTTTAGTTTTCTTGTCTTAGAGTCTGTAAGTTAATAACCTTAGCTATGGCCAACCTAGTACTGACCGGTGCCTTTTAATCTACCTCCACCCACACATACATGCAACACACATATAACACACACATACACAGACAACGCCAACACACAGATACACACATTAATACATATATTCAAAAGCGAATCCATGCTGAACGCTCTTTGTTTTATTTACTGAAACTAGACAATAATTCTGAAACTACGTAGAAATAAAGTAAAAATTACATTAAGGTAAATAAAACAAAACAAAAATAAAAAATAAATAAATAAGAATAAAAATAAATTTAATTAAAACAAATAAACCAACAAAATATGAATAAATATAAAACCCGAAAGTTATCTAAACCCCACATGTACCTATATGCGTGTATCAATACACTTATAAATTTCTACATTTATCTACACCCGCGCATATATACACACACACATTACAGACATACAGAGACAAATAATAGTGTTTTTCTTTACTTATGTAGCGTGGTAACCTCTTCGTATATGCAATATTATGCTACCCGACTACAGACGGATGTATATATATATATATATATATACATACACATATACATATGCATATACATACATACATATACATATATATACACACACATACACACATATACATATAAACACACACACAACAGACATACACACATACATACATATATATACATACCCACACATACATATATATATATAACATATATATAAACAACATTCGGACATCCATACATTTTTGTAATCTATATTGTTACAACAATTCTATACGAGGCAGCCTATTCTAATAGTTCAGAAATATACATGTATATACATACATCTACATACAATAGGCACAGAGATACATCCACATACAAACATACACACAGATATATAGATACAGAGATATATATATAAACATACAAACATACATGCATACATAAAATACACTTATACATACAAACTCACACAAATATAGACATATACATATATACATGCATACATGTACCGTGCCACCAAATGATACATCTAAAGTAGAAACAGACATGAATACATTTACTATATAAATTCACTTTTTCTATCAACTTCCACACGTCTAGTTATGTTTCATAGCCCCATCCGCTTGTTACACTTTCCTAAGTTGTAGGTTTTTACCGTAAAAATTGACACTACGTAAAAATTTATATTGAATTCAGCATGAATTTCATAGGGTTATCCTCATATTTAACAAACATTCTTTCGATGGTAAGGCAGATATACATAAGATGTATCACGATACAATAATAATATATAATAACATATGACAGAAATCAGAGTATTTAGGTTATACAAACCGAGTATATAAGCTTATATATTGTAGTACTTACCTTCATCTTTGTTTATTCACTATAATACCCT
>NC_136516.1:15827191-15857191 GCF_053919585.1 Euprymna scolopes
TGGAGGCCAGGCGCGAACGCAGACCCCACAATTTTATTATACCATCCCTATTTAAGTTAAAACATACTTATCACAGCATTCTTATGTACATCTATATCAAAAACACTTGTAAAGGTTTTTTTTTTTAATTTTTAAATTTTTTATTTCCATACTTTGTGGACCAGGCGCGAACGCAGATCCCACAATTTTAATGAACCACTGTTCTGCCAGATCAAACATACCCATTCTTGTGTCTCGATACATTTTCGATCATTATATGTAATCAGTTTTTTTAAAATAGTCAACCATGTAGGAAGCTATTCGTGACCACACACACACACACACACACACACACACACACACACACAGAGCTTTATATATATATATATATATATATATATATATATATATATATATGCTAAATATGTTGAACAAAACGGAAAGGAATTGTTGAAACCTGCATTGTACTGGCTTTCTAAATTACAGAATTATTCAAATGTGAACAACGAATTCAAAAAAAAAAAAAAAAGGAAAAAGAAACCCCAACTAATTGAAAATATGGAAGCATTTTTTACTATAGACAAGAAACCGAAAACGTCGTAAAAACAAAACAAAACAAATAATAAATAAGAAAATTTACTTTTGTAGCCACCTGTATAAGTTTGTATGGTGTTTTAACTTATTTACAAATGTTTATTAAGTTTAACACGCTGATGTTAAAATCCACAACAAAGATGGCGAACATGAGGCTGTCACCTTTGGAGTCTTAAGAATCACTCAAAGCACGAAAATAAAACAAAAGGCTGAGATAAAATTACCGAATAAATGTAACGGTGTTATTTATTTGGTGTATTTCTACAATTATTTTTTATTTATTTATGTTATTTTTGATCGATTAGCAGGACTACAAAAGTTACAGACTTATGTCTGCCATTTTTGTTGTCGTTTTAACGTAAATGCTCGGCATTACTTGCGTATTTAAAATAAGTTAACATAAAAATCTTATCCAGATAGGAAGGAGAGTGCCATTTGGTAACGTTTATTTATAATATGTTTGTTTCTTTATTATTGTTTGGTTTGTTGTCTATATTATTAGGTTAGTGCAAAAATAATGCTTTTTTTTATTAGATATATATACGTAAAAAAACGACATTATTTTTGCACCAACCTAATAATAAATGCTCAAATATTCTATAGTCTTGATTTAGCTGAAATAATTCTTCAACCCTTTTATTGCTGTGCAGCAAATAACATTTGACTATTGTAAATAACGGAAGATACAATTATGAAAATACAGGAAATAATTACACTGGTAAAGGTGGTGGTCGGTGTACAGTCACTTTTTTAGTCGTTTCGGCTTCGATTGTTAAAAAAAATGATGCAGAGAAGGGATTGGAAGAGAAATATCGATACAAAACTAAAATAAATAAATAAAAACATAATTCAATGAATCGATTCTTTAACCGAGTTACATTTTTTTTCTTTTCACAGTTATCTGCCCCTGTTTTTCTAATTTGTTTCATGTTTCTTTTTTTCATTTTCACATCGTTTTTAGACCCTCATTCCGTTATGCTCTGTAATCTGACATGGATACCCGGTGAGGGATGGGCCCGAAGACTACACGCAAAGATCGTTTATTCTGGGCATAACACAAAATTACACCATATACAGGGTGTCCACAAATTCTGGCTACATTATGTGGAAGCATCCTGTAAGTTATGTAGCCAGACTTTGTGGGCACCCTGTATATATATATATATATATATATATATATATATATATATATATATATATATACACGCACACACACACACACATACACCCACGCACGCATCCACACACTCTCACATGGATATATATTCCACAATTTTTTGGCTATATAAAAGTTATCCATTGACGCGTGTTTCTTGCGTAGAATGGTGAGGCATTTTAATGTAATTTAGAGACTTAATGCAGGTATTTACCTGCAAGGATGAAACTCTATCAGTTAGGTAAGTGGATTTGATAAGAACGACAACTTTCCCAAGCTGCTACTATTGCTAATAAAAAATAACAATGCACGCACACACACACACACACACACACACACACACACACACACACACACACACACATACACATATATATATATATACATGCACACATATATATATAGTCTTGGAAACTTTTTAACGTTGAAAACCATAAAACATTTTTTATAAAAATTTAATTTTTGCTCCTTCGTTAGAAAATTATTTTGTCAGTAAGTAAGCAATCTCCTACAATCACTAAACAAATCTGCTTTTTTGAACTAACAGTATTCCTAAGTTTTCAGGGATCATCAGTTGTTTACCATGAAGCACTTTGTTGTGTCTATCAATAACAACACGAATGCAGAAAGTAAAGGTAAAACAAATATATTAAGACGAAAATATAATACATATTTACAAAGGTGCAGTTGTACTGCAGTTGGAAGATTGTCCGGCAGATGGCGTGTTAAAATCTTTCATGGTGCAACCGGCACATGCGTCTTGCCTATCCGGAGTTCGAACACAGTTCCCCGGTCTTGCTGACTTGATACCTTTTTTTTTTTTTTACACAGTGACCACCACTTATCAAGGCCCGGAAGCCACTCAGGGATAAGGGTTATTGCAAGTACATTACGTTAGTGAGGAGATTTGCTGATATATTTACTTAAGGGGGCGGTTCATTAGGAATTTGTTAACATTGGACTTGAAGACATCCAAGTTGTAGTCCGGAGGGAAGCAGGCAGACGGAACAGAGTTCCACAGGCGTGCAGTTCTAAGAAAGAAGCTTTGCTCATGGAATCTGCGTTTTGATTTAGGCACAGATATAGAGTGAGGGAAATTTTTCACAGTGGATTCAGCTAGACGAGTGTTTTTCGTGAAAGATTGCCGAGGGGGGACCAGAGATTGGAGTTCAGACGAGCACCTGCCATGGAAATAACGATAAAACAAGGACAGGCTCGCAACGTCTCTTCTGTGGGAGAGAGGTTGCAGGGTAGAGAAAAGGGCATCCCCCACTAAGCCACGAAGTCTATTTTGTACTCTGTCAAGGCAGGATAGGCTGTTTTTAGCAGCTCCTGCCCAGATATGGAAACAGTATTCCATCCTTTGACGTACTTGGCTTTTATATAGATAGAGAATTGCATCCGTAGTGAGATATCTTCTGGAGCGGTAGAAGGATCCCACCATCTTTCCAGCGACCTTGGCAACAGACTTGATGTACGTGTTCCATTTCAGATCAGGAGTAAAGGTCAAACCCAGAAGCTTGTCAAAACACGGGGCCTCACCCAGACGAGAGCCATCCATCTCAATTGATGCCATATGCTTTATCTATATCTTGTTCACCCACGTACGCTAATTAGTGGGCGTCTCCACAACACACTTTTATGTGGATTTACAAACAAAACAGTATATAAAATCATAGCTCTCCAGCAGTGTTGATCAAACCACCTCCCCTGAATAAGAAATAAAAACAAAAATGTTCCGGATAATGGATCCAGGTTTTTAGTCTAGATTAATTAGACTAACCTATTCCTGTTAAAAAAATCTGACCTGCGCCATTGGTCTTTGTCTTAACAAAAAGAAACAATTATTTTTTATAATTCTCTTGTACTTATATGATTCGGATGAATCCATTCTGCATACTTATCGCCCCCTTCTTTGTTATTAATATTCAATCTATATATTTACATTCTTATTTGCTAATAATTTATTTATATTTATTAGTTTATTTCAAACTATATAAAAAGTTAAAAATATAAATATATACGTAATATTTTTTTCACATATGATTAATGCAGTTTTAGGTTTCGTCTATTAGGGTGGCCGAAAAGTCCCAGGACACTCTATTTTTAATATTTTAATGGTGTTAAATATGATTGATTTGAATATTCTAATGTTGTTAAAACAATTTATTTCATTTATTTTTCCAGGTTACGACTGACATCAGTGTATTTACTGTTGAGGAGCGCTTAATTGCTGCTGTTTGGGTTCACGACCGCATCAGGAATGACATGACTATGGAAGATGTTCGAAGTGCTTTCACAGAAAGATTCGGAAAGCCCGCACCATCAAGAAGTAATCTGTATCTGTGGGAGAAGAAAGTTTTTGAAACAGGTAGCGTTCTGGATCAGGCAAGAAGCCACTAAAACACGAAAGGAAACGTGTGCTGGTGTTCAAGAATCACTGCAACAGTCTCCCAAGAAATCCACCAGAAAGCGTTCTGCTGAACTTGGAATACCAAGGGCTACCATGATGGATCATATGAAAAAGAACTTGGATGTCAAAGCTTATAAGCCCATGTCGGTAAATCAGTTGTCAGATGAAGATATGGATCGAAGAAAAGAATTCTGTGAGAAATTTTTAAAACGCTTTCCTGATGGTGCAAGAAATCACAGAAAGATAATATTCAGTGATGAATGCGCCATTTATAAAAGTTCTAAAAGTCGAAACATATATTTCTGGGCTAAAGAAAACCCCTTTTACAAAGAAGAAGTTGAAAATAATCCTCCACATGTCATGATTTGGGCTGCATTGACATCTGAACATTTGATTGGTCCTTATTTCTTTGATGGCAATGTCAACCAGGAATCATATGCCAACATGATTAGAAACTGGTTAATTCCCAAGTTAATAGAACTTGGTATTAAGGATCGTGTATTGCTACAGCAAGATGGTGCACCCGCACATTATGCACTTCCTGTGAGAGCGATGCTAAATGCAGAGTTTCCTGATCGATGGATTGGGCGCGGATCAAATTCTTTTGCTTGGCCACTACGAAGCCCCGACTTGACCACTCCAGACAACTCATTATGGGATTTAATTAAAGGTCAAGTTTCTGGTATTAGATACGAAACCATTGATCAGCTTAAGCATGCGATTATTGCAGCTTTTGCTAGCGTATCAAGGAATTCTCTAAAAAAAAATGGCACAAAGAACCTGGAGGCGAATGGAAATGTGAAAGAACAACGAGGACCAACATACTGATCCCCTAGACCACTAAATTACTCTAGTTGTTTTCTGCTTTGTTTCTAATAAAGTTCTCTTTTTTTGTTGAATATATATGTTTTCTGTGTGTTTCATTAAAAAATACTGTGTTTTATCAAAAATACATGTATAGTGTCCTGGGACTTTTCGGCCACCCTGTACTGTGATTAGTTTTATACGATTTAAATGGACTAGGATAACGAATCAATGCATTGGTGTCCTTTCGATGTAAATATCTCGGACTAACCCGAGAAGCAACAAAATCACACGCCTTCACTATATATTTCCACCCCTGATGCCGAAGTGCCTTTACACTAATAGCTTATTTCATCGAAACTAGTAGACTTTGGAATACCCTCCTTGTTTCCTGCTTCCCTAACTGTACTAACCTGAAGAAATTTAAATATAATATGAACAGACATATCGCTGCACAACTCCCTACTTAGAATGTCCCTGTAGGTGTGATGCTAATTAATAGTAGGCCCTGGCGTCTCACTTACTGGCAACCAAGCCATCGCCACTAACCCTAGTGGGATTGAAGCAAGAAGTCTCAAGGGAATATCAAGTTCACAAGCAATCCCTAGTCGTATGTATATTCTCGTTAGTGGAGATGGCGATGTTGGATTTTTTTCTTGCAAAGAGATATCGACGTCTTCCTACTTACAGCGTCTGGTATTTCCAAATGGTAAGCCATTTGGTATTGACCAGGCTCAATGTTGCTTATATTCGGAAATCTAACGAGAACTGGTGTGTCAACGTGGTTGTGCCCTAGATATAAGTGCTTCGTTTAGGACGAATATAAATAAAAAAACAAAAAACAAAACAAATAAAAAGGCCGACATTGTCTTACGCCCCCTCCATCCAACTAAATAGGGACCTGTGTTATAATATAATTATTTTTAATTACACAGTCACAGTATGATTAGTTAAAAAGTGTGAGGACAGAAGTAAATGCAGAAAGTAGGAAGTGACGTGATATCGTTAGAAATATATTTTTCTTTTGCAAATTAATCACCACTTATCAAGGCTAAAAGAACATAAACGATTATGCCGGAGATAAGAAAAAAAAAAAAAAATCAACAAAACAAAGCCGACGCGCAGGAACCTGCGTGATAACATAATTATTCGTCAATTACGCTATTTCCATGCAGAATCCATTGTTGCTGGCCATTGTTTGTTAAGCTTCATCCTCTTTTGAAGTACTGGACTATTCGACTGCGCCATCAGTATTGAAAGATCCGCAAATACGATCCGCTGATGCGGAAAATAGACTTTGCTAATTTTGAATTCTCTCGATTTCCAGCTTCTGATTTAAGTTACGTCTCCGTCCAACCACGGAATAGAGATTTATTTTTCCATTCGGTTCGAACTTAGTCATTGTGTTAACTATCCGAAGTGTGTAAGTTCACTGCTATTTGATTATTGACTTATAAGTTAGTGCAGATTGGAGAACAAAAGACAGAAAGCAGACTGATGTGAAAAAAAAATTAACAGTGACAGTGTGACAAGTTTAAAAGTGTGAAAAGGAAGTGTAGACGGAAGAAAGGACGTGACGTTATATGGTTGATTAGAAAAGTGTGTTTTTTAAAGATTAGAACCCGGAAGTAGGAGTGACTTGGCCTTCGGGACAAGATCAAAGTTTAGTATCTGTTCTTCGGATGCTGCACTTTAATTTCTTGTTCTCTGTCAGTGGAGGAGAAATCCTTCACGACTGAGACAATTTTAATTTTTGTTCCTTTTCTCCACGTTAAAAAAACGACCCTGGTGTCTAACTCTGTCCCGTGGGGAGGCATTGTAAATAGGGACATACAAGACAGACTTATGAAAATTGGTTAAGAATATCCATAGTCTAAGGCTCCCACTTTTTACCTTCTCTCTCTTTCTCACACACCCTCTATCTCTCTCTTCCTCTATTTCCTCCTACAACAAGTGAAATAAACCAATATCTGTTCCACACATAAACTAGTTGTGTTATTCCTTTCCGTTGTGCTGGTGAGGAGATTATATTTAAATAAGATATCGTCTATGAAAACGATCGTACTCTTTTTTTGGCTTGTTTTCTTTGCATATGTAAACAACCTTAAAATATTTAATTAAATTCATTTACTTCACACTTGTCCTCTCACACACGCGCACATTCTCACTTTATATCAAGGTCTCATGTATGATATGAAAAGAAACTGGAATCTTAGAGAGATATCAATCATACCAGTTATCATAGGTGCCACAGGGCTTATGAAGAAGAACCTGAAGTCCTACCTAACTAATATTCCTCATGAACCAAATGCAAAAGAGATCCAGACAATTGCACTTAAGGGAACAGCGAGGATACTAAAAAGAGCTCTCGGTTGGTTTCAATAAAAAGCAGGGCAATGTTGGCAGCTGGTTTGGCTGCTCCATACCCAACGCTACACTCTTCAAAGGAGGAAAATTAAAAGAAATAACTTTTATAGATATATAGATATACAGATTAAAATAAAAAGGATATTCATATTAAAGTATGAATATGTGAAGAGTCATTTTGACAGTAACAAGATTCAATCGCTGAAGTTAGTTGAAACTTGGTAAAATCCGATCCATTGATTGTATGTACATGTGTGGAACTTGGAATATTCAGATCGTCTAGGTCTATAGTTCTTAAATGGTTACGACGAGCTTGATGCTGGGAAAAGTTTGCAGTGTAGAAAATTTGTTTGTAGATAATTGAATTTAAATATAGATGAAGAAAGGTGTGATTGACGTTAATATCGCGATATAAAACGTACCCAGTGACTTTTTTCCATGGCCAGCATTTGAATGTGATTAAAATCTTGAAGTTGTACGAACAATTAATGTTGCCAATCATAAATTGTAAATATCTAAACTCCTTTCATCTCTCTCTCTCTCTCTCTCTTTCTCTCTCTCTCTATCTATCTAATTCTTTTTTCTCTTTTTTAATGCTACTTTTTAAGTAGTTTTAATGTTTTTGTAAAAAGCTCTCATTCATTATCGACAGTGTGGCGGTTCGAAAGATCTTGCTTGCTAGAACATCAGGCGTTACGTCATTTGTCAGTGATTAGGCCTACTATTTACGAAGGTCACCTCTCAATACTTTAGTAGGAAACTGTCAAGCTAAAATGTTAGCCTGACAATTTCCTGTGGGAATGAAAAACGAAAGCTTCTATGTGGTTTAACTGTCATAAATATTTTTTTATAACAATACAACAGCTATAAATATTTTTCTTTCAGGGTGTCACTTTAATAAGGATAGATGCACTCATTTTCGAAAAGTTTTCTTTTATTCGTCACCATTGTTATGGGCCACAATGTTGGCATATATATATATATATATATATATATACATATATATATATATATATATATATATATATATATATATATACATACTGTGTAAGCAAAAACAAGACTTCAAAACAAGGTGTTGGTGGAAACAAAAAGTGTATTTCAATTTACGTTACAATTGTTTCCGTGTCCAGTTCGACAATTTCAAGCATTATGTCGTTTAAAAATTTTCAAAACCAGCATTTCTTCAGACTTTATGAATAAGCACACTTTTGGCGATGGAGCATTTTTTGAAGAGAGGGAAGGGAGGGGAAATCCCTATCTGGAAAGGCATGCGAGAAACATGTACCTTTGTTGTGGTTACGGAAAATCCCATTTAAATATAAATATATCGCCTAATTTGCGTATCCTTATTTAAGAGTAGAGTCATGACAAGTTTGAAACAGAGAGCCCTAAGCCATTCAAATTTTTTTTTTAATATATATCCCATTCGTTGGGTTCCTAAATAAGATCTTGTTATTTCTTTGCAAAAACGTTACGGTTAGTTTTAGTCTCGTATTGGTGGCAGGATTATCGTTATATTTGTGCTCGATTTTAAGACCTTTTAGGTTCAAAGTTTAATTGAATACGAGAGTAAAAAATACACCAATACATACTATCTATATTGTCGGGATTATTTCACCAACAAGAAGAGGGGGGTGTAAAAAAAGGCAGTAAGGGCTTGCAACGAAATGGTTACAAGCAGTCTTTTCTTTCCTTGTAAAGGTAACAATTAACAGGTAACGTTTGCCGAACAACAGTAACGAAATAATCAGTCTAAGAGACGCCAACCGACTAGAAAGCTAGGTAACTAGGTTCTTAACTAATCACTAACCCGTAGTGAGACAACTCCTTTTATACATACTAACTCTCAGTGGCGAGAATTCCAACGTGATTTCCAACGAGATTAGAATGTCTATTTAACTTAGTAGGAAATAGACACCCAGTTTCTCAGTAAAGGCAAACAGCAGTTCAGTGTCTTTGCTTCCCTCCGACCCACTCCCGGTAAGTCAAATCAATTTCAATTCTTACAATATATATATATATATATATAAACATACGAGTGTCTGAATTGTATGATTTATGTTGCCATACGTTAAATGCCGCGAAATAAATAATAAGAGCACAAAAAAATGCTATCATATTAAAAGAAATGTTTTAGTTTGACATTTTATTTCGTAGGAATCCAATATAGCACGCGTTATGGAATTGGTAAATCACGTGCGAAATGTTTGAAACGGCATTTCCTTGTTTTGTTAAATTTTGAAAAAAGAAAAAAAAACATCGATGACATGAATTTCAAGAGACAGACATATTGGATAAAAAGTAAAAAAAAAAAAAGTCCAAAACATTGACGTCGTTATCTACTGCGTATTTGTCAATAAAGAGCTATTGTATAGTTATAGAAATATATACACACACACACACACGCACGCACACGCACACACACACACACGTATATATACACTTGTGCCCGATATTATTCATACCCCCCCTTGAAAATTGAGTTTATTAGGTGTAACTTTGTAAGAATTTATTGTTTACGTCCATATTGATACATATTCTTAATAAACCTCTTCTGATCATTTTCGTCATTTTAAAATCTCGGGATACTTGTAATAAAAGAAATATACAGCTATTTATAAAATCTGCAATGTTCAAAAATAATCATACCCCCTTATTTTTTCAGTATTAATCGAGTTTCTGACTGTTTGTTTCCTGTTTGATTCTTATTTTGAATGCTTTTATACAACCTTTGATTAATTTCATTTCGTTTTTTGCATTTTTTAGAAATTAAAATGATATCAACTGAAAACCAATAAAAGAATAAAAATTATTAGAATGGGGAAGAAAAAAGAGCTTA
The DNA here is from genome assembly GCF_053919585.1 of Euprymna scolopes. Classification (NCBI taxonomy): domain Eukaryota; kingdom Metazoa; phylum Mollusca; class Cephalopoda; order Sepiida; family Sepiolidae; genus Euprymna; species Euprymna scolopes. Next base: position 15,837,347 of record NC_136516.1, read on the forward strand.
GTAATGATCTTAGGACTAAAATTGTGAATTCACATAAGGATGGTTTAGGTTACAAGTCAATTTCCAAAAAATTTGAGGTCCCTATAGCAACAGTACAGAGCATCATCAAAAAATTCCAGAGCCACCACACAACAAACAACTTGATTGGTAGAGGAAGGAAAAGGAAACTGTCTGCTAGAGCCACCAGGAATATTGTAAGAAGTGTTAATGCAAATCCAACCACCACTACTAAGGACATTTTAGAAAATCTGGAGTCTTCTGGCATAAAAATATCAAGGCAAACATTGCAAAGGACTCTGCATGAAAATGGTCTGAAAGGAAGAAGACCAAGAAGGACTCCATTGCACACCGGAAACCACCTTGCAGCACGTTTTAATTTTGCTAGACCCATGTGAATTCTCCAGAGTCCGTTTTCTCAAGTATTTTGTGGACTGACGAAACAAAAATGGAATTGTTTGGCCATATGGATGCTTCTTACGTTTGGAGGAAGAAAGGAGAAGCTTACAACCCAAAGAACACCATACCCACGGTGAAACATGGTGGTGGTAGCCTAATGTTTTGGGGCTCCTTTTCGGCTAGTGGCCCAGGTAGTTTGGTCAAGATAGATGGAACCATGAAGAAGGAGCAATATTTGGAAATACTCCAGAAAAACATTAGACAGGATGCGGAGAAGCTCCATTTAGGACCAAACTGGGTCCTTCAACAGGATAATGATCCAAAACATACTGCCAAAATAGTCAAGAAATGGTTTGAGGATAATCAAATTAATGTTTTGGAATGGCCTAGCCAGAGTCCCGACCTGAACCCTATCGAACACTTCTGCCACATATTGAAAACTGAGGTTAAAAAGCGGAAACCTAGAAATTTGAGGGATTTGGAGAACTACTGCATTGAAGAATGGTCAAAAATCAGTGTTGATGCTTGTAAAAACCTTGTTGATAAATATCCAAAACGGTTACAGGCAGTTATTAAGAATAAAGGGCATGCTATTGACTATTAGTAAGAGAGGTATGAATAATTTTGAACTAGTGCCATTATTGTTTTTCTTTGTATAATGTTTCAAACTTGCATAATTTATTTATTTGTTGAGTTTAAATTAAATGCTTATGTTTGATTTATTGTTTGGAATCCCTTTAATATTGTCTACCTTCTGGTTTGAGCAATATTCTTATAGAAATCTCAAAGATCCGAGGGGTATGAATAATATCGGGCACAAGTGTATGTGTGTGTGTATAGATGTTAAAATGAACGGTACTCTGAAAAAAATTGAGGAAGAACCTGCTTATTCAAATATGGAATCCAATATATATATATATATATATATATATATATATATATATATATATAAATATATATATATATATATATATATATATATATTAGGGTGACCCCAAAAAACGGGCCCAACTCTAATTAGGCCCAATTTCTTAGTGTTTTGTCCGAATGAAATGAAACTTTTGTCATAACTAGTTTATTATATTCAAAACATCACATCAAAACACTAGGGTCTTTGGCCTTTTTTCTCCGTTCTACAGCGTATGTTCTAGATGACCTCCATTTAGCTTTTGTTGTTTTGGAGGGTCACCCTATATATATATATATATATATATATATATATATATATATATATATGTATATATATATATATATATATATATATATATATATATATATAAAGTGTTTTGGAACGATTTATCGGAATCGGGAAAGGGAAGCTGAAAAAGTATTTAGTGGTATCGAAATCGAAAAAATTGAACCCATTTTCTGATACCAAAAACGATCCTTTTTAATTGTTTAACTTAATTTTCATGCTCGTACTAATGAGGACCCTACACAATGTCTTCCTTTTAAAATTAATTTTTGTTTTCCTTTTTTTAATTATTATCGAATAAGTTTAATTTCAGTATAAATTGTGTTTCTTTTATTTCTCTTCTTCAATGCAAGTTTTTAAGTTTTTTTAAAAATGTTTTTGTAAAAAGCTCTCAGTCATTATCGACAGTATGACCGTTCGGCAGATCATGCTTGCTAGAACATCAGGCGTAACGACATTTTTCAGTGAGTAGGCCTACTATTTACGAAGGTCACGGCTCAAAATTTTAGTAGGAAACTGTCAAGCTAAAATGTTAGCCTGACAATTTCCTATGGGAATGAAAAGCGAAAGCTTCTATGGGGTTTAATTGTCATAGATATATTTTTATAGCAATACTACAGCTATAAATATTTTTCTTTCAGTATGTCACTTTTATAAGGATGTATACATTCATTTTCGAAAAGGTCTCTTTTATACGTATTGTTTAAGGGCCACAATATTGGCATATAGGGATATAATTATTCATTAAATTCACAAACCTGAACTTCATCAACGCTTCAGAAAAAAGATTTCAAAAGATATTTTAAAGAATATTCGGCCCCAAAATATATACTTAAAATAGGTTTAAAAATATAAATAATTATGTTATTGGCATTTTAAAGCTTTTCAGCTTTACACAGCGTCAACGAGCCATTGTTTTTTTTTTTACAATTTAGGCATTCTAACGACTATGGAAAATAGTCCCGCAGTATTGTGTTCCAAAAATGAATAGCTTTCCGAAAGATCGTCGAAATTCCGTTTAGTTTTATGTACAGAGGGGGAAAAAGGAACATTATTTATAGTGGTTGTAGCTAGACGAAATTTGCTATGAATATTTTACGAAACGGATTCTAGATTGGAGCTCACCTACATTTTAAGTAAATATGAATCTAAACAAAAAAAAAAACACTGCAATCTATAATAATCTTCGAACAGGTTTTGATTTATTTATTTATTTTTACAGACTGTTATCCTAATCTTTATAGTTGTTGTTGTTTCGACTAACTCATCCTTTGGCCTTCTTCATGTAATTAAGGTTGTTTGGTTGTTTTGTTTTACGGCATATCAACCCTTTTCAGGTTATTTAATGCCGAATCTGGTGATTTTGAAGAACGATTTTTAATATAGTATATTTGTTTTTTTAAGTCGTATTCTATTTAACCCATAGTTGGGACCCTAACAGGTACTAGCACTCCGTCATTAAGCGCGTCGGGATAAGAATGCTAAATCTTGTAACTGTATTTCCAGTAATTACTGCCTTCCATAGTTGTTAGCCCACCACGTTTTGGCCTATTATTACTCTGGCCGTCTTCGGCTTATTAATCGCGACAGGATAGCAGAAGATAGTGGTTTCAAGCCTACCCAAAACAAGCCAGAGGATTAGTTGGCAAAAAAACTTGATTAGAAAAAAACTATGGAAGGCAGTAATTACTGAGGATACAGTTAAAAGATTCATCATTCCTATCCCGTCGCGGTTAACCACCTGAAGAAGGCCAGAGGATTAGTTGGCCAAAACGTAGTGAAACAGCACTAACTATGAAGATGAGGATAAAAGTCCGTAAAAATAAATAAATATACAAATTACCGATCATAAAAATGGTTTCCAATACAAAAAACATATATATAGGTTTTGATTTGTTCTTTGAGTTCATGAGATAGAATAGTGTATGACAAAGAGCATTCATTCTTCACAAAAAATTATAGAAAATAAATGTGGTTGCTGTGACAGAAGTTTATTTTTGTTCTCATCAAATATTTTTGCCCATCTCATAACTAATAGAATACCCGTCCCAGCACGGGTATATTATAATATGTATAGCATTAAATGTGAAAATCAGAAACAAAATGGAGTTAAAAACCACGAATAAGATGCAAATATGTTTTATTAAAAACAATATTTAAACTTTAAAAAGGTTTACAATATGATGTGACATCGAGTGGACACTACTACAATAACGAAAGTAAAAAAAAAAATAGTATATATTTTTACTATTATGAATACTTGTTTGTGATGAAGGTTATTTTATCCGGAAATAAATAAGATTAAGTTTTAAAAAAGAGTTTTAATATAACATATAAGTTTGTTTTTTCTACGTTATGACAGCATTTTGATCAATTTGCAAATTTAAATCTAAATAGAAACTTAAAACACTTTTGCATTGCCGGTATAGCATTAGTTTAAATTTTTTAAAAGTTTCTTTAGCGTGATGTGATGCGACTTAAGAGAAACGATAGAAGCAGAGAAAGACAAGCAACGGCGTCTCTTCTGTAAAAAAGAAGCTGTAAAGAAGTGTGTGTGTGAGAGAGGAGAGAGAGAGGAGAGAGGAAGAGAGAGAGAGAGAGAGAGAGAGAGAGAGAGAGAGAGAGAGAGAGAGAGAGAGGGTGGACGGGAGAGGGAGAGAAAGTTTTACCCAACTCACGGTCAAAGACATGCTGTTTCCGACTGACATCGAACTCACAACTTGGCTCTCATTTCTTCTCTTATCGTGTTGTTTGAGGGAAAGCTCGCCAAATGTTGGACTCCGTGTTGTGTCTGGCACGGTAGAGACTTGTTATTCTTCCAACGAAAATAACAAATAATAAAACAAAACAACTCAAACAAAAAACAAAAAAACAAAACAAAAAAAAAAAACAATTAAATGTTATCGGATCAAGCGAATACAAATTCGCGTTTCAGCCTTTATACGTAATAAATAAATAAATAAATGATGATAATAATAATAATAATAATAATAATAATAATAATAATAATAATAATAATAATAATAGCAACAACAACACTAATAATTTTATTTCTAAACAAACACAAGAGAACTTGCTCAATCATTGACATAGCTTTTCGATACCAGAGTGCAAGAGAAAGAACATACAAATAAATATCAAGATCAGAAAAAATGTAAAAAACTCAAAATGATTCCCATTGTAATTGGAACGCTTGGGACCATAACGAAAAGCCACCATAAAATGCTTAATCAGATGAGACATTTTCTTATCCAATTCTGCAAAAGGCCTGACTGTTAGGAACATCGAAAGTGTTAAAGTACAGTTTGGATGTCTTAAGTCATAGGAATTGACTTGAGGTTTAAAGGAAACAAAATCCAATTAAAAGCATTCACACGTTAAAACTACTATATGATGATGATGATGATAATAATAATAATAATAATAATAATAATAATAATAATAATCAAAAAACCAAGAAACTCATGATCATTCAAAACGTACTACATCCGAAGGACGATGTTGACGATGTTGATCGACTCTACGTGAAAAGAAAAGACGGCGGGAGGGGACTAGTCTGCATAGAAGACTGTATAAATGACACAAAAAAAAAAGAACTATAAAAATACATAATACAAAACACTGAAAGAATAATCATGGCAGCGAGAGACACGGAAAAAAATCAATAAAGCAGAAAACAGAGAGACAAAGGATAAAACAAGAAAAGAAAAAGTGAGAAGAGAAACAACTACACGGAAGATTCATAAGGATGACAAAAGATGAGATTAACGAAAACACTTAAACATGGATGCAAAAAGGACACGTAAACCGAGAAATTGATCCCCTAATAACTGCAACACAAGATAACTCGATAAGAACCAACCGCATCAAAGCGAAGATTGACAAAACACAAGAAAACAGCAAATACAGACTCTGTGGAAAAAGAGACGAATCGATAAACCATACAGTAAACTAATGCAGTAAACTGGCCCAAAAGGAATACAAGAACAGGCACGACCAAATGGGGAGGGCAGTACACTGAGATTTATGCAAATAACTGAATCTCGGACGCAGAGACAAATGGTACAAGCTTAAGCCGGCAACAGTACTTGAAAACGAGAATCACAAAATCCTATAGGGTATGGACATACAAACAGATAAACCCATCCAAGCAAGAAAACGAGATATCGTAATAATAAACAAAAAAGAAAAGCCCTGCCAAATCGTAAACTTTGCTATCCCAGCTGACCGCAGAGTAAATATTAGTCGAGAAGGGAAGATGGAAAGCCGAAGGAGAGAGCACTGACCAGACCACTGCTGGACAAGTGCCATGAAAACTGGAACCTTGGGGAGGCTTATTGCCACTCAAATTCCAGTGGAGATCAATGGTCGCTGCTAGCGGGAAATCAATGGTAAGCGACTATTGCGATAACGCAAATTTAGTTGCAAATGTTATCAAATGCAAATGTGAAAGAGGTGAAGATTACTGGAAATCTTAGGAAATTTGTTATCACTCAGTTTGCAGGGAACACCACAGGTCGTTTTCAAGGAGAGATTTTTGATGACCTGTGTGAAAGCTCCTTATATATATATATATATATATATATATATATATATATATATATATATATATATATATATATATATATATATATATATACTTCATATTAACGTAATGCAATAAATCTACTGGTATGGAAATCTAGTGATTATCGGTCTTACAAAATATTATTGGCTGTAATATTTTATAAAGACAATCCCAGCTAAAAACATTGCTCAATATACCAGACTGAGCAAATAAATCATAATTTACTAATTTCAATTTTATGAGGTGAAATGATTAAGTTCCAAATCTAAATGTTTTTTATTATATGCAAGACAAAATACATTTCAATAAGTATATCTCCTTAACCTATGGGTTTTCGATGATTTATACATAATTTGGTAAATATAATAAACATAGAAAATCATAATTAAAAGTTTTGAATTTTTTTAAATCATAGATTAAGGGAAATTATATATTGGTTAAATATATATATATATATATATATATATATATATATATATTTAAGTAGAAATATATTTTCTTATTTTATATCAATCCTTATTTAAGAAGCTCAATGTAATTACAGAGCAATATAGAGAATAAATAACAAAATGTTATATTCCAAAATTCATGATGTTGACCATCTTATAATTATATATATATATATATATATATATATATATATATATATATATATATATATATATATAGTAATTTATAAAATATATATGGCGATTAAGCTTAATCGCCATATATATTTTATAAATTACTAACTAGCTCTACCTACGTATTGAGCACTTTTGAAGTAAATAGTTAAAGTTTACGCATAAATCTATACTTTCGTATATAAGGTTTATGTGAGTAAATGAAGAGTTATATATATATATATATATATATATATAATTATATATATATATGTGTGTGTGTATATATATATATCTGTTGACCATCTTATAAGCTTATATGCATATATATATATATATATATATATATATATATATATGTATTAGAAAAGATTATTCCAAAGGTTTTATATATTTAAAAGCAATTAACCAATAGCAATGTACATATATCAATAAGAATTTAATCCATATAAATTGACTAAAATATTAAGCAACATGATTAACATTTCTGTAACTGAGCATTCATATGTACTTGCAAAAACCAAAACAACAAAAAGAAAGATAACATCATATTTGTATTTTTCGAATATTACAACTGTTTCGACATCAACCAGACAATTTAAAATTTTATGTCATTTAAAACATTTTTGTGGTAAACGTCTCATAAGATAATCTAAAGAAATGGCAGAAACACTAGAGGATAACCTCCAATCTATAGTGGAATGGGGATAAAAATGGATGGTCACGTTCAATGCCGCCAAGACTAAACTAGTTTCATTCAATAATTACAAGAATCCTTCTCTACCACCTATAGCAATGGCAAACGACTCTTTATCTGAGAGTACGTCTTTCAAGCTCCTTGGCCTAACGTTCACAGGAAACATGAGTTGGAACAATTACATCGAGGGCATTGCCAGGACCGCTGCAAGGAAGGTGGGCTCTTTCTCCCGTGCTAGAAAACTACTAACACCCGAAAGTATCCTGTACCTCTATAAGGCAACCATTCGCCCATGTATGGAGTATTGCTGTCATATTTGGGCTGGTGCATCTGCTACTAGTCTCTCGCTCCTTGACAAGGTTCAAAAGAGAGTCGCCAATCTGATAGGCCCTGGACTGGCATCTAAGCTTCAGCCTCTGTTCTATCGACGAAACGTTGCATCCCTCTGCCTGTTCTACAAGTATTTTAATGGTGAATGCTCTGACGAACTGCAAGCACTTGTGCCCCCACGACGTGAACACCCTCGACAGATCCGACAGGCTGCAAATTCCCACCCCACACTGTAGAGATCCCTAGATGTAAAAGATCTTTCTACTCCAGTAGTTTCTTCCCCAGAACCGCTAGACTTTGGAATTCCATTCCAGGTCCCTGCTTCCCCAACTGTACTGACGTGCAGAAGTTCAAGTGCAACGTGAACCAACATCTTGCTGCCCAAATCCCTACATAGTACCCCAGTAGTTGTTGCCCCTGATAGTAGCCCCTACCCCAAAGTGGCAATGTGCCTTGTTTGGGGTGAAAATGTAATAATAAAAAAAGTTCAATTTTATTAGAACTTATCAATTTAGCAATTTAGTTATCCCCCTTGAAAGGGATTTTATAAATTATTTTGACGAAGTGTAAATAAAAGTTTTACAATAATAAATGCTATTCACCAAGATGTTAGTAGGGAATATATAGTTACTTTATTTTATTTTATTTATTTTAATATACAGAAAACATTCACATTGCAATAACTCCAAGGTTAAAATTAAAATCCATATGTAACACAAAACAAACAAACAAACAAACAAACAAACAAACAAACAAAAAACACACAAAAAACACACACACAAAATACGAAACTTCCCATATGTGATTTTAAATTTAGATTGACGCTAAAATCCAACCGAACTTCTTGAGATTAAAGAATAAATCAAACACAAAAAAAAAATAAAATAAATTAAATTAATAATCCATAAACCTCATTAATTCAGAATCTTGTTCGGTTTCAAAATAGTCCAGAATTAGCAATTCTTGCCATAATTTTAGAAAAGATATACGAAAATAGGGACTCATAAAAATATTTTTCCAACACCGGTTGCGGATTCATTAAAAGCACTATGAGAACGTACACACTGCTTGATACAGTGAATAACAGAAGAAAAATGTGTTAAGATAGTATAAACCCTGTATTTTTAAAACCTTATCTGATGAGATGCTAACCACAAAATGTTTTAAATAACATAAAACTTAGAAATACTTATAAAACTGCAGGTTATGTATTTAAATTTCTTTCAGAAAATATGATTTACAAAGCAAAAAAAAAATATTGTTTGAACAAGAAATACTACATTTAAAGGAAATCTCGTACCATTTACTGCAAATATAAATAAGAGATTATAATTTTTTTTTCATTTAGCAAAGCGAATAAAATGGCTTATTATTTGCTTAAAAAAATATATTCTTATTTTTATTCTTAAAAATATAACAAACTTCACTTGTTTAAAGTCTAATTACCCTGAATATATCATGACTATTTTTGTCAATAGAAATTTTCATTTTTGGCCGGATGAATTTTACCGTACGAAAAGAGAATATCTTTCTACTAAACTTGCATTACCAAAATATGGGACTTAATGCATAAAAAAATTATACGTTCGCAAAGGAACTTTGGATACTTGATTGAACATAATAGGATTTTACCTTCAATGTGGAAATTTTCAACCAGTCTGGAACGTAGAAAAATGATTATTTTCTATTCCATGATTACTTTTTTTTTTACATAGACATCACCACATTATCAAGGCCAAGAGGCCACTCAAGGATAAGGGTTAAAGAGTGTACAGTAGAAATTGGACAATATAGTAATCATTAGTAATGAAAATTTGGTAAATTTGATAACTTATATGGAACGGCTCATCAAGAACTTATTTACGTTAGACTTGAAGACAACCATATTGTAGTCAGCCGGAAAGCAGGAAAACGGAAGACAATTCCACAGGCGTGCAGTTCTAAGAAATAAGCTTTGTTCATGGAATCTACGATTAGGTTTAGGCACAGATAAAGAGTGGGTGGAATTATTGATAGTGTTTACAGCTAGATGAGTGTTTCTTGTAAAAGTTTGGCGAAGGGGGACCATAGATTGAAGCTCAGTCGAACACTTTCCATGAAAATAACGATACATCAGAGACAAACTCGCAACATCTCTTCTGTGAGATAGAGGTTGCAAGGAAGAGAAAAGGACATCTCCTACGAGGCTACGAAGTCTATTTTGAACTCTATCAAGGCAGGACAAGTCCTTTCTAGCAGCTCCTGCCCAGATGTGGCAACAGTATTCCATCCTTGGACGTACCTGGCTCTTATATATCTACTGTTCTAATCGGATACCTGAATCCCATACCCTTCTTTTGTTTCAAACTTTTTTCCATTTTATGTAAGAACTTAATATTTAATATATTTTCAATGCATGTGCTAAATAACAAAATTATATCAATCCAGAACAAATACTTTGCTAATGACTTTCCTCTGAGTAGACGAGCCTATGTTGAAAAGCCACGGATTAAGGAAATTACTTTAAATGTAGTATTCCTTGGTAAAACAATAAATCATTTTTTTCGCTTTGAAAATTATAATTTCTGAAAGAAATCTAAATATATAAATTGCAATTTAAATTTTCTGTATCTCTCTAGTATACTAAGCAATTTTATTTGGATTGTCTTATATAAAAATATTAGCTCCCAAAAATGATTTGTAAGAATTGAAACCACAAGATTGATTAATCTGTGATACAATTCATCTTGTTAATTATATATATATATATATATATATATATATATATATATATATATATATATATATATGTGTGTGTGTGTGTGTGTATATATATATATATATATTTCTGTAGAAATATATTTTCTTATTATATATCAATCCTTATTTAAGAAGTTCAATTTAATTACAGAGCAATATAGAGAATAAATGACAAAATAATAATTAAGTAGTTGATTTTGCGCTACGAAACAGATACTGTCAAGAATTGTATAAGTCAACAGAATTAAAGGAATAAATTATAAGATGGTCAACATCGGGAATTTTGGAATATAACTTCTTGTCATTTATTCTCTCTCTCTCTCTCTCCATATATATATATATATATATATATATATATATATATATATATATATATATATATATATATATATTAAGTAATGTGATTTATAATTTAAAATTTAAAAATTTAAAAAATTTGTAAAATTTAAAAATCAAATTTTAATTAAATTAAAAATCAGTTCCATAAGAAGGAACAACAACAAAATTTGATTTTTAAATTTAATTTTTTTTTAAATTTTTAAATTTTAAATTATAAATCACATTACTTAATATTGAATTAGCTCTAGGACATTTAACTATCGAGCTTATTATATATCTAAATTACAACGAGCACTTTTTCTTTCCCTGTATTTTAATTAAACTAGTAATTTCACTGTTACATTAAAATACACTCAGCTCTTTAGACTATTGTTCTAATCTCCTTTAAATTATATATATATATATATATATATATATATATATATATATATATATATATATATATATTATATAAATAAAAACTAAAATTTATCTGAGTGTGTGTGCTTTTTTTATGTCCGGCAAAGGCTTAGTTTCCGGAGGGGGCTCGGGTGAGGGCGGCTTGTGGTGGGGGTCACTGCTCCCAAGAACTTTTTATATACTCCCTAGATTTTAATGTCTCCGATTAATGAAACGAGGTTGTCTCTATCTTTTATTTGAGTGACTTTTATGCTACAAAATTCGCGCTGTGATTTCATTTCTCTTCTACTATGGCGTGATGTTTGTCCTAGAAAAGCAGACGTCGATGTCCGTTTAAGTACCTGTATTTTTAACCATTTAATTTCAACCATTCTCGCTTCTCCGTCTTCTTAGCTTCGTTGTAAGTTATCAGCGTTTCTTTTCCGACTTGGCCTCAAGACTTCAGGTTCGAGCCTACCAAAACTCTTTTTTTCTTTTACACCTCTAAACACCCGGGCAACGCCGGGCATCCCCACTAGCCTATATATATATAAAAGGCAAGTGTGTTAGTTTGTGCGGGTGTGTATATCCGACAACGTCTTTTTTTGGAGGGGCGCTACCTAGATTATAATATCTACGATTTACGAAACGAAGTCGCATCTATTTTTAAATTTAACCGACTTTTACACGATATTTTCGCGATTTTTTTTCACTCGCCGCGTGTTTATTTCACTTTTCCGTATAAAAAAAAGCGAAACTACGAAAACGAAGTCGTCTCGGCCTTTCGTGCCGAGACGTCCACAAAACAATCAGTTTTGATCAATGCGGGCAAAAAAACCCGTCATATCAGACAATTGTTATTCGTTTGGGCACTTAGCCGGAAAACAAACAAATACGCAAAAACTGGCTTGCAGGGTCAAACTTAAGTCGCGTGATGTTTGACCCCATTAAATTATCGCACCTGTCAATTTACTTTATAATTGTTTCAATTCCTCTCCCGTCCTGGCCGAGCGGTAATATGTCAGTCTTTTTCTACTTAAGCCGATGATGAAGGTTCTCATATTGGATTTCTCTCTTTTTACCATTAGGTCCGATTTGACTGAGACAAACTTCTCTTTAGGCTACTGCACTGCCCGAAAAAAAAAAAAAACATTTTTCATTATTTCAGCTGTTTTGAAAACTTTCTAATGGGATTATATGCATCGTCACGCTGGACTTATTTTGGAATACATTATCTCTAAAGAACTATTTTGCATTTTGGATCAACTTGAGAGGAGCTTCATGCAAGCTGGAATATTATGCTCGGTTTGTTTTTATAATAGTTTTTTTTTAACATATCCAACATTTTCTTCACTTTTTTTATTTGGTAATTCATAACTACAATAAATTGCGGTTTCACTTAATGCCTTAACTAACAAATTCTAGCATTGCTACAAATATAATTTGCTGATTTCTTTATGTCCTCTGACGAGAAGAATAACAAGAATAGCATTTTTTGAAACTCCGCGGAATAAGGACTTGGTAAATTGTTTTTGGAGTATTCAGTCGAACAATAAATTTTGATTGTAAAGTTCAACTTGCAGTTTTAATTTTCTTTCTCTTATATATATATATATATATATATATATATATATATATATATATATATATATATATATATATATTCTTTTTCTTATATATATATATTCTTTTTCTTATACATATATATTTATATATTTGCATGTGTATGTATGTCTGTATGTATGTATTAAGTATAAAAATATATTTAAATGAATCAAAATAAAACTGAATAGGAAATTCGTAACAAGAAAACAAAAACTTAATAAAACAAAAATGCAGAAATTATACAGTTGATTTATATTTTTATGGACATTTCTTTTTTTTTGGCGCGAACGAATTTATTCGATTGAGACACGACAATAATGGTTGACCTTATCTTTAGTAATTTGATTTTCTTAAGTTGTAGATATATCTGCGCGAGCACACACACACACACGCGCGAGTGCTCACACACACACACACACGCACACACACACGCACACACACACACACACACACACACACACACACACACACACACACACACACATATATATACATATATATATATATATATATATATATATATATATATATATATTTAAAACTGCAAAGAAGGTCAGAAAAACATTGGTACCGTCGGTTTTAGGCCTAACATAAGGCGACCAGTTAATGGTAAATAATATTAGGCTCTCGTCAGCCATATTGTATTCTGTTTGAGGAAAATGCAGGACCGCACATATTGTCTATAATGTTGTTCATTTTTATTTAACTATCGCTTATTTCTATATCTATATATTTTATTTTAATATCAATTTCCAATTTTTTAATTTTCTAATTTTTTATTGAATATATATATATATTTTTAGTGAATATATGTTTAAATCAATTTTGCCCTATTCTGTTCCTAATTGGCTTGGCTTCCGGTATTAATCGATTATTCCTGGCTGGTCCAAGAGAGGTAATTTATTTATCTTATTAATTCTTTAAACTTTGGTCTTTCTTTTACAAGTTAGAAAAGCATTTCACCCAAGGCATGAAAATTATTAAACAAAAAGTTTTTACTATAGGCTTTAAAAATAAAGGTACAAGATTCAATTTGAAATTTATTTATCTTCAAAGTGCACTTTTATAAATTTTACAAAGTAAAGTATAAGAATTTAATTTAAATTGAATCAAAAAATTTCCTTGGATTTATTTTATGTAATGTACATTTTGTTGCAATTTAAAAAAATCATTGAAAATTTTATATCTATATCATTAATTGCTAGATGAAAGATAATGTTTTTAAATTGCACCAAAATGTACATTACATAAAATAAATCCAAGGTAATTTTTTGATTCAATTTAAATTAAATTTTTATACCTTACTTTTCAAAATTTATAAAAGTGCACTTTGAAGATAAATAAATTTCAAATTGAATCTTGTACCTTTATTTTTAAAGCCTATAGTAAAAACATTTTGTTTAACAATTTTCATGCCTTGGATGAAATACTTTTCTAACTTATATATATATATATATATATATATATATATATATATATATATATATATATATATATATATATATATATAACTACTTCATTTACTCACATAACATTAATATACGAAAGTATAGATTTATGCGTAAACTTTAAGTATTTACTTCAAAAGTGCTCAATTTATTTTTAAAGTCTTTAGTAAAAACATTTTGTTTAACAATTTTCATGCCTTGGATGAAATGCTTTTCTAACGTGTATCTTATCTTTTTAAGATTATATTTTAAAACTCTCCTTCTCTCTATTTCAGTTTGTATTTCTCCTCACACCACAACTCATTTTCGCAACCCCCTCTTTGTATTATTACAGGTCTGAATATTCTCTTTGTTTTAGTTTGTATTTCTCCCCACACCACAACTCATTTTTTGCAGCCCCTTCTTTGTAATACAGGTCTGAATAATGAGAAAACCTGAATTTTTTTTAACAAAAACTTTAAAATAACTTTTTTAGGTTAAATTTTTTTAAAAACTTCTTTCAGAATAGAAAATCTTTAAAATTTAATAAGGAACATATTTCATATAAGTTTCATGAACAAATATTCAGTACATAACAAGAAATATAGAGGTTTCAAAAGGAGTATACAATTGGTTACGGTCAATAGTAGTCCTCGCCAGCGAAAGTCTTTGTTATTGTTATTCTATTATTATTATTATTTAAAACATTTTGTGTCCTACTCTTTCGCGCGAGGACTAATAGTAGTCCTTGCCAGCGAAAGTCTTTGTTATTATTATTATTATTATTATTATTATTATTATTATTATTATTATTATTATTATTATTATTTAAAATATTTTGTGTCCTGCTCTTTCGCGCGAGGACGAATTTTAAAGGGAGGGTAACTCATGAATCTTTGCTTTTCTATTTTATTATATTTTATTTTAATATTTCTTCATATATATATTTTTTTATATATTTTATACGCTAATATTTTGATTAATCAATCAGTATTCCATATGAAGTTATTTTATTCTATCTTTGGTTACTATAAATCTGGGTATGTTTAAATGGTATCAAATTCTAAGAGATCTTATATAAACTATTTTAATTTCATTTACTGACTTGTAATGTCTAGGTCTTTTTTATTTTTTTATCTTTATATATATATTTGAGTTTATGGAATTCTTTTATATAGCCGTGAAATTCTTAACTATTTAATTAAAATTACCTAAATATGTTTTCACTTTTGCTAAATTATTATATACGTTAATATGATTGCATTTAGAATACTCTTGAAGAATTTCTTTTATGTAAAGTCTTCGTTTGTTGTTCAGTTCTCCCAGTTTACAAGGAGCGCGTGTCTCCTATGTATACAGACCTTAAGGGTTTCACTGTGGACGTTTAAACAGGTCTTTTGTGGGTCATTTATAATCTTTATAATGTGATATTTCTTCGCATCACAAAGATGGCACCTTTTTGAGGCTGGTTAGTATGCCAGTCTTCTTTCTATGATCTTCCATTTAATGCTGAATGGCGTTTCGTTGTCTTTTAACTGCCATACTCGAGCAGATAATACTGTCTTTATCCTTGTTCTTGCCCTAAAGGAAATATTATGCATGCATATATATATATATGTATATATATATATATATACTTTTAGCCCGTTAAAAGCAGGAAAAGCTTATAGCCCGTTGATTTAGAACAAGTGCTTTATGCAAAAGTCATGATTGAATATGGTTAAATATGTTTTTAATACTCGAATTTTTAATCGACTTTTCATCGACTCTATATATTTTAACTTATCGCCGTTTGCTGTTTATTTTAGTTTTCACTTTTAATTCTCACTTTCGCTCCTGCACACTTTTACTTCAACACCTGATGATGATGATTCGCGGACGAATCGAAAGCGCTCGTGGCAGCAACAATTATGGAACTTCTATTAATATTTTTGATTCCGATACAAAAAAGATTATACGGAAAATCGAAAAATTAAAAAACAAAAACAAAACAAGAATCACAAAGCAAAGTGTCTCCATTGCATTTAATAATATTTGATTAAATGAGAAAATGCTACATATATATATATATATATACATATATATATATATACATATATATATATATACATATATATATATACATATATATATATATATATATATATATATATATATATATATATATATATATACTTTTTTCATAAGTTCTGGTTTCGGTTTCAATTCAAGCTGATACACCCAAGTCATATGGATATATATTTTTATTTTTGACATCATAACTTTAAGATATATAAAAATTGATAGAACATTAACTCTATACTAATATAATCGACATCTGAAAGAATTAAGACATCATATTTAAGCGTACTTTACAACCGGGCTACGCTGGGCGTCCTTGCTAGATAAGATAAACACTTTTGCAGTTTTAACAAAATGATTACAATAATATCAGAGCGTCCCCATTTACGTTGAACATCTACAGAATGCTAACATCAATATATTACATATGAATGAGTCCCTTGTAAAATTTTCGCAAATCACGCTAGTTACTGTTGTTGTTGTTCTTCTTCTTCTTCTCCTCCTCCACCTCCTTCTGATTAAGAAGAGTCTGGAGTCTGAGTCACAATGTCTCTTCAGATTTCCAATATTCCCTACCTATTTTAATAACATTTACAAATCAATTTGCGTTATCAGAACAACCGTTTACCATTGGTTTCTCATTGGTTGTGGCCATTGATTTTCACTGGAATTCGTCTGCTAACCACTTCTCAGAGGTCTTAGTCTTCTTCGCACTCATCCAGCTGAGGTTTGTTAAAATTTGCTACTTCTTAACCCGACGCATTTCTGTTAAAGCTCGCTGCTCTAAAATCCAAAGCAGTATTGTTAAATCTCCCTACTGCAAAATTCGACACACTGCTGTTAAAACTCCCTACCTGAAAATCCGATATACTGCATTCAAAGCTCTCTACTAATAAATCCGAATCGACTCAGACTCTAAAAAAAAAAAAAAAAAAAAAAGAAAGAAACAGGCTTTTCATTCGAACCAACTGCGTTTTGTTTGTTCTTTATTTTCTCTATTATTTCGCAGCTGGACCTAAAAAAGACGCTCAGACAGATGGAAAGTTTTTTAGGCAAGTAATTCTTGCACTTATTGCAATTTTCTCCACGGTATGTCTGATTCAGAGGCTCTAACAATAAGTCAGGAAAAAAATATGGACACACGCATAAAAGTCCGCATTTATCCGTACAGGCGTGCTGTCGGTGATTTAATAACGAGTCTATTTTCAACAGTTCCGGCCGATGCGCAATGCGATTTCTGCCTTTGAGATCTCCACATTTATAACACGTGATATTAATAACAACAAACATTTGTGTCGTAAACATGAACCAAAAATAGCGGCCATTTTTTTTTTTAAGTACACTAACCAAAAATAAATATATACGAATTAATTGCCTGAACTGGTCGCCTTAATTACCCGCAAATCAAATATAAAATATAACACATACACCAACAAAAACAGAACCAATTGGAAAAAACTATTAGATGCGTCATGAAAATTTATCGATCTCTTGTAAATACTACCTGAAATATATATATATATATATATATATATATATATATATATATATATATATATAATATATTCACAGCTCATCAGTGCGGTTAGACAGGCAACTGCCTCAAGCCAGGATCGAAACCTGACCGCCGAAATGACAGTCAAGGCTTCTCACCATTATATATATATATATATATATATATATATATATATATATATATATATATATATGTACATACATGCATATACATATATATATATACACACATATATATGTATGTACATACATGCATATACATATATACATATATAGATACATATATATATATACATATATATATGTATGTATATTTATTCGGTAGTCGAATGGTTCGGGTCCTTGCTGATGAAGCCGTACAGGATTTCTGTTGAATCTCTCGACTGGCGTTAATCCTGACACCCTGCACTGATGATTCCCGAAAAGATGAAACACTAGGTTCTGTAGGTATTTAATTATTATAATAAATAATTTATATATATATATATATATATATATATATATATATATATATATATACATATATATGTCTGCGTGTGTTTGTAACTCTTTTTCAAAATGTCTTTTAACATGTTTTATTAACTATTTGCTCTCATATATATATATATATATATATATATATATATATATATATATATATATATATATATAGTCATCCACATACTGTACTGTTTCGCTGTTTCACAGCTTATCAAATGCCTCCGTTCGATTTCTTTACACAAAGAGCGTCGCTTAATACGCTAATGGCAGTGTGTATATCACTTCCCGATATGCTAAACCCAAGATAGGGAGCATTATAGCCATCCACATACAGTACTGTTTCGCTTTTCACAGCTCATTAGTGCGGCTAGACAGGCAACTGCCTCAACCAGGATCGAAACCTGACCGCCCAAATGACAGTCCAAGCTTCTCACCATTACGCTATACGGCTGATGCTGTGTGGGTCATGAATTTACAAGTCGTAGATAGGTATTTTAGATAGTAATTACCGTAGCGCAGTGGATAGAAACATTGAATCTGTACGCTTTCAGATGAGTATTGTCTGAAGATAGCGGTTTCAATCCTACCCAAACCCGGCCAAAGGCTTAATTGGACAAAACTTGGTGAGAAGACAACAACTATGCAGTTAGGAGATTCAGAGTTCCTATCCAGTCGCGGTTACCACCTAACGAAGGTCAGAGGAATAGTTGGTCGAAACGTCGTGAACAACAACTAAGAAAGATGAGGATAATAGTCCGAAATAAATGAATTAATAAATAATACTTATCTCAATAATGAATTCCAATTAAATTATATAGAATAAAAGCAAGTATACAATTTGGCACGCATTTAATAAAAGTGCATCCAATAAATTATATATAACGAGCACAGCATTGGCTTGATCGGTTTTATTCGAACTCTGCTCAGCCAAAAACGGCGATTAACAAGTGACATACTTAGTCTAAAAGGTGTCATACAGACACAAACGATGATGTGCGCAAATTCAGCAGTTATCCCTGAAAACATGAAAAAGTACAAAACCGGTTTTTGACTGATCGTAATTTCAAAGTGCGCATGATAGCAAAGGAGTTGAAGATATCAAAATGCTCTGCAATCACCATTTTGAATGAACATTTGTCAATGAGGAATCTATGGTCAAAGTGGGGGCAGCGCTTGCTCACAGTCGATCCAAAGGAACAATGCGTCGATGATTCAGTGCGTTGTTTGTAACTGCCTCAACGCAACAACATAATACAATAATAGAATAGATCGTTTTTTTTCATACATCTATACATAATAAGAAAAAAAAACACATAATGGTCGCTGCCAACGAGAAATTAATGGTAAGTGGCTGTTGCGATAACACAAATTCATCTGCAAAGGTTATCGAAAGAGGTGGAGAGTAGTGGGAATCTGGAGAGACTTGTCACTCAGACTCCAGAGAACACCACAAGTGGTTCTCAAAGAGAAATCTGTGATGATAGCCTGTGTGACTTCTCTTAGTGAATAATAAT
>NC_136516.1:15867191-15944691 GCF_053919585.1 Euprymna scolopes
TAAGTGCATAAATACCCAAAATATTTGTGTAATTTAATTGCCGATGATAGATTTTTTTTTCTCATGGATTTTTATTATAATTGCTCTATAATTTGAAGATTATGAACTTTCTTCTTAATATGAGTGATATTATCTATATATCCATAAAAGTGAGGATGTTTGTGCGTGTGTGTGTGGGGGGAGGATACTTCTCAACCTATATACTCAAGGAATTTTTGATCGACAGACTTGAAATTTTGTATATAGGGTATTCAGTCACGTGGAACACATTTTAATCCATTTTCATCCGAAAACAATGGCTGCCAAGGGGTCAAAATTGAAAAACTAGTACGTAGGAATTATCGTTTTTTTTTTTTAAATCTGTTTACAACTGTTTCACGACTGCACATGTGTGGTCGTGAAACATGACAGCTTCCTAATGTTAATTATAAGTTTGTTTGAAAACACTTTTTAAAGTTTATGTCAAGATGGTCTAATGGT
This sequence comes from Euprymna scolopes, assembly GCF_053919585.1. NCBI lineage: Eukaryota > Metazoa > Mollusca > Cephalopoda > Sepiida > Sepiolidae > Euprymna > Euprymna scolopes. The sequence continues at coordinate 15,867,672 of NC_136516.1, forward strand.
TATCGTACTTGACAACCTGTCTTTTGATTTTGATTTCAATCTTAGCTCGAGTATTCTTTTTTTTTACTTACAAGAAGTGAACTGTTTAGAAAAAACATAATACTCACATGCATATGTCTCAGTTTTTTTTTTCCTTTATTTTTACTTCGTTTTTTTTTAAAGGAATTTAACGTTACGTTTAATCCTTACATCATTCGTAGACATTTTTGCTGACGACACTACCATCTATGGTAGCACATCTAAGACAGTAAACGACCAAGTTCTCTCCGATTCTCTCTCCTCTGATCTTGATCACGTTGTACAATGGGGAAAGGAGTGGCTGGTTACTTTTAATGCACCTAAAACCAAGCTTCTATCTTTACATCATCAACGTTCTGATCCCCATCTGGCATCAATTAAAATGAATGGCTCTCGTCTTGGGGAGGCCTCAAGTTTTGACAGGCTTCTGGGCTTTACCTTTACTCCTGATCTTAAATGGAATACGTACATCAAATCTGTTGCCAAGGCCGCTGGAAAAATGGTAGGATCCTTCTATCGATCCAGTAGATATCTCACTGCTGATGCAATTCTCTATCTACATAAGAGCCAGATACGTCCAAGGATGGAGCTGCTAGAAAAGACTTGTCCTGCCTTGATAGGGTTCAAAATAGACTTCGTGGCCTGGTGGGAGATGTTCTTTTCTCTTCGCTGCAACCTCTATCTCACAGAAGAGATGTTGAGAGTTTGTCTCTGCTTTACCGTTATTTTCATGGAAAGTGTTCAACTGAGCTTTCTATAATATGGTTGTCTTCAAGTCCAACGTGAACAAATTTCTGATGAGCCGTTCCACTTAAGTTAACAAATTTACCGAACTTCCATTACTATCGATTACTATATTGTCCTTTTGACTACTCTACACTCTTTAACCCTTATCCTTGAGTGGCCTATCGGCCTTGATAAGTGGTGACGTTTATGTAAAAAAAAAAAAAAAAAATACGGGGCAACGCCAGATACAACTTATAGTAATTGGTAAATGTAAAGTTTACAAGGAAATATGAACTGGAACATTTGGTGTTCCCCTCCCCGAGTAAATTACGCTCAAATGATTGCTATGATTAACCCCAAATATCATTTTCCAGTATTAGTAGTCCCAAGAGTCAATTTTAAAAATTGATAAAAAAAGCATTTTGTCTTGTGGTTTTAGCGGGTCGTAAAGAGACAGATTAGAGAGATCAGGCTACTTTTAAGTGGGCCGCTTAATCTGAAAAGAAATTGATTAGAGAAAGATTTGAGAGATCGGGCTACTTTTAAGTGAGCCACCTTATAGAATCGCTTTTTTAAAAAAAATATCTTATTTCACTATAATTATTAAAAGCAATACAGATTGGAATTTTTTTGATAATTTAATTAATAAATTTTTATATTCAATTAGGAGTAAGGAGTCAACGAGTAAAAGGTTAAAAAACATACACCCTATTAATGTTAATATCACACATTGGACCCAATTGGTAGATTTAACATCACGTGGTTGGTTGGTTGTTTTGTTTTACGGCATATCAACCCTTTTCAGGTTATTTAATGCCGAATCTGGTGATTTTGAAGAACGATTTTTTTAATATAGTATATTTGTTTTTAAGTCGTAAGCTATTTAACCCATAGTTGGGACCCTAACAGGTGCTACCACTCTGGGTCAGAGTGGACCTGGGAGCAATGGCAATTAAAGGGTGGCTCCACACTCCCTAAGGCCTGCAAGCTGGGGCCCTCACCATCGGATATAGTTTTAGGTCATATCCAGGACCGAACATCACGTGGAATTTTTGAACCACCAATGACGGGAGACTTTTCTGAATCTGAACTTCGAGGATCGTTGATAAGTGGAACCAAGCTTGACTTCCCAGATTTGCCCTTTCAAAGCATCAGGGTGTGGAACGAACGGTTAAGTTAACAACAGACGCTTCAAAACGGTATATGATTTTGAAGCAAGGCATAAACCTATTACAACCGAAGTTTTGAGTCGGAAATTGAGATCAGCATTTTAATCTAAGAGCTCTTATATGGAACAGTCTGACTCTACATATTAAGCTCTATTAAAATAATGTTTGTTTTATTTTCCTTGTTTGTTTGTTACATTTTTCAATTGTATCAGAAAAATAAAACAATTTTAAGGTATTCAAATATTCATAACGTTAAAAATACTGAAAATGGGGGCGGCAGATTTTCAATTTGAAGATTTCTTTAATTAATTATCATTTTCTTTGATTAATATCATTTTTATAAAATAAAAGAACGTTCCCTGATTGTACATACTAAATTGATTATGCCGTTTGGACAATATCGAAACATTGTTAATTCACTGTCCGCATAGCAGCAGCCGTATAGCGCAACGATTTGAAGCTCCGACTGTCGTTTGGGCGATCTAGCCGCTCTGATGAGCTGTGAAACAGCGAAACAGTGAAACAGTACTGTATGCGAATGACTATATATATATATATATATATATATATATATATATATATATATATATATATATATAAGAAATTTATTACTGTGAGTCCAGAATGAGTTTACATATTGTTTCAACTATTGGAAGATCCTCAAAGAGAGGAAATATCCAACTAGCATCGTCAGAATTCATAGATGGACGATAGAAACGCGTGTAGATTCTGACGATGCTAGTTGGATATTTCCTCTCTTTGAGGATCTTCCTCTAGTTGAATCAATATGTAAACTCATTCTGGACTCACAGTAATAAATTTCTTATATACTGCTCTGGCTACACATTGAGCACTCTAGTCCGGTTTTTTCACTACTGGTAAATATATATATATATATATATATATATATATATTATTTTAAAAACAGTAATCTATGGACACGCGTGTTTCGGAGCCCTACTCCTCTTCAGCGCGCATATATATATATATATATATATATATATATATATATATATATATATAATAACAATTCAAACACCCCCAACTTCAATCTAGTTCCATAATGAGACGTTTTCTTTCTGTTTTTATACCGCACCTTTTTCTTTCTCTGTTTTCTTTCTTTTTTAAACTTTCCAGATTGAGATGTTTTTTTTATTTTCTGATTTATTTTTTATTTTTTCACCAAACTGATTCAGACTTTATTTTGTATGAAGATAGATATTAATGCGAACCCTATTCGTCATTTCTCCATTTCTTTTTACTTGGGAGTCACCACTTATCAAGACCCAAAGGTCACTCGAGGATAAGAGTTAATGAATGTAAGGTTGTAGTGTAGTAATCGTTGATGGTGTAAAATAGGTAGAATTTGATTATTTACGGGGACGGCTCGACAAGAACTTGTTTACATTGGACTTGAAGGTTACCATGTTGTGTTCAACCGGGAAGCAGGACAGCAGAACAGTGTTTCAAAGGTGGGCAGTTATGGGAAAGAAGTTTTGTTGATGAGATCTGCGTTTAGATTTTGGCACAGACAGAGAGTGGGGGAATCGGTTGTAGCTAATTGAGTGTTTTTTTTATGAAAGTTTGGCGAGGCGGAACCTTAGGTTGGAGTTTAACGGAACACGCACAATCGTATTAAAACAAAAAAAAAAAATAAGAAGAGCCTCGAACTACGTGTATGTTACATGTAACATGTACCATATTACAGGTAAACATGTAACATGTTACATGTAACATGTAGATAAAAAATATTTTTGGACTTACCTACCACTTGTATGCAAATGACACCGTTCAGATCCTCGGGAAGGTCTCGTTTCTCGTGTAAAGATTAACGCAGAATCCGTTGAAGGAAATGGTGGAAAAATAATCGTCAATAATTTTGGATGTTTTTTTTTTTGGTTCAAATAATATTTTTCTTTTATTTATTTATAGCGAAGTTAAATGCTTAACTGATAATGCCTGATTCAGTCCCAAAGTTGTAATGAGGGATGATATCGTCACTGGGGTGTACAAAGAGAGAGAGAGAGAGAGAGAGAGAGAGAGAGAGAGAGAGAGAGAGAGAGAGAGAGAGAGAGAGAAAGACAAAGAGAGAAAGAGAGAGAGTGTGTGTGTGTGCGTGTGTATGTGTGAGAGAGAGAGAGAGAGAGAGAGAGAGAGAGCGTGTGTGTGTGTGTGAGACAGACGAGTAGGTAGCTCAAAAACAGCACAAAGTTGGTTTCTCAGATCGAAGTGCAGTCAACTCGTCCACCGTCCGCTTAAGTAAAAATGTTCCTGGGACGTGCTGAGATAGATAGATAGATGGATTGATAGAATGATAGATAGATAGATAGATGGAGAGAGAGAGAGAGAGAGAGAGAGAGAGAGAGAGAGAAGAGCGTATAGCTTCAAAACAGGGCAAAGTTGTTCCCTCTGAAATCGAAGTACAGTCGAGACATCCGCCGTACGCTCCAGTAAAAATGTCCCTGGGATGTACGGAAATAGATGGATAGATAGATTGAGAGAGAGAGAGAGAGAGAGAGAGAGAGAGAGAGAGAGAGAGAGAGAGAGAGAGAGAGAGAGAGATACTAGTGCGTAGCTTAAAAACAGCGCAAAGTTGTTCCCTGTCAGATCGAAGAACAGTTAAGTCTTCCGTCGTCCGCTCCGGTAAAAATGTGAAACTCCTGCTTCGCAGCTGAGATTATGGGCAGGAAAAGAAAAAGAAAGACCGACGCGGGATGAAAAAGCGGGAAAAGAAAAATCAGCGTTTAGCAATAAGAAAAGACGAAATAAGGAGTGGGAGTGGCAGGAGGAATAATAATGACGAGGATGAGAAGAGAGAGAGAGAGAGAGAGAGAGAGAGAGAGAGAGAGAGGGAGGGAGAGGTGGGGGATTCACAATCGATCATCTCCATTTATTTTTATTTTGACAGCGAAACGCATGTTTCGCGGTGTCGATGAACAATGTGAGTCGGATAGAAAGCAAGTTCAATAATTCACTACATAAGCGCGCACACACATACACAGAAACGCGTGTAGTGACACACACACGCTACAGCACGCGCACATACGCACACACATCCAGCATTTTAAAATTTGTTGTTGATTTTTTTTTTTTTTTTTTTAGATGAGGATTGATAATTTGTATTGCTTGTAGTAATTCGGACTATTGTTCTCATCTCGAGAATGTCTTCCGCATAAGGCGTCGATCGCTGTAACCTCTGACCTTCTTCAAGGAATCTTTCTGTCGAACTCTGAAATTATTTTTTCTGTCGGACTCAGGAATCTGCACGCAATTGTGAACAGAGCTTTGTATTTAATCCACGGGAGTAGCATGCTCGCGTTCCGTCAGCCATGACTTGTAACATAGCGCGTACGCGCGTATGCAAATGCATGCGAAATGAGGTCACCAGTAAAGAAAAAAAAAGACTATATAAACGAGAACGATCTCGTCAGAGACGTGGAGCACGTTCGAGATCACGTGAAAAGTATTAATAACGCTGGAGAGCACGCTCAAGTAGACAATCACGTGAGTGACGTCACGACCGTAACAACGAGGAAGTAAATGTCGTTGTTACAAAGAAAAAACGAGTTGAAGTTCGTTTTTTATTCTTTGTCTGGTTTGCGACTGAAGCTACAACATGTTGGTTACCGGACTACACTACAGACTGAGTAGAACTACCAAAGTTCTAACATTACTGATCATTGTGATAACGCTTACTCACAGCAGTGATTAGGAGGCTAATAGTAGCGCCGATTGTCGACTAGGTGTTTGAGTTTCGATCCCGGCTTGGGGACACTTGTGTACCTGACTATGCGGAAGAGCTATGATACAGCGAAATAATATTTCTGTGCATTTTATTTATTTATTTGTGGATTATTAACCTCCTCTTTTATAGTTGTTATTTAACAACGTTTCGGCCAACTATTCCTCTGGCCTTCGTCAGATTGTTAACCGCGACGAGATAGGAATGCTGAATCTTCAATTATTTTCAATCGAAGATCAGATAACTAAAACTTGGATTTATAAGACTCCCCCCCCCAAAAAAAAATCCGACCTTGATCGCCCTTTGTGACCCGTGATGCAGTGGATAGAGATGTTAAATCTCTACAGTTCCAGGTGAGCAATGTCTGAAGATAGCGGTTTCAATCCTACCCAGAGCCGGCCAGAGGATTAGTCGCCCAAAACGTGGTGAGACGACAACTATGAAAGGCAGTAATTGCTGAGGATACAGTTAAAGGATTCAGCATTCCTATCTCATCGCAGTTGACAACCTGATGAAGGCCAGAGGAATAGTTGGCTGAAACGTTGTGAACGAACAACAATAAAGATAAGGATAATACTTCGTAAATAAACAAATAAACAAATAAATAAATAAATAAACAAATAAATAAACAGATAAATAAATAAACAAATGAATAAATAAACAATAAACAAATAAATAAATAAACAAATAAATAAACAAATAAATAAATAAATAAACAAATAAATAAACAAATAAATAAACAGATAAATAAATAAACAAATAAATAAATAAATAAATAAACAAACAAATAAATAAACAAATAAATAAATAAACAAATAAATAAATAAACAAATAAATAAACAAATAAACAAATAAATAAACAAATAAATAAACAGATAAATAAATAAACAAATAAATAAATAAACAATAAATAAACAAATAAATAAATAAATAAGTAAACAAATGAATAAATAAATAATAAATAAACAAATAAATAAACAAATAAATAAATGAATAAGTAAACAAATAAATAAATAAATAATAAATAAACAAATAAATAAATAAACAAATAAATAAATAAATAAATAAGTAAACAAATAAATAAATAAAATATACAAATTATTCATCGTTACATGTGTCTTCGATATCAACCCCGTCATCCATAATATGTACCATCTACACAACATATATATATATATATATATATATATATATATATATATATATATATATATATAGACATATATATAGATATAGATATATATATATCGTGTAGTACAGAAAGTTATTAGATGAGATATATGCATATATACGAGTAAAAATATGCTTCCCCACTGGTTGCATGTATCACCTTAATAGTGTACCTGATGTTTGTTAGTAAACAACTAATTGAAAAAAGAAATGTTTTTTTTTACTCCTTTTCATCCCCAAATATTGCATATTGCTAATAAAACGTAAGGAGCTACTATTTTGGATCGTGCTTAATAGGGGTCTCTGGGTAGGTGAGCAACAAGATGTTTGTTCACATTACAATTTAACTTGTGCAGGTTAATACAGTCAGGTATACAGGAAACAGGATAGTAATTCCAAAATGTAGAAGTCCAACTAGCCATATCCTCAATATTGTTTAGGCTTTTGGATTTCTTGGGGAACATACACTCACAACGACGCTCCTCCAACGGACCTAGTTCTGGCTGGTCTTCCTCAGTTCGTCTCATGTCATTCTGGCAGCCCTGCTCTCAGCCTCAATGATTCTTTTTCATGCTGTCGGCGCACTGGCTTCCTGGAGGCTTTCACCCGCTCGCATCATGAACTCTACTAGAGAGGACCCTTCCCGGACCAAAAAGTCCACAAATGATGTCGTTGCGGTTCCTGTAACTTTCTTTCTTTTATAAAATTGGGTTGTTGGCCCTATTTTAACCCCCAACCTGGAGGACCAGGGAGTGCTCTTAATCTGATCTCAAACCTTCAACCTGTCTGGCTTGGGTGACCCTACCAGGAGACGAACCTCCCGCCAGCATAGCTATCCGGGCCCTAGAGACACGCAAGTCCCCTAACCACGCCAAGTTACATTCGCTAGGGGGACATATATCCTCAATATATTTGTTCTAGTTCATGTTGCCTGTGAATGTTAAATCAAAGTGTTTGAATGAAGAGCTCTCACGTAGGGTGTTATTTGTCATGACAATCAGTCGTTAAGAAGGTGTTTTGTAGTTATGAAAGGAAAGCAGCTTAGTCTTAGTAGCATTAAATGTTACCGTCTATTTATAGCCCCACTTCACTACGGACTGCAGGTCGTTTTCTAGGAGTTCTCTTATTGCTTTGGATATGTGTACATTTGTTTTTCCCTCATGTCTATTATAGGGCGTGGCATCATGAGTAAATATACCCATCTCGGACACAATTTTATCAGGGAAATCGTTTACGAATATCAGTTAGAGTAAAGGTCAAAGAATCGATCGCAAAGACGTACGTGCATTATTGGAAAGTGACCGGGATATAGTGATTAACCACATGGACTGACGATCTGGATGTTCCAAGTTCGAATCCTGTTCGTTCCACAAAAGTCACTTTCATTTAGGATATTGGCAACTTACCCATGGTGTCTCGTGTAAGTACTCGATGTCTACCTAGAAAGAATTCTGTCTAGAAAATTATCGGGGAAACCAATGCCAATGCAATATGTATATGATGAGTGTATTACTTCAATGTTGCTTGACAATTTCTTGCTGACGTACGCCCCTCCCCTCCCACAAAGGAAGAGGTAATGCCTGGGAGGATGGTTTCATGACAGCAGAACAGATAATACATTATAGACGCATCCATTCAATGGATACTCCATGTAATGGTGGTTGCGCATGTAATCGTGAGGCGAGGGTTGCACAATTCTGAACCACACCTCTTCTGAATCGGCACTGCTTAGGTCTAGTGGAAAGGAAACCCCCAGGACGACTAGAAACAATGTCGAGATAAGTAGAGAGTACACCCAGCACCTGGAATTCCCAAATGGTCACCCATTTTAGTATTGACCAGGCTCAACGTTGCTTAACACTATTCTCCATATAAAAAGAGAATGTAATGTATTCGAAGATATTACCATGGCAACAGTAGAGATACTACTCTACCTTTTCCCAAAATAGGAGAAATGTTATCATGCCATCCTGGGAGGATGGCATGATAACAACAAAACAAAATAATGTCGTTTTTTTGACGTTCAACTTCATATCAAAAGACGACATTATTTTTGCACCAACCTAATGCTACACTAAACATAGAAAAGAGGGAGTAATGTAGTATCTGTTCATAACGAAATACTTGAATAAAACAACATTTTAATATCTAGAATGCAAACAAGTACATTATTCAGGGTTGTGATGATGATCAATATTAGCTAGGAAATAACTGGAACATTATACCAAAAAATAACAAACAGAAAAAAAAATAACAAACAGAAAAAAATAACAAACAGAAAAAATAACAAAAAGAAAAAATAACAAACAGAAAAAATAACAGAAAAAAAAAACGATTGTCTAGTGTGTGATTCGAACCCTGACTGATGGCATAAAGTATTGGAACTGAAGGCGAACGCTCCACCGCACGGTCAACAATTAAAACGAAAACAGCCCACCCCATACACAGTAGAGATCCCCAGATGCCAGAAAGCCTTCTACTCCAATAGTTTCTTTCCTAGAACTGCTAGATTTTGGAATGCCCTTTCGCGTTCCTGTTTCCCTGATTGTACTGACAAGCAGGACTTCAAGTGGAATGTAAACAAACGTTTTGCTACTCAACTCCCTACATTGTGTCCTTGCAATTTATGTCCCAGATAGTGGCCTTCTACACCAAAGTGGCGCTACGTCTTGTTTCGGCTGAAAATGCAAAAAAAAAAAAAGAAAAAAAAAACAGTTTTTTCTTAAATGATATGTGTTTGTCTCTGATGAGTTGTGTAAAAGCACAATAGACCGTAATTTCCTTCACACCAACCAAACATGTGTAAAAAGGAATATATGAATTCGCGTATACGTAAAATGATTCTGCTACTTAGTTATTAGAATGTGTGTGTGTGTGTATATATATATATATATATATATATATATATATATATATATATATATATATAAAGATAGATAGATATACAAATTTTATCCCACAACATGTAAAAGCATGTCCGATATCCTACCCTTATCAGATGCCAACCAAGTGATAACACAGTTTTGGTAGTTCAAGACGGTACTGCCACTCCTGATGCTACCAAACAGCTTTTTTCACCGGACAGCGTATTGAAAAGCAAAAAAAAAAAAAAAAAAAAAAAAAAAAAAAAAAAAAAAACAGATCAACAAAAAGAAATTATAACCTCCGTTCATGCTGAAGTCTGTTCGCTCCCGATCAAATCCAGCTTGACGCATATTGAGCTGTATTCTTAAGACGATCAGAGGCGACTTTCAAATTGCGGCCCATGATTCCTATTTTTGAAAGATACGAATTAACTGAGTGTCCTAGAAATCCACGACAACCAACCTCAATAGGAATCACATGACATCTCCAACCTTTTTCCACGCAGTCGGCACGCAGTGTCATATCGATTTTTCTTTTGTTCGCGTATCTCCTCTCGGTTTTCTTCCCAGGAGATTATCAATTCTCTCAGGAGGACACTTTTCTTTGATTCAGATCATGCTACAATGTCTGACTGCTTTTCTGTTTGGATTATGTGGATTGGATATTGTAGAGATGTCTTGAGATCCACAGAAATTTTCCAGACATTAGAATTTTTTTCTTCCTCACAATGTAGTCACCTTTTTTGTGAAACTGTAGTATGGGTTCCTTCACTGTAACAGGTTGCTGGTTTACCGTCTCACATTGTGTTTTCAACAATTTTATAACTATTTCCAAAACCTTTTTATGTCGCCATGTTTACATCTGAAGTGATTGTGGACATGTAGATAGTACATGGCGCAAGGTACTCCGATCATGTTTACACAAAGAACACGAGTCTGAATCAGTATATCCCCATAATTTTAGGTTGGTTGCATTTGGTAGAAGATCATATATAGAGCGAATAAGAAATGGTATTGTAGTGATTCCATTGCAATTAAGTATTTCCACAATAATTTAATTGGTTCGATGCCATTCCAATTTGACCATGCACATTGTTTCTCCTGAGTGATAGCAATGAGTGTTCTTTGTTCTTCCTCAAACATCACGACCTTTTCCATCACCATGTCTCTTTTCTCTTTTGGACCGTCTTTGGAGAATACCGTGCTGCTTGTGCTGCACAGTCCAGCTTTATTGGTTTGAGTGAGACCTATTATGTTCTTTATGCGTGGGCTACATTCCGCCTCCTGTGTGGTCTTAACGGCCGACCATTTTGTCCCTGATTTTATTTCTGGATATGGCTGTTTAATAATATCGTCTAAGTTCCTCATTATCATATGGAGTCTCACTTTCCCAATTTAAAACGCTTTCATCAGTGAAGATATTGGGAGCCGTAAGTTTCCAGAATCAGTATATAAACATACTTTTGGAACCCCCCCCCCGAAGAACTCCAAGCCACTTACGCAGGTATGTATAAAAAAATCTGTTAAATTTGTTAGATACGAAATAATGCAATCTCGTACACCTCTAAGGGCCACAAAAGACAAGGTAACAAACCATGTTGGTAACATAACACCTTCATCCTTCCGGGTAGGCAATTTCCGTCAATTGATGAAAGATCCTTCAAGGTTATTTTCTGGATCTTTGTGCCTCGATGTCGATCAATCAAGGGGATTGAATAACTACGTCCAAGGCTTTTAACTGGAATCTCCCCAACTGTTGAGCTCGTATCTCCCCCAATATTGAAATGGATTTCCCTGACAGATTCTCTGACTAATGAAAAGCTTCGGCTTTGGCTTATCCTTCATTTCCACTCATGTAAAGATATGATATTTTTGCAGCAGTGCATCGACATCACTTTTGGATGGGACAAGAATGGTGCCGTCACCCATAAAAGCTCTAGATAGAGGAAGAATTAACTGCACCAAGTAATATGATTACCATGGCTAGAACGAATATATATATATATATATATATATATTTATATATGTATATATATGTATGTATATATATATATGTATATATATCCAAATACGATCCCAATATATATATATGTATATATATATATATATATATATATATATATATATATATATATACTTCAAAATAGTTTTTATTTAACAATCAGTTGTTATGGAAACGTGAGATTGTAGGTTTACAAAATATTACTGGCAGTAATATTTTGTAAGTTATCCCATCTAAACAAGAATTGCTCGATATGCAAGATAGAGCAAATAAATTAAATTGTAATTCAATGAATTTCCAAAAACTCTCATTGAAATGAAATGAAGTGGTTGAGTTTCATATCAAAAATTTTTTATTATTCTAAGCAAGACAAAGAATGCTTTAGAAAATTAATCTCCTTAATCTATAGGGTTTCGATGTCTACCATCTCATCAGAGGAGAGAAAATATTAGCAGATACTTATAAAGGTATGCACCCTATTTGCTAAAGTCAGTGAGACATGGAAAGTCAAAGTCAAAATAATAAATTTATCAGAAGTCCTGTAGCAGGAGGATTTGCAGAAAAAGGATATGAAAGTTTTTTTTAGATCAAGCTTGCTTGGTAAAATCCATGTTATGCGTTCTTTACATCCGTTTGGTAATAAGGTCAAAGTTATATATTGGGTAATCCGCATAGCTGTGTAGATATCCGAATCGGGCAAGTGCTTGTATAAAGCACTATGCTATGCGAATATATATATATATATATATATATATATATATATATATATATATATATATATATATATATATATATATATATATATATATATATCCCAACACGGTCCCAACAGTTGGGGAGATTCCAGTTAAAAGCCTTGGACGTAGTTATTCACTCCGCTTGATTGATCGACATCGAGGCATAAAGATCCAGAAAATAACTGAAAGGTCATAAATCAATTGACGGAAGTTACCTACCCGGAAAGATGAAGGTGTTGTGTTTATAAATATTTGCTAATATTTTCTCCTATGAAGAGAGGGTAGACATCGAACCCTATAGGTTAAGGAGATAAAATTTCTAAAGTATTCTTTGTCTTGCTTAGAATAATAAAAATCTTTGAATGAAACTCAAACATTTCACTTTAAAAAAGTTTTTTTGAAATTTTTTGAATCACTATAATTTAATTTATTTGCTCTATCTTGTATATCGAGCAATTCTTATTTAGATGGGATAGTCCTTATAGAATATTACTGCCAATAATATTTTGTAAATCTTATAATCACAGGTTTCCATACCAGCTGATTGTTAAATAACTTTATTCTGAAGTATATATATTAGAGTTATCTCCCTTTAGAAGTATATATATATATATATATATATATATATATATATATATATATATATATATATATATATATATATATATATATCTCCATCCAACCACACCTCTCCTGTGTCAACATTGTTAAATACCAGTGCCAAGTGAATTGTACAAGACGACCAGAAACAAATGCCGAGATAAGCGGGGAGCACATACAGCACCTAGAATTCCCAAATGGTCACCCAACTGGTACTAATATATATATATATATATATATATATATATATATATATATATATATATATATATATATATATATATATATATATATATATATATATATATACTAGTAGGCCGCCGGGTAAAATACGCATAAATAGTATACTTTAATTAATGAAGAATTCTCATTTATTATGAACAGAAATACCGTAGATATTAAACTCATCGTTAAATTCATTAAAAAGGGTAAATAAAAAAAGAAATGGAAATAAACTGAGACATGTACACGCGATTATTGTTTTTCTAAACTGTAAGTAGAAAAAGAAAAAAAAATACTCTAGTTGAGATCGAAACCAAAACCTAAGGGCAGTGAGTTAAGCACGATAACCATTAGACCAGCTTGCCACGTGTTTATAAAGTGTTTTCAAAGAGAGTTATACTTAACGTAGGGAAGCTGTAATGTTTTACGACTGCATGTCGTCAAACAGTTGAAAACAGATAAAAAATGTCGCCAAACAGTTGAAAACAGATAAAAATCCGGTGGCCTGTCATATACCAATGTTAAACTTTTGACTCCTTAGCAGCCCTTTTTGTCGGGATGGAAACCGATTAAAATGTTTTCCACACGTCCGAAAACTCTGTATATTTAATTTGAAGTTTTTAGATGAAAAATTCGTTGATTAAATAGGCTGTGAAGTGTCCTCACACACATTCTTTATGTCAGATATTGTCTGTGTGTGTATTTCCCTACCAAACTACTCTGTCAATTTTCAGTCTGCAGACTTGAGATTTGACGGAGTATTGAGATTTGGGAAATTTTTTTAATCGGTTTTCGGCCAGAAGGTTGGCTTTCAAGTAGTCAAAATTCAACGATTTTACATTTGAAAACTCTACCAAACTCCTCCGCCAATTTGAGGTCTAAACACTTGAAATTTTGAATATAGGTTACTTGGACATGGATCAAACTTTTGAATCGAATTTGAGCCTAAAACAATAAATGTTAAAGGGTAAAAATTGGGGTCGAAGTTTAAAGAAATTTACCTCTGCAGTCTCTACCAAATTACTCAGCTAATTTTTAGTCTAAACATGTGAAATTTTACATAAAGTATATTCAGACATAGAGCAAGCTTTTTAATCGGTTTTTGACCGAAAATTCGGTTGCCAAGATGTCAAAGGAATAATATATATATACTAATTGGTACGGACCCAACTATGGAAGATCAGATAATAAATAAATGTGGATTTATAAGATCAAAGAATCGAACCTTGATCCCTCTCCGAGGCCCGTGGCGCAGTTGATAGAAACGTTGAATCTCTACGGTTCCAGATGAGCATTGTCTGAAAATAGCGGTTTCAATCCTACCCAAAGCCGACCAGAGGCTTACTTGCCCAAAACGTGGTGAGACGACGACAACTACGGATGACAGTGATTGCTGAGAATGCAGTTAGGAGATTCGAAGTTCCTATCCGTCGCAGTTACCACCTGACGAAGCCCAGAAGAATAGTTGGCCGAAACGTCGTGAAAACAACAACTAATAAAGATGAAAATAACAATCAATAAAGATGAAAACAACAACTAATAAAGATGAAAATAACAACCAATAAAGATGAGAATAATAGGCCGAAATAAAAATAAACTAATATATATATATATATATATATATATATATATATATATATATATATATATATATACAAAGTGCCTTTAATAAGTTTTTAGACTTTTTGTACAGACATGAAAATTTGTTGCAGACGCTTGAAAATTCAATACATTATGTATATAATCTTATGAGATGACTCACTAATGTTTATTATTCCAGCTTTAAATGAACAGCTACAGCAGAAATTGCAACATTTCCTACTAAAACCTGTTTGTCACAGCTGCTTAATTAAAAAAAAAAAAATGAACATAACGGCAAATTAGAAGAAAGATATTCAATAAAATTCTGTTTTAAACTTGAACAAAATGCTACAGAAACGTATGGAATGCTTTGGATTGCTTGTGGACCATCTTTTATGAATCGAGCACCAGTTTTTGAGTGGCATAAGAGATTCGAGAAAGCAAGGAGTCTGTGAGAGATGAAGAGTAGTGTGGGAGGAGTAAGGAAATTTGAATATCTGAATTGATTGGCCAAATAAAGAATTTCATGAATACGAACCGTCGTGTGTCTACAGAGACAATAAGTATTGAGTTTAATATCAGTGTGGGAACTGTACACACAATTGCTCGCGAGGAATAGAAGATGCAGAATATTTGCGAAAATGTACCATTACACAAATCTATCTTTACTACAGACTATTTCACCAAGATGGGCATCAAGACAGTTCCTCACCTTCCCTATAATCTAGACCTTGCTCCCTGTGATTTTTGGTTATTCTGTAAGCTCGGGGATAACCTTACAGGCTGTCTTTATGAGACAACTGTGGAGATAAAAGAGGTTGTGACGAGGGTCAATGACATGCTCACAAAAGAGGTCTTCTATGGGGCCTTCCGGAAGTTGTTGGAACGTTACAATATTTTTTTTTATTACACTTTTACCCCAAACAAGGCACGTTGCTACTTTGATGTAGGGGCCTACTATCAGGGACTTAAGTTGCAGGAATACTATGTAGGGAGTTGAGTAGCAAGATGTCTGTTTACATTACACTTGAACTTCTGCATGTCAGTACACTTAGGGAAGCAGCAAACCAGAAGAGGATTTCAAAGTCCTGCAGTTCTGGGGAAGAAGCTATTCGAGTTAAAGGTTTTCTTACATCTAGGGAACTTAGCTGTGTAGGGTTGGGACTTTGCTGTTTGTCGGGTTTGTCGGGGGTGTATTTTCGTCGAGGGGATAAGAGGGCTTGCAGTTCATCAAAGCATCCACCATTAAAATACTTGTAAAACAGGCAGAGGGATGCAACATTACGTCAGTGGGACAGGGGCTAAAGTTTAGATGACAGTTCGGGACCTATTAGGTTGGCTACTCTCTTTTAAAAGTATTTGATGAAACTACAAGTCGTCAAAGATCTTACTTGATAACAAAAAGTGAAGCAGAGGGAATATACACGTGTTTCGTCATCTACGACTCATCAGATTTAGCTACTCTGATGAGTCGTAGGCGACGAAACACGTGTCAGTAGATAATTATACTTTAAAAACAATATATATATATATATATATATATATATATATATATATATATATATATATATATATATAAAAGGTGATCCGAAAGTAACTCCCTATTCTAAAATAACTATAATATATTTTTGAAGTATAATTGCTGCAATTAATGAACATGAGAGCAAAGTATATTGCATGGACTTTTATGTCAAATTTAATATGGCCACCAGCATTTGCCACCAGCTTTTCAAGTCGAACATGAACTGCATCAACTGATTTCACAAGAAACTCTTGCGGGATGGAACTAATAACTCCACGTATTCTCCTTTCAAGATTAAAAAACAAATTCATATAACAGATCTGAAAAGAAAACAAAAAACATAGATTTCAGTGGAGGAGAAATCCTTCACGACTGAGACAATTTTAATTTTTTTCCCTTTTCTCCACGTTAAAAAACGACCCTGGTGTCTAACTCTGTCCCGTGGGGAGACATTATAAATAGGAACACACACACACACACACACACACACACACACACACACACACACACACACACACACACACACACACACACACATGCGCGCGCGCAAGAATTGAGAAACATATTACAACATTTGAATAAATTATAGTTATTTTAGAATAGGGAGTCCATGAACAAAGCTTCTTTCTTAGAACTGCACGCCTATGGAATTGTCTTCTGTTTTCTTGCTTTCCAGCTGACTACAATATGGTTGTCTTCAAGTCTAACGTAAACAAGTTTTTGATGAGCCGTTCCATATGAGTTTACAAATTTACCGAATTTCCATTATTGTCCAATTTCTACTGTACATTCTTTAACCCTTATCCTCGACTGCCTCTTGGCCTTGATAACTGGTGATGCCTATGTAAAAAAAAAAAAAAAAGAAAGAAAAAATCACCCTGTCTACTAGTATTAGGCTGATTAATAGGAAATCGGAAAAATCGGAACTTTTTGGGGTATCGGAGTCGGAAAAATTTGCGCCTATTTACCGATGCCAAAAACGATTCTTTAATATTTATTTGATTTTGTTTAAAACAAAATCTTTCAGTGTTCGTAGTAATTTTGAAATAATGAATATTCAGTGATTTTAAACAACCAACTAACCCTAACCCTAACCCTAACCCAACAAAACTAAAATCTATAGATTATCTCCCACAAGTGTTTATTTTTACCTTTAAGAAAATATCTGCACGTCTGACATTTTTTACGGTAGTCAGGAAAGATTACTCTATAGGTGAATATTTAGAGATGTATAAAGAATCAGAATCGATAATTGTATCGGAATCGAGAATTAAGTAACGAATCGGCAATTGTATCGGAATCGGGGAAAATATTGGAATCGTTCCATTCGACTTTTCTAAGAAAAACACCGGATCTCCGTGGCGGAGACGTTAACCTTAACATCGTTTAAAAAAATCAACAACAAAAACTACGTATACAGATAAACGATAAAAACTAAACAGCAAGCTGTCTATGGCCTCATAGCGTAGTGGGTTGGGGCGCTGATCTGAAATACATAATGTCCTGGGTTCGAATCCCACAACAGTCAAGCTATGCTGAAGAAACACGCGTGTCCGTAGATTACTGTTTTTAAAAAATAATAAATTAAAAAAAAAATACGTCCAAATAAAAAATGGGTGACTTTCTAAGAAGAACACCGGATCTCCGAAGCGGAGACGTTAACCTTAATATCGTTTAAAAGATCAAAAACTATATATATATATATATTATTTTGAATATATATATAATCGTTTAAAATGAATTGAGTCGTCGCAAAAAATGGAATGAAATCGCAGACCCGTAAATAATTCAAATAAAATAATGCACTAATCCCATTTGCGTTCAACTATGTGTAATTTTTTTTTTCATTATTTTCTTCTAAGTTGATTTCTTTTTTACCCCAGTATTTGCTTTTTATCTTTCAGTATTAATGTTAAGTTTTTTGTTTGATGACTTGTAAAGATATGGCAAGGGTCACGGGATGGGGGTTTAAAGCATTGAGAGAGAGAGAGAGAGAGAGAGAGAGAGAGAGAGAGAAAGAAAGAGAGAGAGAGAGAAAGAGAGAGAGACAAACAGAGAGAGAGAGAGGAAGGGAGAGAGAGAAGAGAGTCAGAGAACAGGCGGAGGGGGAAAGAGGGGAAAAGGGAACGAAAGAGAGAAATACAGAAAGGAAGAGGGAGAATGAGAGAGAAAAGGGGTAGAAAGGAAAGATAGATAGATAGATAGAGAGAGAGAGAGAGAGAGAGAAAGAGAACGAAACAAAGTGAGTGAGAAAGAGAAAAAGAGATTGAAAATCAGAGAGAGAATAAGAAAGAGAGAGGAATAGTGAGAGTGTGACAGAGAGAGAGAGAGAGAGAGAGAGAGAGAGAGAGAGAGAGAGAGAGAGGGAGAGAGAGAATGAAACGAAGCGAGTGAGAAAGAAAGAGAAAAAGAGATTGAAAACCAGAGAGAGAGAGTAATTAAGAAAGAAAGAGGAGTAAGGCGAGAGAGAGAGAGAGAGAGAGAGAGAGAAAGGAGAGAGAGAGAGAGAGGGGAGAGAACGAAATACGAGAGTTTTCTTACTCGAATTAGAAAGAAGTAATCAAAAGCATAACAAACAAAACACGTACATATGCCACCACCACCACCACCACCAACAACAACAACAACAACATTAACCACAAAAGCAACAACATCAACAACTGAACAGCATCAACAACATCATCCACAACATCAAAAATATCATCATCAACAACATCACAAACAGTAACAATATCATCAACATCATCAACATCATCATAAACACCTGCGATAGCAACAACATCATCATTAACAACATCGTTAACAACATCATCAACAACATTATCAACAACATCAACAACATTATCAACAACATCAACAAAATAATTATTAACATCATTATCGCCAACAACATCAACAAAATCATCAACAACATTAACAACATTATCAACAACATTATCATCAACATGAACAATACCATCAACAACATCATCATGAACAACATCATCATTAACATCATCAACAACGCAAAAACAACAACATCAACAACATCAATAACATAAACAATATCAACAACAACAGTACCAAAAAGAACGTCATTATCAACAACATCAGAAACAACATCATTATCAACAACAACAACAACAACAACAACAACAACAACAACAACAACACCAAAACAACATCAACAAAAACATCAGTATCAACAACAAAACATCACGCACATCATCATCATCATCATCATCATCATCATCATCATCATCATCATCTTCAACAACATCATCATCAACAACATCATTATCAACACCAAAACCAAAAACAATAACCAAACCAATAGAAAATAACTATAAATCACAAAAAAATCATAGAAATAAAACAAACAAAAGGAAATAAAAAACAAAATTGCATTTGATTGGAAGAATGAGCGACCGAGAGAACGAGAAAGCGGACGAAATATCGAACGGAACTTTGAACAAGACTTTACGTGAAGATTGATCTATGAATTTTGACTTGAATAAAAAGTAAACACATGGAACCATCTAGCATATGCCGATGGTCTCACAGCAGAGTGCATTATATGCTCTATGCGGTCACAGGAGGACATCATCCCAGGTATTACCTCCTTTTTCAACATATATAACATAATAACACTGGTTCTCGTTAGACCACCGAATTTCAGCAACCTTGAACCTGGTCAGTAACAGATGAATGACCATTTGGGAATATAAGGCACTATGTTTAAGAGGACGTTGACAGTCCCCTGCAAGAACTGCAAAAATCTAACGTTGTTATCTCCCCTGATCGGAATATACATGCGATTAGAGACCACCTTGCCACTTACCCCGACAGATGAAACTGGTTTAACCCGCCCAGGGTGAATGCCGTTGGCTGGCTGGCTGGCATATTTCGATAAACAGATTGATTTTCTCTGATCGATTAATAATATAGTATACTCCCCTTAATAAGAGATCAACGATCACTAAGAAAAAAGTGCAAATGAAAGGATGAGAGCTGTAAAATGATAAACTGAAACCTGTGGCAACTAGCTTGGAAAGTGATTCCCACGAACGCTAAAAAGCACATGTCTCTAATTGCTATACTTTTTCTTTTTCTGCTTTGTTGGAATTCGCTTTCTTCCTCACTCCCAAAAGCAAGTAAGCTTTCAGAGGAACGTGTTAACTCAACGTATTCGCAACCATGAAAATCGCCCCTTACGTCTACGTGAAAAGTGATGCCAGTGCTAACATAGAAACTCCTATAAGAACGGGTCAACAAAATTAGTTTTTTTCCAGAATTCTGTAGCCTACCGTAGTAGCAAAGGACCTCAACAACGTATGCTCAACAACCACCTCTCATGCTTTTATATACGGCGGAAGCATGTCGCAAAAAAAGGACTCAATGACTCACATACCAGCTTTCTTCATCTCACGCAGACGTGTAGCTATAAAATTTTTCCTTATACCTATACTCACCCGACCTTGTACCCTCTAACTTTCACCCGTTCACAGCTATGAAGTTGTTTTTGAAAAGAAAGCGTTTCCAAGATGATGCAGCCTTGGTTTCCGTTTCTGAAATTCGTGTCGTGGTTGGGAGGGTAAATCCGGAGAGGTTTACAAAAACTGTTCCTCATAGCTGCATTAAACGATGAGAGAAATGCGTAACTCTTGGTAGTTCCTACGTATGGAAACACTAATAACTAGGGCTATGACAACAGCATATTCTTTTCATTGTTTTGACTCTCGAGTGTGTATCTGTTGATATCTTATATGTTTCTATGTAGAGTGATGTGGTTCTCGATTGATTAACTGTGTCTAACTGTGTCGGATGTATACACGTGAGTAAAAACAATGAACAGAATATTCAGTTGTCATAGCCTTACTAATAACTGTGGCAAGTTCCGTTGTTCTACTGCTATGAGAAGTGGGCCAGGGGCGTTACTTATTTAACGCCATTCGTATAAATAGACAAATATCATCATTTTTGTAAATTTGATATTCATTTTTTTAAATAAAACTATGTCGTAAAAGATGAAACCCAGCTGCATGAACTATGGTGTATGTGTAAAGTGTGTTCGATTCTTTTTTTCTCCTTTCAACTAAAAATTAAGAAACAGATGGAAACTTGTTGAGGGAAATGACGGGAAAGGAACATTTTAAACACTGTATTAACCAGATTACTGTTTACAACTTCAGATTTATTTTTTAGAACTTTTCGGTCGATGGAAGCTCCGATTTTTTTTTCCAGGTTTGACTAAATTTCTGAACATTTCAACTGCACTTATCTTTCTTTTGCTCTTATTTTTTTCTGTTGTTTTTTCCTCCAAATTATATCTGCACTATTAACTAAACACTGAAAAATGCTTTTTCTCAGGAGTATGCATTATTTCTTAACCAGTCGCAACTTAGTACCTAAGCCAAATTGTTCTACTCTTAACCAGCTTTTAAACGGATTTCCAAACTAAATTAATACAAAAAAACAAAAACAATAAAAAAACCCGACCTCACAAATTGAACGTTCCATTTCGGTATCCTATAAAGGTAAAGCTCGAATGCTCAAATCATTCTCTATCGAGGTTAGATAAAGCCAAAAAAAAAAAATAAATAAAAAATAAAAAAATATCCACGCTTAATTATGTGAGGGCATATTATTTTCAAATATTCTCCTAAACTGGGAACGGAGTAACGGTCTTATATTAAGTAGATATTAATAAGTCCTTACATTCTTTTCTTCTTTTTTCCTTTCTTTTTTTTTTAATGGAGAGTAGATAATACACTATGGTTGTGTTATCGGCAGCTCCAGTAACTCTCGCTTCTCCTTTTTTGTCCCTCAGTCCTTATTTCCAATGAGTGATTTTTCTGACAAAGGGTGAAGAAACAGCTGCTTCCCAGGTCGGTAATACTTCGTGAACAGTAGACTAAGATGTCGGAATTTTTTCTGTTTCTATGTCTATCCTTGTGGCCACGTCACTAGTAAGGGTGCTGGAGGTAAACGTTTCATCTGGGCTGACGTTTAATGAAAAATGCTATCAAAAAATTAACTTTATTTTTATGGAAATCGCCACAGACAAAGCATGAAGCTACTTTATATTGAGAGATAAGAAATTAAAAAAACAAACATACTATGAGCAACGATTCAAAAGTAATCCAATACTATTTTTCATCCCTCCCGAATGCAACTTCTTTCTCACTAAAGAAATGTTGCGAGTCTATTTCTACACTATTGTCATTTTCATGGCAAGGGGTCGACTGAGCTTTAATCTATGCTCTCCCTTGAAACACTTTCAAAGAACTCGTCTAGCTATAACCACTACCATAAATCCCCCCTAAATCTAGTCCTTGAATTATATGTTATCTGAACAATATCTTTTCTAGACGAGTCGTGCCTCTAAAAAAGTCATAAATCAAAAAATCACAATATCGTCGTGCCTCTAAAAAAGTCACAAATCAATGCCTTTGAAAGTCTATTTTTTTCTCAGCAAGACGCAGGTAGAATTGTTTATTTACAAATGCGGCTATTCAAGCCGGCACGTTATTGCCACCAGCTGCCGTCACGAATGAAGTGTACGAACGGGAGGCGTTTTACTTCCGGGCGTGTTATAATTCCGGTTAGCTAAAGGATTCCGGCATGTTGCTTTTGTGGTTTGGTTTAGGCTAACACCCCTTTGCTACTTAAAAAACAAAAAATAAAAAAACAAACAAAAAAAAAACACATCTATAAACTATAAAAACGCGAGTCGGCCGAATTTTGCGCGACCACCCCGAACACTATAATCTCTAATATCTAGGTTAATAAAAACATAATTACAAGAAAACTTCACGTGTGTGTTTCTCGACTCTACGTGACTTGCACATTATTTGCATTTGACCGCAAAAATGCTTGACTACACTTGAACCCTCTCGCTTGCATACAAAACCGTCTTCGAAATCTAGTGGTCGAGTACCCTTTCGCTTCCATACTTCCTCTTTCTTACAGAAGAGACGTTGTGAGTCTATCTTTGCTCTATTGTTACTTTTATTGTAGGTGCTCGACTGAGCTTCACTCTATGCCCCCCCCCTGTCAAACTTTCACAACAAATACTTCGGGACCCGTGACGCAGTGGATGCAGGTGTTGAATCTACGATCTCAGGTGAGCATTGTCTGAAGATAGCGCTTTTTATCCTAACTAAAGCAGGCCGAAGGATTAGTTGGCCAAAACGCGGTGAGACAACAACATACATTAAATCCGCGTCCAAGGCCGCTGGAAAAATGGTGGGATCCTTCCATCGATCCAGTAGATATCTCACTGCTGATGCAATTCTCTATCTATATAAGAGCCAGGTACGTCCAAGGATGGAGTGCTGTTGCCACATCTGGGCAGGAGCTGCTAGAAAGGACTTTTCCTGCTTTGATAGAGTTTAAAATAGACTTTGTAGCCTCGTAGGGAGTGTCCTTTTCTCTTCCCTGCAACCTCTTTATCACAGAAGAGATGTTGCGAGTTTGTCTGCTTTATCGTTATTTTCATGGCAAGTGCTCGACTGAGCTCCAAACAATGGTCCCTCTCGCCAAACTTTCACAAGAAACACCCGTCTAGCAGAAAACACTATCAACAATTTCACCCACTCTTTATCTGTGCCTTAGCCTAAACGTAGATTCCATGAACAAAGTTTATTTCTTAGAATTGCACGTCTGTGGGATTGTCTTCCATTTTTCTGCTTTCCAGCTGACTACAATATAGTTGTCTTCAAGTCTAACGTAAACAAAATTTTGATGAGCCGTTCCCTATAAGTTAACAAATTTACCGAATTTTCATTACTAACAATTACTATCTTGTCCAATTGACTACTGTACACTCTTTAACCCTTATCCTCGAGTGGCTTCTTTGCATTGATAAGTTGTGATGCCTATGTAAAAAAAAAACTATGGAAAGCAGTAATTACTGGGGATATAGTTACAAGACTCAGCATTCATATCCCATCGTGATTAATCACCTGAAGAAGGCCAAAGGATGAGTTGGCCGAAACGTGGCGAAACAACAACAAATATGCAAATGAACAAATACTCTTCTACCTACAACAACTGTCTACAATTTACCCACTCTTTCTATCTATCTATACCTAAAACCAAATGAAAATTCCATGAGCAGAGATTCTTTCCTAGAACTAACCGTCTGTTGGACACAATACCGTGGGGTTGCTTCTCAGTTGACTACAACATGTCAAGTCTAATGCAAATAAATTTTTCTTGAGTTGTCTTTTTAAATACTTAAGCCCTATCTCAATTATTATTGATCGGCACAGTTGCGTTGTCCTCACCGTCTACCCAACAGTCATTAGCTTGTCTTTGAAATTCCCACCATGCTGTAGTTACATGTAGTAATTTAGATGTAATGTGAAGCAATGCACACTATAAAACTGACCCCTAATAACAATAGCCTCTGACATATGTCTCGTTTTATTGTAACAAAAAATAGTGTAAAATACAAGGAAACTTTTAAAATCCTGCATAAAAAATAATTTTATTAGGGAATAAAATTATCTACAATGCATTTTGGTTTCTTCGTAAACAAGACATTTTAATTAGGTTCTTTTGTGAATAGTTGAAAAAAAAACAACAACAACAACAACAACAACAACGAATGAACCACTTCGAAATTTGAAAGCAATTGTATTATTCAATAGAAAGTTATTTAAACTAAGGGTTGAAGAAATTTGTGTAGCTTACTTGCGATATATATATTTTCATTACGTACCACACACACACACACACACACACACACACACACACACACACACATATATATATATTGCGAGAGGTAGAGATATATAAATGGAAAGATATAAATGGAAAGATAGAGAGAAATAATAAGAATTCAAACATGCGCTAAGAGAGGATGAAAATGATAGACAGAAAGTTATTCAAGGCTATGTCACTTGATGAGTTATTATCAAATTACAACTAATTAGTATGATTTACCTGACAGTTTTTTTCTTCAAAAACATAATTCAATCCCCAAAATGACGATAATTTTCGCTTGCATTTTATGTGCTTAAATTTTATAAGCTTTCTCTCAACTTTACTATATTTATGGACGGCTATGACAGTGAAATTGTTTTCCAATTGTTTCGCCAATTATACGGAGTTCTTTTAACCGCACGAATCGCAGTAGGGCGGCCATTAAAACCGCGCGATTCTATTTCCGGTACGCGATTGCTGGGTTTTGTTAATACGTTGCTAGCACGAATGCCGTTAGTTGTGCCATAAATAAATCTAAGATGAACATTAAACTTTCTCGTAACCTTTGACCCAGGTATTTTTCCTTCTCCAAACCATCAAATCGTTTTGTCGCAGCTAAGGTAAATCGCAGTAAAACTGTTATTTGCAACTTTCTAAAGAACAATGGAATTATGGGAAAGAAAATCCTTTGGTAGCCCCCGCCCCAATTTCTCCCGCATTGAGTAGAATCAGACGGGTTGTTATGAATGACAGAGGACTTTCTTCTAGTCAAATTAAGGCGGTTACAGATGCTGCTTGTAGTCCAATAACCATCAGACGACACTTACAACAAAAAGGCATGGTAAATAAAAAGCGTAAAAAAATTCCTCGATTGCTTCCACGTCACAAAGTGGACCACTTAAGATTTGGTCATGAATACCAAACCTGGGACGTTGAGAAGTAGAAGAAATTCCTGTTTTCTGATGATAAAAATTCAATTTAGATGGTTCTGATGGCTTCCAACGATATTGAAATTTTTTTTCACACGTCATAATGGTGGAGGGTCCATAACGGTATGGGGTTCCTTTTCTTACAGAGGGACGATGGAGCTCCGGGTGGTGCAGGGTCGTCAGACAGCAGCTGGTTATGTTAGTATGCTACAAAAACATCTGTGATGATGGAGGGTCATCGTTTGTGTGGGGGTGGATGGTTATTTCAACAGGATAATGCTGCAATCCACACTGCAAGACAGACCTCGAGTTTTCTACAAGAAAATGGAGTCCATCTCTTGGGACATCCTGCATGCTTACCGAACTTGAACCCAAATGAAAATGTTTGGGGATGGATGACAAGGGAGGTTTATTGAAATGGCAAACAATATTCAACAAAAAATGAACTTCATGAAGCCATCTTCAGAAACTGGAGCAGGATCCTCCGCAACTTAATGGAAACCCTTATTTCTAGCATCCCCCCAATTTTTGAAATCATCAAAAGCAGTGGAGATATAACTCATTATTAATTTGATTGCTAAGTGTTTTCATACACTTTTTGTACAATTTAATATCATTTTTGTCTCTTGTCTTATAATTTTGATCATGTGTAAAAAGCCTAAGCTATCTATTATATCTATAAAAGTGAAAGTGTCTGTGTGTGTGTGTATCTGTGTGCCTGTGTGTGTACATTTCCATACGCAATAACTCTGTCAATTTTTAGTCTACAGACTCGAAATTTGATATACAGGGTACTAAGATTTGGAAAAATCGATGGGATCAGTTTTCAGCCAGAAATTTGGCGATTAAGGGGTCAAAGTTCAACGATTTGACCTTTGAGAACTCTACCAAAGTCCTCCAACAATTTTGGGTCTAAACACTTGCAATTTTAGATATAGGTTCCGTGGACATGGATCTAACTTAATAACTTGATTTAATCCCAAAAACAATAAATGTTAAGGGGTCATAATAGGGGTCAAAGTTAAACAAATTACCTCTTTTTTTTCAACATACATCTCCAAATACCCGGGCAACGCCGGGCACCCATGCTAGTATATCTATAAAAAGGGAAAGTTTCTGTGTGTGTGTCTGTGTGTGTACATTTCCCTACGCAATAACCCTGTCAATTTTTAATCTACAGACTCGAAATTTGATATACAGCGTACTGATATTTGGAAAATTCGAGGGGATCGGTTTTTGGCCAGAATTTCCCTGTTAAGGGGTCAAAGTTCAACGATTTGACCTTTGAGAACTCTACCAAACTCCTCTGACAAATTTGTGTCTAAACATTTGAAATTTTAAATATAGGTTCCTTGGACATGGATCTAACTTAACTTGATTTGAGCCCAAAAATATAAATGTTAAGGGGTCATAATAGAGATCAAAGTTAAAAAAATTTATCGTTTTTTTTTTTTTTTTGCTCAGCATACACCTCCAAACACCCCGGCAACGCCAGGCACCCATGCTTGTATATCTATAAATGTGAACGTGTTTGTGTGTCTGTCTGTGTGTCTGTGTACATTTCCCTACGAAATAACTCTGTCAATTTTTAGTCTACAGACTCGAACTTTGATATACAGGTACTGAGATTTAGGAAAATCGATGTGATCGGGTTTCGGCCAGAAATTTGGCTGTTAAGGGGTCAAAGTTCAACGATTTGACCTTTGAGAACCCTACCAAACTTCTCCGACAATTTTGGGTCTAATCACTTGACATTTTGGATATTGGTTCCTTGGACATGGATTTTTTATTTTTATTATTTTTTTTTTTTTTATTCAATTTTCACCCCAAACAAGGCACAGTGCCACTTTGAAGCAGGGGGCTACTATTAGGGAATTAATTAGCGGGGTCATTATGAAGGGAGAAGAGTAGAAAGATGTTTGTTAACATTACACTTGAACTTCTGCATATCATTGCAGTTGGGAAAGCAGAATCCCGGAAGGGAGTTCCAAAGACCCGCAGTTCTGGGGAAGAAACTATTGGAGTAAAAGGCTTTCTTGCACCTAGGGATCTCCACTGTAAAGGGATGAGACTTAGTAGCTTGTCGGGTTTGTCGGGGGTAGTTACGTCGGGGAGGTACAAGTGTTTGCAGTTCGTCAGAGCATTCACCATTAAAGTATTTGTAGAACAGGCAGAGGGATGCAACATCTCGTCGATGGGACAGAGGTTGAAGCCCAGATGACAGTTCAGGACCTATCAGGTTTGCGACTCTTTTTTGAACCCTGTCCAGGAGCGAGAGACAAGCAGCAGATGCACCAGCCCAGATGTGACAACAGTACTCCATACATGGGCGAATGGTTGCCTTATAGAGGTATAGGATACTGGCAGGCGTAAGTAGTTTTCTAGCACGGGAGAGGGAGCCAACCTTCCTTGCAGCAGCCTTGGCAATGCTCTCAATGTATCTATTCCAGTTCATATTCCCTGTAAACGTTAGGCCGAGGAGTTTAAAAGAAGTACTTTCAGGCAATGTGTTCTTGGCCATTGCTATTGGTGGTAGAGAAGGTTTCTTGTAGTTATTGAAGGAAACAAGCTTAGTCTTAGCAGCATTGAATGAGACCAACCATTTTTGTCCCCATTCCACTACGGATTGGAGGTCATCCTCTAGTGTTTCTGCCATTTTCTTGGATATGTGTTCATTTGTTTTCCCCTCATATCTGTTATAGAGAGTGGTGTCATCGGCAAATATACCCATCTCCGAAACAATATTATCAGGGAGGTCGTTTATGAATATCAGGAACAATAGAGGTCCAAGGATAGATAGATTTAACTTAATAACTTGATTTGAGCCCAAGACAATAATTTTTAAGGGGTCATAATAGGGATCAAAGTTAAAAAAATTACCGCCTTTTTTTTTTTTTTTTGGTTCAGCATACACCTCCAAACACCCAGGCAACGCCGGGCCGAAATGCTCGTTTAATAAAAATGTAAATTTTAAAAATAAATCTTTGGAATGTAGCCTTTTGTTTCCATAACCTTTTAGATTGTAGTATTAGTAACGTTAAGTCGGAAGAGTTTAAAATCTATCATTAAAAATGTTTTGTTTTTTTTAAGATTTTTAAGGGATCTTAAATTTTTCTTGGTCTTAAATCTTTGATCAGCAGTGTATATATATATATATATATATATATATATATACATATATATATATATATATATATATATGTATACGCGCACGCACACACACACACACACACACACACACACACATATATATATACCCAGTGTTCCCAGTCACATATTATTTAAGATATACCAAGTATCCTAAAGTGTTACGACTTTTCTGAAAGTTGACCATATTTTGGCTTTTAGAAGCGTAAAATATAGTGATCTTGATCGGTGAAATGCAACCGGAAATAAAAGCTTATATTCTTAAAGGAAAAATTACTCATAGATTAAATGAAAGCTTAATTCTGTTTTAAACGCGGCTGATGTAGGTTATACTAATAATTAAAAATAAATGAAATTTAAATTAAATTAAAAATGAATTAAATAAATCAACTTTATATAATTTATCTAAATAGAATACGCAAAACAATTCTATTACAGATTTCCATAAAAAAAGCATTTAGAGCTAATTATTAAAACAGGTTTTGTTTAATGTAATATACAAATGAGATAATGTCTTTTTTTTTTTTTTTTTTACACAGTGATCACCACTTATCAAGGCCCGGAAGCCACTTAGGGATAAGGGTTATTGCAATTACATTAAGTTAGTGAGGAGATTTGCTGAAGTGTTTACTTAAGGGGGCGGTTCATTAGGAATTTGTTAACATTGGACTTGAAGACATCCAAGTTGTAGTCCGGAGGGAAGCAGGCAGACGGAACAGAGTTCCACAGGCGTGCAGTTCTATAAAAATGTCTTAGAATCTTGATTCCTTTTTAATAAAAAATATACATGTAGAAATCAAGCAGGATAAAAAAAATCGTTTTCCGTGATAACAGTGTACCAGTTGTATATATTAACCAAATTTTGAACAAATAAACCAGACAGGGAAACGACTTCATGCGACAGAGAGAGACGGTTTCCCCACACGTGTTTTAAATCCAATTATTTTTAGAAAATATTATTTTCTAAAAATTATTTTACTCTTGCAGACTTTGATGAAAAAAAAACACTCTACTACAGTATTTCTGAGGAACATACATTTGAATCTGAAGAATGGTTTAGTGATTTTCCGCTATTCATTAAAACACGTGTAAGAAGTACTATATAAAAATGAATAAAAACTTATGAGCGTGAATTAAATACATGGTTTTGAAACTGAATTAAAGGAATAAATTGTAAGATAGTCAACATCATGAAATTTGGAATGTAGGCTTTTGTCATTATATATATATATATATATATATATATATATATATATAATGCTCCCTATCTTGGGTTAAACATTTCGGGAAGTGATAAACAAACTGCCATTAGCGTATAAAGCGACGCTCTTTGTGTAAACAAATCGAGCGGAGGCATTTGGACGATGTCAAAACTAAACATCGTTAATTCATTACCCTCACAGCAGCAGCCGTATAGCGTAATGGTGAGAAGCCCTGGGTGTCACTTGGGCGGTCAGGTTTCGATTCTGCCTGTCTAATCGCACTGATGAGCTGTGAAACAGCGAAACAGTACTGTATGTGGATGACTATATATATATATATATATATAAATATAAAATATATTTTAGTCATCGACATACAGACCTGTTTCGTTGTATCACAACTCATCAGTGCCGCTAGACTAACACCTCTCCCAAGCCGAGGATCGAACCTAGAACCGTCGTGATGACAGTCGGCAGTCCTACCCCCTTGACTACGGAATCGGTGGCCGAAATTAACCTGTCCGAACGATTATTTAAATAAACATTCGTCCGCTACTCGTAGAGGGCTAAAACGTTTGTTTGTAAACAAATCGCGAGCTTCGCATTATTTCAGCTAAATTAAGTAGCGAGTAAGATAATTTACGAGAGTGCTCTACCAAAGAGGGGAGCTTTATAAATATAAAATATATTTTAGTCATCGACATACAGACCTGTTTCGTTGTATCACAACTCATCAGTGCCGCTAGACTAACACCTCTCCCAAGCCGAGGATCGAACCTAGAACCGTCGTGATGACAGTCGGCAGTCCTACCCCCTTGACTACGGAATCGGTGGCCGAAATTAACCTGTCCGAACGATTATTTAAATAAACATTCGTCCGCTACTCGTAGAGGGCTCAAACGTTTGTTTGTCCGCCCCGAGACATAGAAATTTCCAGGTTGGTATCTGGGGCCGCATTAATTCACTGGTAGAGATGCACCTCCAGTTTTCTAGGAGAAGGTAACTCTGATGTAAAAAACCCGAAATGATAACTAATAATATATTTAGTGTTAAGCACTTTAGATTGAAATGTAATAATATGTAATATATAATATGTAATAATATAATAATATGCAATAATAAAAGTTAATATAATAATATGCAATATATAATAATATGTAATATGTTTTAAATATATTAAAATAATATGTTTTAAATATTCTCTTTAAAATTAAAATAATATGTAATATGTTTTAAATATTCTCTTTAAAATTTAATATGTAATAATATGTAATATGTAATAATATATAATATGTAATAATATACAATATGTAATATAATAATATGTAATATGTAATAATAAAAGTTAATATAATAATATGTAATATGTAATAATATATAATATGTAATATTTTTCAAATGATAACTAATAATATATTTAGTATTAAGCACTTTAAGTTGAAATGTAATAAGTCGGTCAGTCAAGCTCACTTGCACAAGTCATGATGTTATAATCATTAGATCATTCTTGTCGTCAAATGACATTTACGCTTTAAATAAATGTTAATTTCAACCATATTTCTCGCGGTTAACGTTGGTCGTGCGGTTTGTTCCTTGGTAATGGAGTCGGGATCTCCTGACCGCCTGTAATCGTAACCTCCTGCACTGACGATTCCCGAAAGGACGAAGCACTAGTGTCTGTAGGTATATATATATATATATATATATATATATATATATATATATATATATATATATATCCGTCCCGAGTCATAGGAATTTCCACGTTGGTATCTGGGGCCGCATTAATTCACTGGAAGAGATGCCCCCCCCCCCCAGTCATCGTTAAGACATGCATCTAGGAGAAGGTAACTGTGATGTAAAAACCTGCGGTTTATTGTACACTCTATCATGCGGCAGTCATCTGCACCGACAAAGGTGAGCAGTAATACCAAAATGTGTGGTTTGTTCTACACAAAGCCTTCACCACTATAAACAAATTATCTGTGTTGATATCCGAGCAACTTGGTTGTTGTGGTGGAACCTCATACGTTGAAATCGACGGGAGAGTTCATCATGAACACACACACACACACACACACACACACACACACACACACACACACACACACACACACACACATATATATATATACGTGTATAAAATATATAGAGCAGAGGGGAAGGAGAAAATGAGAATAAGATGAAGTAAAAGCTCTTCAATGAGAATAAAACAAAGTATCACAGCTCTTCAGTGCGGCTAGACTACAACCTATCCCGAACGAAGGATTGAACCTAAAATCATCTAACTCATAGTCAGATGGCTCAAGGGATCAGTTCCCGTATACGATACATTCGAATGTCTATTTATGTAGACATTTGCCCACCGCTTTTACAGTGCTCGATTTGTTTGCTTGAAACCATTTTACGACAGTGCTCTACCCAACGAGCAGCGCGGAAACCGTCATGCACAGAGAGATGAATTTAAATGTAAAGTGAACAACTACCTAGCTACACAACTTATCACTTCGGATCTTTCCTGAAAATTCGGTGACTGATCACAGTAAACTGTTACGCCTTGGTTGCAATATGAATTACTTGGTTGAAGAAGAGTAAAAAAAAAATTGATGTGTAATAGTTGCTGTAAGAACGTACTCTGTTAGGTGGGTGTGTGTATAGAGCAGGTGCGCCATCCATTATCTACATGACATAAATATCTATATCGCAATCACATTATCAATATGCATGTCAAAAGTATGGAACACATTAACTGCAGAAAAATAATAATCCATAACGAGGTAAAATGTAGAGAAATGTACATAAGTATATATTTCTTTTTAATAATCGATCGATATGTTAAAAACGTGCCAGGTTTTTAGATTGTTGGGTTTGTGATGGAAGGGCGGGGGGGGGGGATTGCTTTTGCATGTGAGATGAAAAAAAAAAAAGAAAAAAAAGGAAGGAATCGAATAATGGTAGCAAGAGTTGACTCAGAACAGAAGGAATGGGTTTAGAGGGAAAAATAACGAGAAAAAAAAATGTAAAAAAAAAAAAAAAAAAAAAAACCCCAAGAAAACACAAAGACAGACAGAAAGAAAGAAAGAACGAGAAAGAAAGAAGGAAAAAAGATGCAGCAGGATAAAATATATACAGGGAGAGAAGGAGGAGGAGAAGGAGGAAGTGATAAAGGGGAGATAGAAAAAGAAGTAGAAAAGGGGATAAAGGAATATAGGGGACCAAAAAAGAGGAAACAATGAAGGCGAAAGGGAAAGAAAAAGAAAAAAAGAAGAAAAGAAAAGGAAGAAAAGGAAAAGAATAACCAGGCGAAGAAGAAAATAAAATTAACGAGAAAGAATGAAAATGACCAAAATCGGTGAGGAAATAAAAAAAAAGCTGAAACAAGAAGAAAGGAAAAGGCAGAAGGTAGGAGAAGACGAGGACGAAGAAGAAAATGAAATAGAAAAAAATGTAAAAAAAGAAGATAAGGAAAAGAAAAGGAGGAGGAGAAGAAGTAAAAGAAAAAGAGCATAGAGATAAAGAAGAAGAAGAAGAAGAGAACAAAAAACAAGAGGAAGGAAAGGATGGAATAAATGAGAAATAAAGGAAGTAGAAAACAAAGAAGAAAAAGCGGAAGAATTAACGCAAAAAAAAGAATGAGAACGAATCGACTAGAAAAGACGGAAGAGAGAGAGAGAGAGAGAGAGAGAGAGAGAGAGAGGGAGAGAGAGAGAGAGAGAGAAACAAATAAATATAAACAAGGAGCAGCAAATAAAAATATAGAAAAAGAAATAGTATGAGAAAGAGAAACGGAGAAACAAAGAATAAAAAAAAGAAAAAAGAAAAGAAAGAATACGGACGAAACTACGGAACATCGAAAAAATCCCCAAATCAAAAAGAAAAAAAAACCCCAAAAAACGAAAAACAACCAAAGAAAAAAAAAAAAAAAACAGAATAAAATACAAATAAACAAAAAATACAAATAAACAAAAAATACAAATAAACAAAAAATACCGGACGAAGAAAGAACAAAGAAAAAAAAAATGAAATATCATGTACTCGTCCGAGCTTCAATCTATGAAGTATTCTGCCAAAACTTTCACAAAAAACACCCGTCTAACTACAACCACTATCTACAATTTCCATCACTGTCTATCTATGTCTAAATCTAAACGCAACTTCCATGAACAAAGACTCTTCCCTAGAACTACCCGCCCGTGGAACTTTGTACTGCGTGGCTGCTTTTCTGTTAATTATAACATGATCGTTTTCAAGTCCAATGTAAACGAGTTCTTGTTGAGTCGTTCCTTTAAAGAATCAAATTCTACACAATTTTCACAACTAACGATTACTACGCCACTGTCTCAATGACCACTGTACACTCATTAACCCTTATCGTCGTGATGCCTTTCAGCCTTCATAAAAGGTGACTCCGCTTTGAAAAACATAAGAAGTAAAAAAAAGAATAAATAATAAGAAAAAGATGGCAAAAAGCGGAATGAGCATTTGCGTGAAAAACAAAGAAGAATCTGTGAATCTTTTGAAAGTGCGATTGGGGACGCAGCGCCTCCGAAGAAGAGCACTCCGACCTACATTACCCGATAGGAGCGCCTCGTGCTTCAATTGTGTTCCAAAGGAGAAACATTTATTCCGAAGGTGTCTTTGTCATATCAAAGAACCTACTATTGATTTATTATGCCTGTTTGTGGTGATAATGACTTGAACTCCAGTTTAAGATGAAAAAGTCAAGTATCATTGTGAAGTCGTATTCGGAACGGATACATTTATTTCGAACGCGCCCTTGTTATTTTTATATCTTGGCCCTTTCTGCTTATGCGGTAATAAAACTTCTCAAATGCATTTGTGATAATAGACTGTGTCTTACCGGATTGTAAGTTGTAAATGTTTACTTTGGCTACAATAGAACACCGACCAATAAACTTTGGTTCTTTATAGGTTTTCGGGGTCGCTGACAATGAATCTGCTATTCAAACCCGTCGCATATTTACCGTTGGCATGGTATTAACCGTTGGACAGTTGCACTATTTTGCGCCACATCACCGTATTCGTTAACGCTACGCGTGAGTAGTTCTTATTGAAACGTACGTACGCGTAGTCACGTGATCTTTCACAAGACGCATGGATACATGGCGGATATTTTAAATGACATGAAATATTTTTCATAAAATAAAAAAAATAGTTTCATCTCATTGAAATACTTTGAATAAAAATTAAAAAATAGTTTTCACCTCATTTATAGTAAAAATAATGTCAGTAAGTTTTCACGACCATTTTTGTTTTTCGTTCCTTTTTTTTAGGTGGGTATTCAATTATAGAATTTGTATGGATCTTAACAGGTGCTTCTGCAGTTTAATTTATCGTTTTTCCGTAAGTAACGCGCCGACATACACCGAGCAGAAGAACTGTTTAATTTTTCACAAGAACATTTACTCTTTGGTAAATGTTTGTAAATATTTACCCTTTGGTCAAAACAGCTGTTCCTTTTTTGTACCGGATTATTTCGATTATCGATTATCGAAGATATTCCGACACAAAACTTATCTAAGAACACTGCCAGGCACATAAAGTACCTTCGTGTGAAATTTCATAAAAGTCGAACGAACGAACTCACAGACACTCAGGTTGGTTGGTTGTTTTTGTTTTACGGCATATCAACACTTTCCAGGTTATTTAATGCCGAATCCAATGATTTTGAAGAAATTTTTTTAATAGAATATATTTGTTTTTTGCAATCGGTTTCCATTTAACCCATAGTTGGGACTCTAACAGGTACTACCACTCCGAGTCTGAGTGGACCTGGGAGCAATGGCAATTAAAGGGTGGCTCCACACTCCCCAAAGCCCGCAAGCTGGGGCCTCACCATCGGATATAGACACTCAGACACACATACAAAGTTCGCTTTATATAATAGTAGAAATAGTAATTTTTATTTCTTTACTTACCTTCTTGAGATGATGGGATGTCTCCTAGCGGCTTCGGCTGCATGGAGACAGGGTAGTACCAGTCAAGGATTCGTCACTTGACACTCAGCCCAACAGGAGAGGAGCCGGGAACCGGCCCAGCACCTGTTGGACTGAGGTACACCGCCTGGGTAATACCTAGGAGGTCCACCCTCCCAGGCCTTGCTACCGGGCTTTCCGGTGGGGCAAGTTTATTGCTTGCTGCCTGAGGCGCCCCGACCGGGGAATGCCGACGGGGTTACTCGGGCAATTTTTAGAATTGCAGGAGTGCCCCCCCCTTTAGGGGAGCCTGCAGGTATCCCACTTTCCAGGCCTTGTGCCAAATAATGCTGATGTGGGCAGCATTTAAATAAATACTTACCTTCTTGGCCTTTTGGTCAAGATCAAAGTGTAGTATCTGTCTTCAGATGCTGCACTTCCATTTCTTGTTCTCTTTCGGTGGAGGAGAAATCCTTCACGACCGAGACAATTTTTATTTTTGTACCTTTTCTCCACGTTAAAAAACGACTCTGGTGTCTAACTCTGTCCCGTGGGGAGGCATTGTAAATAGGTACAATATAGGCGAATATCTAAATTTTTTAACTAGCGAAGGGGCACCCGCCTGTGTCCGGTCTTCAACTATGCTTAAATATGATATTTTAATTTGTCCACATTTCGTATATATTATTATTGAGCCGTGATTTAAAAAGTAAAAAAAAAGGTATTTATGTGCCATCAGCAAGAATCGAAACCGAAATCAAAAATGTAGCATTCGAATCTGGTGACGTTACAAATGTACCAATGTGACACGAACATACACTAATTAAAAATTAAAAATTAAAAATAAACTAAGATGAATGTACAAAATATATAATGATTTTTTTTTCAATTTTTGACCCCTTTTTGACCCTTTAAAAACTATTTTAACCGGTTAAACATCCGTAAAAGGAACGGCCCATAATAAATCCAATCATTTGAGGCTCATAGCGCCGCTCTGCGCCTTTTAGTTTCGGAAGTGATAGAGTTTGAAAATATGGATAGAGACAGACAGACATAGACGTTTATATATTAGATTAATGTCTTACACGTGTTCCACTATCATAATAGAAAAATATAGTTCGTCGGCAATGATGCAGGTCATCATCTTAAGCCCGAAATATATCTACGGTTAACTTGTTATTTTCAACTATCTGTCTATCTGTATGTCTGGGGAACGGTCTCTATCAAATTCCTCTGTCAATTTTTGGTCGATTTGGTCTTTAGCTGCGAAAGGGACCAAAAAAAAAATTGGAACTTAGCAACTGTAAGTTGACTTTGTCCTTTTGTACGCATGTGCAAATATACATTTATGCGTTAAAGTCGGATCAATTTTAATTATTTCTTGTCCATCTGATTGTAGCTCAAACACTAACGACGAAAGTTAAAGCGTTAAATGATTTTGTTTCGATTCTAGCTGATGGCACCTAAGTCATATTTTTTTTTCACTTTTTTACTTTTGAAATCGCTACTATATGTTAGGTACAATATAATAATCAATCGAGTATTAGTTCTATAAAATAAATAAGAAATCTACGTAAAATAAAACATACTTAAGCGTATTTTCCGACGGGACCAGCCGGGGGATAGCGCTATTATATATTGGGTACAATATAAATATGATAATCAATATATATATATATATATATATATATATATATATATATATATATATATATATATATACAGAATTTACATATGTTAAAATATATTTAAGGGTTTAAAGGTTATTTTGTATCAATCTGTAGTATAAGAACTGAGGCAAAGACAATAACACAACATATACATATAATCTTGATTTTGTCGAATATTTCTATTAAGAGTAAACATCATTTAAGTGTTTTAAGGAGACTTGATATGGAATATAACATACATGTATATGTTCAATGCCAAAATTTCAGTAGATGTATTGAAGGAGATAGAAAAACTTTCTAGTATGCAGACTAATTCCTTGGAAGAAAATGGCAGAAACACAAGAGGATGACCTCCAATCCGTAGTGGAATGGGGACAAAAATGGTTGGTCACATTCAATGCTGCTAAGACTAAGCTTGTTTCCTTCAATAACTACAAGAAACCTTCTCTACCACGAATAGCAATGGCCAAGAACACATTACCTGAAAGTACTTCTTTTAAACTCCTCGGCCTAACGTTTACAGGGAGTATGAACTGGAATAGATACATTGAGAGCATTGCCAAGGCTGCTGCAAGGAAGGTTGGCTCCTCTACCGTGCTTTTTTTTGCAGATATTTTAGTAGAAAAGGTACTTTTTTTGCGGGGTCTTAGTATAAGTAGTATAGAGGCGTCTTTGATAGGGACCTAAGGAACGGAGTATGTAAGTTATTAAGGAGGGGTGAGTTGTAATGCCTACAATTTATTGATGTTTCTTGTTTCTTATTTAGGAGTTTATACTTATCTTTAAATTTGGTGATAAAGAGTTTCTCATTAAAAAAAGCAAAACAAAAAAATAAAAAAAAACAAGGGCTTTTATGTGATTGACAAGTTAAGGTTTTTTTTTCAGGATTTCCCAGTTAACAGTTGGGGTTAAGTTTTATCGTTTTAGTTCGTAAGCTTTATTAGATTTTAGATTTTTTTCCTATATTGGTTTTAACAATTCAATTGTAGGGAGGGGTAAACCAAATAATCTTTCTTTTTACGTTTTAGATGTGAGCGTTTTCTTTCAAGCTCTATATACTCTAGTTTAGTTTTGTTTATATCTACTGTTTATAGAAATTTTTATTTTTGTCGAGTGAGGAGTTTGAACTAATTCTTTTGCTAATGGATTCAATGCGTAGCAGGTTGACGGTGAAACACCACCATGATGCTTGGTAAGGATTATGGTTATTGGGAAAAATTTGATTATTTAAAAATGTGGTTCAACAAGAATGTGTATACACTGGACTTGAAAACAACCATGTTGCAGTCAGATATGAACTAACCCCACGATATTGTATTCCACAAAAGGGCAGTTCTAAGAAATAAATTTTGCAAATTGAATGTTCCTTTAATTTTCGGCAGAGAGACTGGAAAAAGGGAAACTATTGGCATTGTCCTTTTAGCTAGGAACAAAGTGTAGTAACTGTTCTAACACTACAATTAGTTAATTTTGTCCTTAGCTAGTGAAAGGGAACCCTTTCTCAACTAAGGCAATTTTTAATTTTTTTTTAATCCAAAGTGCCTCTTTTTTAGGAAGCTGAATGTTTCCTTCATTTAAAACGACCTTGTGTCTCATTTTTTCTCGAGTTATTTTTGTCCTTGATAAATAACTAGTCTTAAGTAAAAAAAAAATAATACAATAACCATTTAACCCTTGCTTTGGTTTTCATGTCTTTGTCATTATTTTCATAGCAGATGATCGACTGAGCTTCACTATGCTGCCCCCACCTGTAAGGCGTTCATACCAAACATTCGATAAGTTACGACTACTACCAGCAATTTTCCTTTACAAACTTTGTGTGCCTAAAACTAAATGCAAATTCCACGACCAGAGCTATTTCCCCAGAATTGCTCGTCTTTGAAACACAATTCCGTAAAGTTGCTTTCCACCGAAAATGACAGGACTGTTTTCAAGTCTAATGTAAACAAGTTCTTGATGAGTTGCGCTGTAAAATAAATTTACTTCCACCCAATTTCCGACTATCACGGTGTTTTCTCACCTGAGACTTATTTACCCTTGTCCTTGAGTGGCATACGGGCCTTGATAAGCAGTGATTAGACAGTATATAAATTTTTTATTTCCCCCTTTCCTACACTTACCTTCTCATATCTTAACTTAAAAAATGTTTCTTCACGAATACCTCATACTGAGAACGCCGCGGTTTAAACGCACGCGCGCAACGTCGAATCGATACGTGCGTACATCAAAGAAATAAATACGCGTCGTTGCTATTAATGCCATCCATTTTTCACGGAAGACGCAGAGCGCCCGTTTATTGGTCTGTAGCGACTTTGTGGGCCGAATCATTTACAAGAAAGCAATAAAAAATGGGGTTCTTGTGCAAAAGTCGTTTTCCATTCTTGCAAACAACAACATAAATGGATTCTTCTGGTCAATACTAGAGTATATTAGAAGGCCGCCCGGCGTGACTTGGTCGTAAGATACGCTTAAACATGATACTTTAATTCATGCAGATTACGTATATATTGTTATAGAGACAATCGTTATCGATTATTGCATTAAACCTAATATATAGTGAGATCGAAACTAAAAAATATGCATATATACAGTACTTGGGTGCCATCTGTTAGAATCGAAACCAAAACATGCAACTCTCCACCCTCATTCCTTAGCCTCTGACCAACACTCATACGTGTATATATGTATATATACATCTCTCTCTCTCTCTCTCTCTCTCTCTCTCTCTCTCTATATATATATATATATATATATATATATATATATATATATATATATATATATATATATATTAGCCTGGGTGCCCGGCATTCCCCGGGTGTTTGGAGATGTGTGTTGAGCCCCCCTCCCAAAGTTTTAGTAGGCAGGCAAGCTCGACCCTGTACCGCGAAGGGGGAAAAGAACATGAAAACCCCCCTGACGTCTTTGCTGTTGCGTCCATCACCAAACCGGAAGTGACAAATGTTTGAATGAAGCTAGTCAATGGAAAAAGGATAACCTTCGAAAATATCGGTAAAAAAGCGACCCCTTCCTGTACAAAAGTGCCCAGTTGAGGGTGAAGCAATAAATGTTTTTAGTCAATTTTTCGATATTTGGCGTCTGAAGGGTCAAGCCTCAAAACGCTACCAGTCTCGTGAAAATCCGTCGCCTCTATCGAAACATGTCCCCTGTAAGACGACATATTAGATAAGTGAAAATGAAATTATGATAAGGTAAGAATTGAACCCTGTAGGCAAGTGTTAAAGCTAATGGCGAACGAATTGTTAGAAATTAAATCTATTATAAATTCTATTAGAAATAGTTAAATATTGTTTATATCGGAAAAAGAGTCGATTGTCCATTCTTTTAGAAGTCTAGATATTAAATATGTCAGTTAAATGAATGCACAATGCAGGTTAAAATATATTGTTTTAAAATAGGTTAGAATTAAAATTGAGGATTGTTTTGTTTGCCAAAAGTGTGTTTGGACAAACATACGTAAAGCCACGTGAAAATTAGTCACGTTTGAAAACCACATTTCTGACGTCATAAACAAAGGAGATTTCTCAATACAGGAATCTGAGCGTTCGGAGTTAGAAGTCAGTTGATCAGCAATGAGATGAGAGGCAAGAGTTGATGAGAGATAGTCAGTTGGAGAGGAGAGCCCCTTAGAAGCGAAGGGGTGAAGGTTAGACCATCTTGATCCTAGTTTGAATTCCTGACGTCACTGATCGGCCGATTAAAGAATAAAGAAACTAACTATGTTGT
Organism: Euprymna scolopes; assembly: GCF_053919585.1. Lineage (NCBI taxonomy): Eukaryota > Metazoa > Mollusca > Cephalopoda > Sepiida > Sepiolidae > Euprymna > Euprymna scolopes. The sequence continues at coordinate 15,909,347 of NC_136516.1, forward strand.
AACTGTTTGTGTCGTGTCGTCACAATCAGAAAAGGTAAATGTGTTTATCATCATCTTATAACGCACTTTGTGTTACCCTTACAAGTATTATGCGTGTCCTCTTCACCATCATCATAAGTAAAGTATCTCCTCTTCCTCTCTATATGTGTATAAGAACTGTTGCATCATATATCTCCCAGACTGTATTAATATGAAACCTCCAAGAAGCACTCCAGTCTGTATAAACGTCTCCCTCATTATTATTACCACCGTTATATATGCCCAATGTGAAGTCCCGTCATCTTTAAATATGTACCCCTACACAACAATACATACATACATACATACATACATACATTTAAACAGACATGTAATATATATATATATACATATATATATACATATATATATATAAAATAAGAGACGTGTTACATACATACATACATACATACAGACAGACAGACAGACAGACAGGTAATATATATATATATATATATATATATATATATATACATATATATATATATATCAAATAAGAGACGTGTTACATTTAACACTTAAAAGCCAAATAACAACGCGATTTTTTAACCTTTATAAAATAAACGAATGTTTATTTTTAAAGAGAAAGATATATTTCGGATATATACACCCCTTTTTCAATCTGTATATATATTTTTTCCTCTTATTCTTCATCATGATGTTTAATGGAGGAATTTTAAGTTAAGTCCACTTGATGTCAGCTGTGTTTTTTTTTCTGTAGCCGGATAATTACGCGCGGTCGCACGTGATTTGAAAGTCTGGGTAGGTTTATCCATTAAAGGCGTTGAGTGAAATTTGAAAATCAAATAAGAGATGTGTTACATTTAACACTTTAAAGCCAAATAACAACGCGAATTTTTTTTTTTTATTTCATAAAGGTTAAAAAAAATAGCGTTGTGCGGGATGGACGAGTGGCAAGAGTTTAGGCTCCTTACTGCAGGCTCCCGATTTCGAATCTCGCTAGATTCAGCCACGCTGATGAGTTGTAGGCGATGATTATATTATAAAGACATTATATATGCCGCTCTCCATATGAGGTTACCAAATTGGTTAAAAGGAAAATTATTCCCACCTCACATTTAGGTAAAAAGGCACTTTCGTAAATAATTGAATTCATTCAAAACGCATCGCAAAAACAAATAACATCCAAGTAAATCACGATGTATCCAAACAGTTGTGCGGGATGGACGAGCGGTAAGAGTTTAGGCTTCTTACCGTGAGGTCTCGATTTCGAATATATATATATATATAAAATAAAAAGGAACAAACCGTATTATGTGTTCATCAACGTTTCGTCTTTATTTCGAGACTTCCTCTGGATTCATTCACGTTGATGAACACATAATACGGTTTGTTTCCTTTTATTTTCTCTATTTTGTCGGAATACTATTTCCATTATTTTCATCATATATATATATATATATATATATATATATATATATATATATATATGAGCAAACAGTTAAAAAATATGTTAAAAAACACTTTGAAATGAGTTAAACACATATTTAATCTGAAAATGAAACACTAGATAAATGGATAGTCCTTAATCCGCGGAGTTTCGAAGAAATACTCTCCTTCTCATCAGAGGGTAGGAATTAGCAAAATGCGGGATCGGATTTTGCATGCAGAAGTATATATATATACACATATATATATATATATATATATATATATATATATATACTAGCATGGGTGCCCGGCGTTGCCTGGGTGTTTGGAGGTGTATGTTAAGCAAAAAAAAAGGTCAATTTTTTTAACTTTGACCGCTTAATCTTTATTGTTTTGGGCTCAAATCAAGTTATTAAGTTAGATCCATGTCCAAGGAATCTATGTCTAAAATTTCAAGTGTTTAGCCACAAAATTGTCGGGGGAGTTTGGTAGATTTTTCAGATGGTCAAATAGTTGAACTTTGACCCCTTAACAGCCAAATTTCTGTCCGAAAACCGATCACATAGATTTACCCTGTATATCAAATTTCGAGTCTGTAGACTAAAAATTGACAGAGTTATTGCATAGGGAAATGTACACACAGACACACAGACAGACATGTTCACTTATATATATATATATATATATATATATATATATATATATATATATATAATAAATTCCACAGCCAAACAACGTCGCAGCTCACAAGATATATATATATATATAAGATTATATATATATAATTTGTTTGGACGTATATATAACATTTTTTTATATTTATTTTTATTATTTTTAAAAATAATAAAAAAAATAAAAAAATGTTATATATACGTCCAAACAAATTATGGGCGACTTTCTAAAATAAATAAACAAAAAATCGAGCTTCGAGGCGAAGCCAATATTAACTGAATAACAACAACAACAACAAATACACACACACACACACACACACACACACACACACACACACACACATATATATATATATATATATCACTCTGCTTACATATCTTCATTAAATTATGATCACTATCTCCTCCTCCTGCTCCTCCTGAACCTTCACTTGTTTATCTTGTTATCTGATAACCAAATACGTTTTCACCGATATATCACATTTTATACACATATTTATCGCATTTTATATAAATATTCATTAGATTTGATATAAATATTTGTCAGATTTGATATAAGTATTTATCAAATTCCCCTCCCCCCCTTAATCTGTTCCTTATATGTAATTACTGAAGGTTTTTCATTTCCAGGAGCTCTCGGCTTCAATGGTAAGCCCTTCAAGTCAAAAAGCTGTCAAATAAAAATACAAATTAAAATAAAATCCTATAATGAAACCCTACTTCATCAATTGTTTCCTTTATTAGATGCATGTTATATTCAGAAAGCACGGACAAAATTATAATACATGAATGAAGATGAGATGGAAATATCAGACCAAATGAAAACTTATTACAAATGACAAAATATGGAAGATTGTGGTTGAAATGTTTTGTTCTGTCAGAACATTTGGAAGTGAATTTTCAATTTATAAGAAAATGAACATTACAATTTACTAAGAAAAGTTGTAATGCTAGTATTAATTAGTTGTTAATTAAGTTTTAATTACTTGTTAATTAAGAAGTAGCAATACAAATAGATACTGGTAATTTCAGATCCCGAATTATGTTACATATTCAGTCAGAAAACGTATTGGATTTTTGAATTAAACCAGAAAATCTGATGATGTTGCAGTTTTGAATGACTAATTCAAACAAGAGCGACAACAGGACATTCAATTGTCCTGTCTGTAACCGCGCTTTCTTTTTCCTTTTCACCCAATTCGTCATTTACACCGAGCATCACACCTGCACTTTTCTAAAATACTAGCATGGGTGCCCGGCGTTAGCGGTGTGTTTGGAGGTGTGTGTTGAGCCAAAAAAAAAAAAGTACTAGGAGGAAGGCAGGATCGAACCCATACCGCGAAGGAGGATAAGAACGGAAAAAAAACGTGACATATTTGCTGTTACGACTACCGCCAAACCGGAAGTGACGTATGTTTGAATTAAGGCTAGACGATCGAAATGAGGGGATGACCTGTAGAAAAGTGCGCAGTTGAGGATGAAAAAATTAATATTTTAACCAATTTTTCGGTATTTGTCGTCTGAAGGGTCGAGCTTCAAAACGATACTTATCTTGTGAAAATCCGCCGCCTCTGCCGAATGTTGTAGGCCGACATGCAAACATACATACATACATTTATATATTGGTAGCTCAACTCTTCGACCCAAACCGATTAAAAACTTGCCCTATCTCTGAATGCCCTTTATGTAAAATTTCAAATGTTTAGACCAAAAATTGTCTGAGTAATTTGGTAGAGACCGCAGAGGTCATTTTTTTTTTAAACCTTGACCCCTATTACGACCCCTGAACATTTATTGTTTCGGGCTCAAATCAAGTTATTAAGTTAGATCCATGTCCAAGGAACCTATATCTAAAATTTCAAGTGTTTATACCCAAAATTGTCGGAGGAGTTTGGTAGAGTTCTCAAAGGTCAAATCGTTGAACTTTGAGCCCTTATCAGCCAAATTTTTCCTAAATATCAATACCCTGTATATCAAATTTCGAGTCTGTAGACTTAAAATTGACAGAGTTATTGTGTCGTGAAACGTACACAAACAGACACACATTGAAACGTACACTAACAGCCACAGACAGACAGACACTTTCACTTTTATAGATATATAGATAGATAATCGTTAAAATCGAAAGAGACGCTTAATTTTATTACTCCGTAAAAACACACACCAAAGAAAAAACAAAAACAAAAACAAAAACAAACAAAGAAAAAACAAAAACAAAAACAAAAACAAACAAAGAAAAAACAAAAACAAAAACAAAAACAAAAAGTAAGCCGAAAATCTGAATTTACTGAAATCAATGGAATCGTCGTTTTTATTGGTAAGTGATCATTAATTCTAAATAATCGAATAATAGGTATTGAGAATTAATTCACTTTTATTTCGTGCATTTGCGACAAAATCTTCTTGGTATCTATTTGCTTCCCCACGAAAAGAACTTGTGACACAAGGTCATTTTTAATGAGGGAAGAAACCAGCTGCCCCAAAAAGGTGGCACTCTGGTAGTATGCAAATATAAAATTGCCTTATTATAAAGGATGTCCCAAAAGAAGCTGACGGATTCTAAATTTGATTAACTTCCTCAATATTTAAGTCATGCTTACCAATTTTCATATGTAGGTAGATGAGCATTTTCGTGAGTTTTTGAGATATAGTGAGATATCATAGTCTACTTATTCTAATTTTATTTTCACAACTTAATCTTGGGTATGTTTTTTTTTGTTATGAAAAATGATGTTACTCAAATGTCCACCATTTTCATTTTCACTCTCTTCTGCTCTTTGCAGGGCATTGTCCAGCACATCACCTAATGTTTCAGGGCTTATGGCCCTAATTTCCTTCTCTATATTGTTTTTAAGGGCATTTATTGTGGCTGGTTTTATTGCATTGGGAGTAGGGGAATTTCTTGTGTTAAAGCTTCGTCAAAATTCTCTTTGAGTTTCTGATATTGACTCATTCAACCGAAAATACGACTCTACGATAAATATCCGCTCTTCGATAGTGTAACGATTCATGATGACTTTGGAAGGGTTACTCTAGACGATCTGAAAAAGTAAAAGAAAAATATAAAAAATTAAGAAATTTATAATTTTTTTCAACCATCAGCTTCTTTTGGGACACCCTGTTTCATTGACTAATTTTTTGGGACACCCTGTTTCATTGACTAATCTTTTGGGACACCGTGTAGAAGTGTTCTCCCTTCATTGACTAAGGACAAATAATCTTGAGTGCCGCATCAGAGCAGACACAACACTCCGGCTAACAGGTCACGAGACCTTCTTGCACGGCAGCGCCAATTTACTCCGTTTTTATGTTGCTACCAATCATATACGACCCAGGAAAGCGACGGTATCTGTTTCATGAGCATACACCCCCACCTGGTTCTATCTTGGACGTGATATTACCAACAGCTGGTACTTATATTCTTCCATTTCATGTCATTTTTCATTATATTTACCGATAACGTTGATAAATCCCTAGAAGTGAACTTAACTCAAGACCAGAAATAATGGACATACATTAAATCCATTGTTAAATTTCGTTAGAAATGTTGTTGAATCGTGTTCCTTATATTTTTGGGATGAGGATTTATAATTAGTATTATTTGCATTATTCAAACCACTGTTCTCATCCTGAGTGTAATTTTTAAAACGTTTCGGCTGATGTAATCTTCGACCTAAAGAAGTTCGGAGGTTTCATCGGTCGAGACGTTATGAAAATATCATTTAAGATGAGAAACCTCGTCCGAATAATCCAAATAATATAAATAATTCGATCGGTTTACCGTTCAGAAAAAAAAAATATAACCCCAGAGGCAACCCTAACCTTAACCTAACCCTAACTTCTGGTGCAAACCTCTACCTGCATAAGTAAAATACGGTTTAACCTAACGTTTCTGAAATTTTTAGATGGGGATTGGTTATTCGTATTATTTGGATTCTTCGGACTACTGTTCTCATGTTCAGTGTCATTTTCACAACGTTTCGGTTGATATAACGTCCGGCTTCCTTTAAGTGTATTTTGTCGAACTCGAGAATTTGGACAGAATTTTGAACGGAACCCTTTATTTACTTCAGGATCCACAGGGAACCGTGGCGCAGTGATTAGAGTACTTGAAAAGATCAGTTGTAAAAGTGATATTCTCCTGAAGGTTGAAGGTTCAATTCTCAGTGGGGGCGACCGAAAAATACAATTGCCAATTACTTAGGACCTCTATCTTGTTATGAATTACGGAACAAAAGCATGCTATCACTGTTCAGTAAATAAAGGATTTCGTACGAATTCCCAAGTTGGACAGAAACATTCCCGAGTTCGACAAGATAACCTGAAGAAGGCCGGGTGTTATATCGACCGAAACAGTAGTCGGATGAATCAAAATAATATCGATCCAAATAATATCCAAATGAAAAAGTATTCCTTGGAGGAGAGTCTGCTCAAAAGTATTTTGACAAAAATCTAATAAGAAGTGATTTGTTCTCTTCCTTACAGCCTCTTTCAGTGAAATGGCGTATCGCCTGAGACAAGCCATTTGCTGCTAAGAAAGTGTCCCGAATTCGTTGGTGTCCCTCTATGAATATCAGTCAGCACATATAAAAAATTGCAAAGTTATGTTTTTTTTCATCATTGAAATATTATTATTCATAAAAAATAATTGCTAGTGAAAATATTTTTTATAAATATAAAATCTCTGTCTATTAGGTTGGTGCAAAAATAATGTACTTTTCTTGACGTTCAACTAAATATATAAAAAAACACATTTTTTTGCATCATCATAATATATATATATATATATATACTTTATACATAATATATATATATATATATATATATATATATATATATTATGTATATATATACTTTCGTTTATTTCCTGGATTTTTTCCATTACAGCTGTTTCGTTAGTGGGAAGGCAATTTTACGATTTATGTGTCCATAAAAATATCCTGTCCCCACCAAATTCTTCAGATGTTTTTCCATTAGATTTTTACATATATATATATATATATATATATATATATATATATATATATATATATATATATATATATATATATACATATATATATATATATATATATATATATATATATGTATGTATATATATATAAAGTGAAAATGTGTGTGTGAGGCCACTTCTCAAACTATACACTCAACGAATTTTTATCTACAGATTTGAAATTTGGTATACAGAGTATTCAGACACGTGGAAAACTTTTTAATTGGTTTTCATCCGGAAAAAAGGGTCACCAAGGGGGGCAAATTTGAAAAATTAGTATGTGATGGTCATTGGATTTTTATTTGTTTGCTGTTTCGCAAATGCGTATGCGTGAATCGTTCACATTACAGATTCCTTATGATAAGAATAAGCAACTTTGAAAACACTTTTTCAAGACATGTCAAGTTGGCCTAATATTTATCGTACTTGACCCAATGTCTTTAGATTTTAGTTTCGATCTCAGTTCGATTTTTTTTTAATTACAAGAAGTGAAGTATTTAGGAAAACAATACTCGCATGCATATGTGTCAGTTTCTTTTCTTTTTTTTACCTCATTTTTTTAAAAAGGGAATTTAACGTTACGTTTAATAATTACGGTAGTTCTGTTTATAATGAATAAGAATTCTGCATTAATTAAAATATAATATTTATGCGTATTTTTCGACCGGGCAACGTCGGACAACCTGCTAGTCTATATATCTATAAAAATGAGAATGTGTGTGTGTATGTGAGGACCCTTCTCACCTATGTAGTAAACTAAATTTTGAATTAAAAAAAAAATGGTAGATTCAACAAAGCATCGATGTGTCAGGTAGATTGCTATTTTGGCCTGACTTTGAAAATCTGACAAGATAACCTTAGTTCTAACAATGCCAAGTATCGCTTATAAATCCGTGCAGATTTTACTGCGGAAAAACGAAGACAATAATATTTTAGTTGCGTCATTTATCAAAGAGACGACAACGTATCACATTACATGTGCGCGTTCGGACGAAAAAAAAAAAAGCCAAAAAAAAACACACACACAAAAACAAAACAAAACAAAATTACACCCCCCCCAAAAAAAAACACAACCCATCCAGCCATTTTAATAAATAATGTCACATTATTCCAATCGCTTCGCATTGTTTTACGAATCTTCCTGTCTTTTCACCTTTATTTTAAGTTTTCTTTTCGTATTTCATTTTCTATTTAGTAAATCTTGTGGCTTTTCTTTTAAATAGTCATTTATATTCTGTCGGCCATAACGTATCAGAAGACGCGGTTTTTATCTCCTTGGCAAAATAACGACTAAGTATTATTTCGCAATTCTGCCAACTTGAACATAAACGTCGCTTGATTTAAAGGCATATAAACTTTTAAAAAACAAATAAGCAAAGCGCAGAAAACCAAAAGAAATGATTGCATTTTAATTATTGTATTTCAACAGGCTACAGCGTTGCAGAATCCTGCGCCCCAGTATGGTCTCTGAGCCAACACACAGATTAATTGACCCCCCCCCCAAAAAAAAAACTTTGAGAAACCATGCGTATCACCTCAGGATGTCTGAAGTCAACTCCAACACAATGACTACCAGTAGCAAGTTAAATCGCACCACTTCACACAAAGATGGAAAAAAATCAACTCAAAAATGCATTCCAAACATCGAGAAAGACACCAGGCACTTAACAATCCAACACGTTTTAAAAGATGCCCCTAGATATCTCCAGACTCAAGTCCCGAAAGCCTTTCTACTGCTCAAAAAATCAAAAGTTTCAACCCAGTTGAGACATGGAAGAAGGAATGGCGAAACAATATTCCCAAAAGAGTATGTTTCCTTATGGGAGGGGGTTAATGTCTTGTAAACTGGCGCACCAGATCAGACTGTCTGAAGATATCGGCCTCCTATTTATTTCGCCTTAACGGATCAGAGGTGATTGCAAATTTTATTGTTATGATGACTGAACGGAACTGAATTTTCAGAACACAGAAACTTAGAACTTATTGTTAATATATGTATTTATTCGTTGAGTCACGGATCTGGTTCCAAGTGACAGTCTTTTGGAGGGTCATTCTTTTTTTTTTTTTACTGGCGAAAACAACGAAGAATAACATGATTAATTAATTAAAATTTCTGACTCACAGAATGAGAACAATTTACCTCTGTGGGTTCAGTTCGAAAAACCGTATGGATACCGAAACCAAAACTTATGAAGAATTCTTGATAAAATTATTTGTAAAAAAATAGATGATTTAATTGCCATCAGCTATAGTCGAAACCGAAACCAAAACCAATGAAGAATTCTTGGTAAAATTATTTATGACAAGAAATAGAAGAACATAACAATTAAATGACCCGGATGTAAGCGTGACACAAAAAAGAACACACGCACTATCGTATTAATATATAGATTACCAATCCTCATCTTAAAAAAGGCGAAATTCGAGGGGCGTTCCAAAAGTAATGCCTCCTATTTTTTTATACGCCGAATAGATCGAGGGGGACTGCAAACTGCACTGTTATGATTATTAATCATATGCCTTTATAATGTGAAAGTTTCATCTCTCTGTTACAGATATTGATTGCGTGAAACCATAAGAAAGCATGGATGTGCTACAGAAACAGAGATGCGCCATTGAATTCTTGGCCAAAGTGCATTGAGAATTCTGCTGATAATATAGAAACATAATTGCCGGCCCAGAGGGTTTTTTGTTTCTTTACACAGGAATCACCACTTATCAAGACCCGGAGGCCACTCGAGGATAAGGCTTAATGTGTGTGCATTAGTCAATGTGATTATAGCGTAGTAAACATAAGTAGTGGGAATTTTGTAAATTGGATTGCTTAGGGGGTTAATCAAGAACTTGTTTACGTTGGACTTGAAGATTGTGGTCAGCTAGAAGGCAGGCAAACGGATGAGAGTTCCACAGGTGTGCAGTTCTAAGAAAGAAGCTTTATTCATCGAATCTATGTTTAGGTTTAGGCACAGATAAAGAGTGTGGGAAATTATTGATAGTGGTTTAAGCTAGACGAGTGTTTTTGTGAAAGTTTGGCGAGAGGGGACATATATTGGAGCTCAGACGAACACTTGCCATGAAAATAACGATAAAGCAGAGAGTCTCGCAACGCCTCTTCTGTGGGAAAGACGCTGCAGAGAAGAGAAAAGGGCATCGCACACTAAGCTACGAAGTCTATTTTGAACTCTGTCAAGGCAGGATAAGCTACTTCTATCAGCTTCTGACCAGATGTGGGAACAGTACTCCATCGTTGGCCGTACCTGGCTTTTATATAGGGAGAGAATTGCACCAGGAGTAAGATATCTACTGGAGCGGTAGAAGGATCTCACAATTTTTCCAGCGGCATTGGCAATGGATTTGATATATGTGTTCCATTTCAGGCCAGGAGTAAAGATCAAGCTCAGAAGCTTGTCAAAACATGAAGCCTACCCAAGACAAGAGCCATTCGTTTCAACCGATGCCAGATTACCATCAGAGCATAGATGGTGTAGAAATAGAAGCTTGGTTTTAGATGCATAAAAAGTAACCAGCCACCTCTTTCCCCATTGTACCACATGCTCAAGATCAGAGGAGATAGAATCAGAGAACTTCGTCGTTTACGGTCTTTGATGTGCTATCATAGATGTTAGTGTCGTCAGCATAAATGCCTACGAATGATGTGATTTGAAAGATCATTAATTTAGATCAGGAAGAGAGTTCGGCCCAGGATGGACCCCTTAGGGACTCCAGCATTAATACTGTGAGCTTCTGATTTCTGCCCACTACTCCTATGAACCTATCAGGTCCCTAATTTTAATGGTACCAGTTCTGTTTTCCTAGCTCTGCAACTGTTTGAATTAAAAAAAAAATAGGAGGCTTTACGTTTGGCACGACTTCTGTATAACAGAGCGCGCTCCGGACCCCCATAAACAACCATCCTTCATTGCTGACAAAATTTCTTTGAGAATGTTGGTGACTATATAAAAAAATAAATTTTGGAGCACAAAAGGTCAATCGTTTTAATGGTAGCACTCCCGTCTTTATCACTTTTCAACTTTTTGAGATATAAAAATAGGAGGTTTTTCTCTTGGAATAAGCATAATATACTGCGTCTACCACAGTGGAGAAGATGATGCCTGGGAAAATGTTCTTAAATAATACACAACCGTAAAGGAGAAGACATTATTTGGAGGATGATATTGTGGCAAGAGAACAGATACTATGCTATGCCCTTATAAATATAGTAAATAAGTATCAAGTAAACAAGTAAACTACATTTGGTATTAAAAGATTATAATAGTATAGTTTCGGCTTCAGACAGACAGATACGCAATCTTTAATAGTAATAGAAGTAATAGTCTTATGTCCGCGATATCATAAAATACACCCTTAAGGCGTACGGGCTTGATCTCATCCCTGCTATACTAATTAAGAAATGCTCAGCTGAGCTATCCCCGGTACTTTCCAAACTCTGCAACAAATGTCTTGTCGAATCTTGCATCCCTAATAGCTAAAAGATGGCCTTTGTGATACCCGTGTACAAGATTTTTGGTGAAAAGACTGACCCTCTCAATCATCGCCCTATCTGTCTCCCCCCTCTTCGCTGAAATCTGTTAGACCTTAATCAATCATAGCACTAGTTCACTACCTCGCAAAAGCTATTCTTCTTTCTGACAAACAGTACAGATTTAGGCAATGTCACTCTTTTGCAGATATTTTAACAGTCATCTCTGAATGCATATATTATGCACTAGAAAAGCTGAGCAAATCCAGCGCTGAAGCACTTGATTATCCAAGATCTTTGGCAAAATCTGACACGAAGAGCTGCTAATGAAAATTAAATCGTACGGTTTAACTGGACTTATACTAAATATAATTAGATCTTTCTAAGACAATAGGACCATCCAGGTTGTCATTAATGCAGGTACAATCCAAGCAGCATAACATTAATGTAGGGGTGCCTCAGGGGTCGATCCTTGGGCCCCTATTATTCCTTATATTTATTAACAACCTCCCTCATAATATTGTGTCTGGGATGGGTATATTTACTGATGATATAACGCTCTATAACAACGGAAGAACGGATGTACACAAGTCTAAGACAATGGCAGTATCATTAGAAAATGATCTCCAGACCGTTGTGGAATCGGGCCGTAAATAGATGGTAACATTTAATGCTAGTAAGACTAAGCTGCTCTCCTTTAACTATTACAAGAAGTCTCTCCAACCACTGATATCGATGAAAAATAATACCTTACCTGAAAATTGTTCCTTCAATCTCCACGACTGAACATTCACAAGCAATATAAACTAGAACAAATACATTGAGGACATTGCGAAGGCTGCTGCAAAGAAAGTGGGTTCCCTCTATCGGGCTAGAAAACTACTCACGCCTGAGAGTATCCTGTACCTTTACAAAGCCACCATTCGCTCATGCATGGAGTATTATTGCCACATCTAAGCTTGTGTACAACCAATAGTCTCTCCCTATTCGATAGGGCCCAAAAAGTATCTTCAATCTAATAGGTCCCACTTTGTCAACTAAGCTTCAACCCCTGTCTCATCGCCGCAATATTGCATCCCTGTGCTTGTTTTACAAGTATTTTAATGGAATGTGCTCTGATGAACTCGTTGCACTTGTGCTCCCTCGGCGTACACATCTCTGACAAACCTGCTTACCAACAAAATCACACCCCATTCACTGTTGAGATATCTTAATGCCAGAAAGCTTTCTATTCTAATAGTTTCTTCCCCCGAACAGCTAGACTTTGGAATTCCCTTCCTACTACCTGCTTCCCTAACTTTACTGATATGCAGAAGTTTAAATGTTACGTAAACACAAAATCTTTCCTAGACATGGTTTCAAATCGTAGCCCCTTGCGTACAAGTAGCAATATGCGTTGTTAAGGATGAACGTGAATAAAATAAAAGCGTAATTTCATGTTTAGACAGACAGATACCCACTCCCCATTATTCATAAAAGTAATAATATAGTTACGGATACCAAATTTCCATTTAGTAATAGAATTAATACTTTAGTTTTGGCTTCAGACAAACAGATACTATATCTATATTATGATAAAATTAATAGCATAGTTTCGGCTTCAAACATAGACGAAATTTCCATCATCAAGAAAACTAATAGTATAGTCCCAGATTTATACATACAGATACCAAATCTACATTGGTAATAAATATATCAAAATGCAAAATTGGCAACGACACGGGACAATTCTCAAAGTTGCATTCGGAAATATTTGATGAAGAAAACGTTTTAAAGAAAAACACGAATAACGATTCTATTTGCTTTTCAACGTAAACCATAATTACAGTTATACATGATTAATTTCGAAATGACAACTTGAAGTGATCGATGCCTTTGTTTATTTTCATATTCCACCGGAAATATTCCCCCGACATATTTGCTCCTAAATGAAACACGAAATAAGAAGATTTCGCTCGGTAAATATTTACGCATTTCAAGCCATTTAATCCAATAATGCGACTATCTTATAGCAATAAATATTAACGACGTATATGGATGTGGTGTTGTGTATTGACCAAGCGTACCTGGTTGCAGTCGATATACAATGTGTTTATGTATATCTCTACCTCTTCTCATAGATAAAAGGCACTCTGTCTGTGTATGTGAGTTTGTTCTCTATGGATTCCTAAACGGCTGGACTGATTTTTTATGAAATTTAACACAAATATATCTTATGTGCCTGGGAGTGTTCTCAGATAGGTTTTTGTATTGGAATGCCTCTGATAAGTATCGAAAATCGTTAATTGATAATTGTAAATCCGACTAAAGAAGGGACAAGTTAAACATCTTGTATAGCTTAATATCACAAGTGCATTTGAGAAGTTTGATCACCGCACAGGCAGAAGGAACCGGTCCGGCCTATGAAATAAACAGTATGTTCTTTGATAAGCCAGAGGCACGTTCGAAATGAATGTTTCTCTCTAGCACACAATGAAACTATGATGTTTGATATTTGCGTTTTAGATTTTAAGACAAGATCAACAGTAGGCTTTCTACAGTACAATGTAGACTACAATGCATTGTGTGCGCCATGTGAAGTGTCCTACCCGGTGCACCGCTGTGTATCCCCAACTAGAACAGGCAATCAATCGATTAGATTGAAAAATAGCAATTTCACCGATTCCGATGACATTAAAGATATCATCATTTAATCCCGGGCAACGCCGAGTAACCCTGCTGGTAGTAAGCTCTTGATTTGGCGTCGTGAAATTTTAATAAGCAGAAGTTAAATTATAAACGTAACTCATTTAATGATTTCAAAAATGATTTTCGAAGTTAAATTTAGAAATTTCAGCTGAAGTGTTCAGAAAGTTACATTACAGGCAGGAAGTCTTGATTGACAGAAAAAAACAAACAAACTAGTAAATGTGTTCTTTTTGCTTCAATGACAGCACTAAATAGAAGCAGCCACTCTCATCGTTCTATCCAGAGAGCGGACAGTAAGAGTTTTTACACTATAGAATACTTATGTAACTTCGTAGTACACCTTATGTAATATAATCTTATTTTTAAAGTGTTACAAATTTAAACCAATGATTACATAAAGTTACGTCACAAAAAGGAAGTCTCAATCGGCAGAACAAAGCTAGTAAAATCATTCTCTTTGCTTCGATGACGGGACCAAACACGAGTGCTTTTCAGTAGTTTGTCCATTCGTTTTCTCTGAAAAAGATGACGAGAAGATGTTTCACACTATAGAATACTTATATGATTTCGTAGCATATTTTATGTAATACGATTATATTTCAAAGAAGCGTTAGAAATTGAAAGTTAATCTATTCATAAAATTACGTCATAGAAAAGGAAGTTGCAATCAATAGCAAAGACTAGTAAAAAGCGTTGTCTTTACTTTGATGACAGAACCAAACAAGCGTGCTTCTCAGAGGTCTGTTACACATGCAGAAAATATTGAACAATAGGAAAAAGAAAACAAGAACCATTTCCACAAAATACCAAAGCTACATTCTGCAATCAAGTATGACGTCCCTGCAACCAAGCAATAGACAGTCTTCTGAAAATATCTTGGCTTAATCTAAGAACCACTTGACTGTCATAGTTTAGTTTTCCTTTTATTCTAACATTGCGTCTGCTGGCCTTGTTAAGTATGTCTATCCGATTGTATTTATAGAAAAAAAAACACACACACACACAGAAATTTAAGCTAAGTTACATCAAAAACGGAAGTCCCGATTGGCATTTTAGTAAAATCGTTTTCTTTGCTTTAATTATGCAACCAACGAAGAGTGCCTTTAAGGAGTCTGTTGATTTATTGTCTTTGGAAAAGGGACGGAAGAGTATTGGCACAATGGAATGCCTATGTAAGTTCGCAATATACTTTATGTAATATGATTGAATTTAAAATGTTAGAAATTTAAGCTAACGTGTTCGTAAAGCTACGTCACGCAGGAAGAATTCTCGATTGAGAGAAGTAAACCTAGTAACATCATTCTCTTTGCTTCAATAATGTGATCAAACATGAATGCTTTTCAGAGCGTGCATCGCCTTTTTCTCCGTTTTCACACTATTGAATACCGATGTAATTTCACAGTATACATATATCTCTACAATTATATTAATCTAGCCGAATCCACTGTGAAAAATTCCCCCCTCTTTATCTGTGCCTAAATCAAAACGTGGATTCCATGAACAAAGCTTCTTTCTTAGAACTGCACGCCTGTGGAACTCAGTTCCGTCTGCCTGCTTCCCACCTGACTACAACTTGGATGTGTTCAAGTCCAACGTTAACAAATTCCTAATGAACCGCTCCCTTAAGTAAACACTTCATCAAATCTCCACACTAACGTAATGTATTTGCAATAACCCTTATCCCTGAGTCGCTTCCGGACCTTGATAAGTGGTGACCACTGTGTAAAAAAAAAAAAAAGGCAACTTTGTCTCTGTGTGTATGTGTGTGTAAGTTCGTTCCTTATAGATTCCGAAACGGCTGAACAGATTTTCTTTAAACTTTACAGAACTTTAGTGTATAAATCTGGGGGTGATCTTAGTTAAGTTTTGTCTCAGAGGATTATCGAAAATCGATAATCGAACACCGTTATTTTAAATTATCTGTTATTGGTAAAGCCATTTGTCCATGTCGTCGCTTTGGACAACGGGCTGTGAAAATTCTACTGTGGGTAAGCTGATAGCGTGTTTTTTTTTTTCTTTGCATGGCGTGGTCTGTAGATTCAAACTCTGCACTCAAATTTCTTAATTTTTTTTTTCATTAACTGCAAAGAATTTTCTAAGATTTCTAAGAAAATTTACGCATTTTTCTTTCTTTTTTTTTTTTTTTTTTTTTTTTTTTTTTTTTTTTTTTGCATGACGTGGTCTGTACGTTCAAACCCGCACGTAAATTTCTTAATTTTTTTTCACTAACTGCAAAAAATTTTCTAAGATTTCTAAGAAAATTTACGTGTTTTTTTTTTTTTTTTTTTTTTTGCATGACGTGGTCTGTAGGTTCAAACCCGCATGTAAATTTCTTAATGTTTGTTTTTCTTTTGTTTACTGGAAAGAAGTTTATATAAAATAATTTTATACAAGAAACAGTAGGCTCTTTAGAGTGTAATGTACAGTAACATGTTTTTTGGACTAAGTTACTGCATGGAAGCATGTGAAGCTTCCTCCCAGGCGATTTCACGGATTTCGATGACAATAAAAATATAGGAGTGTGACATATTCGTTGATCATAATTCAATCACGGGAAACGTCGGGTCTTCATGCTCGTGTAATATAATTGTATTTTTAAAAAGTTACAAATCTAAGTTAACATGCTCATAAATGAACAAAAAATATGGGAGCATAAAGCGGTAATTTATGTGTCGACGTTAAATCATTTTGCATACCATCCTCACCACCATGACAACAAATATAAGGAGAGAAACAGACCAACTCGACACACTGCATTTGTAAAAGTTAAGCTAACGTGTTCATCAAGTTACGTCATAGAAAGGAAGTCTCGATTGACAGAAAAGACTAGTAACATCGTTCCCTTAGCTTCAATGACACGACAAGACAGTGCTTTTCAGAGGTTTGTCTTTCCGTCCCCTTTAGAAAGCAGGTGGGAAAAGATTTATTGTTATGGAATGTTTATTTAACGTCACACTATTCTTTATGTTATAAAATTGTATCTACTATTATATAAGAGTCAATTTGTGTGTGTGTGTGTGTGTGTGTGTGTGAGTTCCTTCCTAATAGTTTCCCAAACAGCCGAGCTTATATTTTGCCAATATCACAGAAAGATAATTTATAAGTCTGGCAGTGTTCTTAGATATGTTTTGTACAGAAATTCATCCGATATGTATCGGAAATCAAAAAATTCGACCCTAAAAATATTTTTTATAGATAAAAAGGAAGAATTTTTACAAGGGAATTTTTATACATTACACCAACAAGGGAGATAATAAACTCTTAGCAAATTATTTCTTCTTAAAAAAAAAACAAAAACAAAATTATTGACATCTGGAGTTATAGCTCTGTGGTAGAGCATTGATTACGGATCGAATGATTCTACCTGTTCAAGCCGGGGCGTACCTCACCTTTTTATTTTAATTTTTTTGTTTTTAATGAGTTCAATTTACGATAAAAGAAGAGGTACCGTTAAAAATCGCCCTAGATCAATTTTTCCTTTGCATATTTTAAAACTAAACATTATGTTTTGTATTAAAATTCTTTTTATTGTTGATGCTATTGTTTGCACTGATGGTATTACTACAAAGCGATTACTTAACTCACGGAGCTGGATCTAAGCAAAAAGCAGCTTCACACGCCACATAGTATATACTGTTGAAAATGAATTACCTATAGTAAAACACGCCCAGAGCGATAATATAGTATACGCTTTTTACATGTACAAACATTATTCGTTACATATGTGCACATATGTTTAAGCTTCTTGGTTTTTAGTTATCTTATTTTGTATTCAATATTTTTCAGTTACTAAAAAATTAAAAAAAACAAAACAAAAAAGAATTCAACTTGTTGCTATAAAAGTTACGTATGGACGAGAATCACACGAGAAACATACGGCAGAAGATCGGCAGCCTTTTGGAGCGTGAGGGTTCTAAAACAATGCTGATTATAGGAAGGCGACCCAACAGCTTTGGCTACAGTGTCATTGAGGATGACAATCTTATTAAATATCTAAATAAATTTTATATGCGTTTGGAGAACACGTATTAAATAGGAGCATATTTTAACGATGTCACTTTATATTGTGCCTCGAGTAAGGTGGCGGACCAAACAAAATTTAATCGAGGGCCTGATTTGGCACGCGGACCGGAAGTTGCAAACCACTGACGTAGTGGATGATTATTTTTATGAACACAGTGATAGCAGACAGATATGAATACTATGACATATAATATGGTTATATTTAAACGAGGTCAGTTTTTTGACGACCGGAAAATCAGAAAGAAAAGAAAAGAAAAATTACAACCATATTTTACAAAGAAAGTTTTATTTTAGTACAGCAATACAACAAATTACTATTACAAGAAAACGATCATTTTTACACTAAACAAATCTGAAAAAGTTATTGATTGAAGTTTTTTTTCTAAAATATTTCAATTAAAAGTCAAATTTCTTTTCTAAAATATTTCAATTAAAAGTCAAATATTTTTTCTAAAATATTTCAATTAAAAGTCAAATATTTTTTCTAAAATATTTCAATTAAAAGTCAAATATAGGCAGGTAAAATTATAGAAGAATAAAAGGCCAATCAAATAAGGCATAGTTTGTTTAAACAGTTACATAAAATTTAGCTTAAATTGGCAGTTTTTGAAAAAATTACAGGTGCGGACTTTCTTTTTGCCGACTGTTTAGATTGACAAGTGTTCTCACAAACACGCATTCTCACTTTTACAGATGTATAGATAGATTGCGGTCGAGTAAGGTAGCAGACTAAATAAAATTCACTCGAGGGCCGGAGTTGGCTCTAGGGCCGGAAGTTGCCGACCCCTGATATATGGCGTATTGGCTGATTTTTTTTTTTTTATGAAAACAGTGATAGCAGACAGATATTGCAGTGATACTCCACAGACAAATACTTATTCACGTTGGAGAAACTTACGGAGTTTTAAACAAAGAAAAACATAGTCGACATCTTTGCATACAAACTTTTGCAGATGCAGTGCAGCGTATTTGACCTTCAAGCTAAATAAACAAATGTATCGCAGCAAAGTTCCCTTCTGTTGCGAAACGTGTTTACTTTTGGAGGAGAGGAAAAAAAAAAGAAGGTCGTTCATGATTTATTTTTATTTCGAAAAGACTAGTTGCTTATCGGATCTGTAATTCTTTTGATCGTCAACCTCTTTGATCGTCGAACGCGTCAACCCCCCCCCCAAAAAAAAACAGATACATCTTTCCATGTTCTTTAACATTTGTTCCAGACGTTTGGTAGCGTTTCACTATTCGGTAAAAATAAGCCGTAATGTTCTAACCGTTTTAACAGTAAACGTTTCGATTCTGGCTGAAATATAAACGGCAGTCTACTCATTTCTTACAAAAAAAAAAAAAAAAATAAAAAAAAAAAAAATAAATAAATAAATAAATAAATAAAATAAATAAATAAATAAATAAATAAATAAATAAATAATAATAATAATAATAATAATAATAATAATAATAAATAAAAATAATAATAATAAATAAAAATAAAAATAAAAAATAAAAAAAATAAAATAAAAAGTAAGTAAATAAATAAATGCGTAAAATTAATGCAACAGTATTTATAGTTGACTAGCAGGGTGATTCAACGTTGCCCGTGATTGAATAAGCATCAACGAATGTTTTATACTCCCATATTTTCATTGTCATCGAAATCGGTGAAATCGCTAATTTTTCATACATTTCATTGTATTTTGATTGCCTGCTCTAGTTGGGGACCCATCGCGGTGCACCTTGTTCATAGTGCCTTTTAGTTTACATTACAGAGTAGAGAACCTACTGTTGATTTTATAAAATCATTTCTTTATATGGCCCTGTGGGTGGGGAATTAGAATACTCCGACTGCCCCCCTGCAGAGGGTAAAAGTCCCTCAATGGGGGTCCTGGAGCCACCCTTTAATTACCATTGCTCCCAGGTCCACTCTGACCCGGAGTGGTAGTACCTGTTAGGGTCCCAACTATGGGTTAAATAGAAACCGACGTGAAAACAACAAATATATTCTATTAAAAATTTTTTTTCTTCAAAATGTTTGGATTCGGCATTAAATAACCCGAAAAGGGTTGATATGCCGTAAAATAAAAACAACCAACCAACCAACCAACCAACCAACCAACCATTTCTTTATATATATTATGGCTTCAATTAAAGTTTAAAATGCAAAAATCAAGTACCACGCTTCAATTGTGCTCTAAACAGAAACATTCCTTTCGAACGCGCCCCTGTCATATCAAAGAACCTGCTGTTGATTTTATATGCCTGGTGTTACTGGTTGTGCGGTGATAATTGCTTAAATTTAAGTTTAAAAAAAAATCAAGTATCATTGTTTAGTTGTGCTTCATACAGAAACATTCATTTCGAACGCGCCCCTGTCATATCTAAGAACCCACTGGTGATTTTATATGTGGAGCCTTCAGTTTATGTGGTAATAAAACTGCTCAAATGCGCTTGTGATGTTAGGCTGGGTAAGATGTTAACTTTGGTCAAAATCGCCTGTTCCTTCTTTCATCGGATTGTTTCGATTATCGATTATTGATTATCGATAGTTTTCGACGGCATTGTGATACACAATCTATCTAAGAACACTGCCTGGCAAATATATTACCTTCGTGTGAAATTTCATAAAAATCGGCTCAGCCGTTTTTGAGTCCATAGGGAACGAACTCACATACACACAAAGTTTCTTTTATAGTAGACTAGCGGGGGGTACCAGGCGTTGCCCGGGTGTTTGGAGGTGTAAAAGAAAAAAAAGTTTTAGTAGGAAGGTAGGCTTGAACCCCAAAGCCTTGACGTGAAGGTGGAAACGAATTGGAAAAAAATCCAGTGACCTAACCTCGGCCACGAGGGGAGACGGAGTGATGAGTGTCTTAAGTTAACGCTTATAAAGTGAAATTGAGAAGTGCGAGAAAGTTAAGTCGAGTGATGTTTGACCTAGTTTCGCGCTTTTTGAAGACGCGGTAATCGAAAAATATCTCGAAAATAGCTCGTAAAAGTCGGGCAAATTAAAGATAGCCGCGACCTCCGTTCTTAAGTCGTAGATATTATGATTTAGACAGCATATAAAAAAGTTTTAAGGAGCAGTGAGCCGACCGAGAAGCCCGGCAAAAAAAAGCCTTTGGTGGAAAAACACACACACACACACACACACACACACACACACACACACACACACACACACACACACACATTTTCGCTCATATATATATACATATATATATATATATATATATATATATATATATATATATATATATATATATATATATATATAGATGTTACGACGTAGGACCAGATCAAAGTCGAGCGTCATCACTTCTACGATGGTAAACATTTAAAACGGCAGTTGTCGCCGGGGTTAAGATGTTAATGAGACTACGTTTTTCTAATCCCTCGACGTAAACAAAGTATTAAAAACGTGTCAAAATCAGCATCAAGACGAAGTCGATTATAAAAATTATTAATGAATCATGATTTTATTGTTGACGTATGTTTTTAAGTGTGTGCCCATGCAACACAATATATATATATATATATATATATATATATATATATATATATATATATTTAAATAGGATTTAAATTAAATTGTGCAATAAAGAGCAAGGGAAATCTTTCTCTGACTGAGGCAGAATGCCATTTTTGCAGAATACACGTTTCTTTCTTTTTTTTTACAAAAAGGAAAATATGGTTTGACATTTGAATCAGTTTCATGAATATATTCATATATCTGATTCAATACAAAGTTATATATTTTCTTTTGGTACTTAATCCAGGGAGATTTACAAGTTCCAGGTACAAGGCCAGCAAAATCATGTTAACGGTTTTGTTTTTGTTAACACTTGAAGGGAAATCTGACTTGACTGACTGGGTTTCGCGCGCAGTGCATTTGTTATGGGTTTCAAACCGGCTCCAGCAAAATTTCTAGCCTTGCAGCAAACATGTTTTTATAGCGCAGGCATTAACGCCAAAGGAAAAATAAATCGTAACGCTTTGGTTTCGATTCTCGGTGGTGACGCACGAGTCTTTTTTTTAAACTTTTAAAATCATTAATATATATTCGTCAATATAATATAATATAATAATAAATACGAAATCTGCATTAATCAAAATATCATATTTGAGCGTATTTTAAGATCGGGCAATGCTGGGCGACCTGCTAGTTATGTGCTAAAAAGAGAATTTGTAATGGATGCATAAGATTTCTAACATAACAATTTGCGAATAGGGATTTGTTTAAAATAGTGTCCGGTTAATTTCATTTAATAAAGCAAAAAAAAATAAAATAAAATAAAATAAATTAAAAAAAAAATAAAATAAAAAAAGGAAGAACGCCTTAATAAGCCAGACTCTTTACAAATGTCAATTAAATTTGCAGTCACTGTCTTAATGTGTCAAATTTATCTGATGAGTCACTTGACATTGATGAAATGATTTAAATTAAATAGGAAAGAGAAAAGTAATTAATTGGCTGATTACCGATTAATCGGCAAAGTGGCCGACAAAGTCGATTACCGAGTACCTGTCGGTTAATCTACTTTCTACATTTTACTGTTATATAAAGAAGAACATTATTTGAATAGAAATATTTGAGTGACACCTTAAGAGTAAAAGGTAACTTCCAGAGAGAGATTAAATTCCAAGGACCATGTTGGAATGTATAAGTTTAAAAGACACTTTTAAGTATAGTAGATGACCCCAAACAAAAGTCGACGAAACTTTCTGTATTTTTGCTGTCGGTACTTCAAAAAAAAAAAAAAAAAAAAAAGAAGAAAAGAAAAAAGAAAAAAGAGACCGATATTAAATAACGAGGAATCTTGTGTGAATGCAAAAATTTGAGTGAAACATAAAGAGTTGACGAAAGTTAGTTGATTGGTTGGCTGTTTTTGTTTTACAGCATATCAACCCTTTTTAGGTCATTTAATAACCGAATCCAGTGATTGTGAAGAAAAGGTTTTTAATAGAATATATATATATTTTTTTTCCAGTCAGTTTCTATTTAACCCATAGTTGGGACCCTAACAAGTACTACCACACCGGGTCAGAGTGGAACTGGGAGCAATGGCAATTTAGAGGTGACTCCACACTCCCCAAAGCCCGCAAGCTGGGGCGTCACCATCGGATATAGTTACGAAAGTTAGGAAACAACGTGACTTTCAGACTGAGATTTTCTGTCTCTTTGTCTGGCGATATTTCAAGGAGAAAAGACGTATCTTGGTTGATAACGCACACACACACACATTTTCAGCATAGCTTGACTGTTGTTAGGATTCGAACCCCAAACCTTATGTATTTCAGTCCAGCGTCTTATTCAATTACGCTATGATGCCATAGACAATTTACTGTTTAGTTTTTATCTTTTATCTATTTACGAAGTTTGTTGTTGATTTTTTAAAAATATATTAAGGTTAACGTCTCCACCTTGGAGATCAGGTGTTTTTTTTTTTAGAAATTGACCATTTTTTATTTTGGACGTATTTCCGTCTGTATTTATGGTTTTTACCAGCCAAACAAATCCGGACGACTTCATATTTATTACATCATACATCTATGCGTGCGTACATATATGTATGTGTAAACAGTTCATACATATATGCGGGTATATTAATTTATTTATTGCGGATAATTATTTTATTATCCTCGTCTTTTAGTTGTTGTTTCACGACGTTTCGGCCAACTATTCCTCTGGCCTTCTTCAGGTGGTAACCGCGACGGGATAGGAACTCAGTTTGGATCATTTTACAACACTGTTATCAAAGACATTCACTTCGGATTTTACCATGCAATTTGGATGTTAACTTTTATATCATTTTCATTAACTTCACTTACTCTATGACATTTAAATACTTAAACAATTTTTAATTGTAATTTGTCATGCCTCACTGACTTTAGCAAATAAGGTGTAAACCATTATAACTATTTGCTAATATTTTCTCCTCTGAAGAGATGGTAGACATTGAAATACTATAGGATAAAGAGTTAAAATATTTTAATGTATTCTTTATCTTACATAGAATAACAAAAATCTTTTGAGATGAAATTTAAATATTTCACGTCATAAATTTATTTAATGACTAAAATTATATATATATATATATATATATATATATATATATATATATATATATATATAATTTATTGAATGACTAAAATTATATATATATATAGATATAGATAATTTATTAAATGACTAAAATGATATATATATATGCGTGTGTATATGTATGTATGTATATATATATGCGTGTGTATATGCATGTATGTATGCATATGAGTATGTATGTATGTGTGTATGTATGCATGTATGTATGTATGTGTGTATGTATGCATGTGTGTATGTATGTATGTGCGTATGTATGTATGCATGCATGTGTGTATGTATGTATGTATGTATGTATGCATGCATGTGTGTATGTATGTATGTATGCATACATGTGTGTATATATGTATGTGTTATGTACGTATGCATGTGTGTATGTATGTATACATGCATGTATGTATGCATGTGTGTATGTATGCGTGTGGGTATGTATGTATCCATTTGTGTATGTATGTATGTATGTGTGCATGTATGTACGTGTTTATGTATGTATGTATGTATGTATGTATGTATGCATGTATGTATGTATGCATGTGTGTATCTGTTTGTAATGTTTGTATTTTTGTTTCCGAATACAAGCGAAAGGTATTTTCATTTTTGAAAGTTTTAAGTATCATAGTTTTCCCATTTCGAAGAATCTCTACCGTCACGTTAGCATCATTTCAACGAGTATCGGTAAATCAAACATATAAACGCCGATTCTTAAATCTGTCTATTTAACCCGGCATCCCGTTTTGTTTACAACTCTCAAATGATTTCATGACCCAAAGGTCAAACAACGTAATATATTACCCTATTAATATCTCTACGATCACGTCTGTGTTGACTAATATTTTGGCAACGTTTCCAAATATGTTCGGCTTTATGTAGAATCACAGGCCCCATCCCTTTAACCGACGGAAGATTATATCAAATGTCTAATGGATAATAATGGAAAGATGATATTGGGGATCGGTTTTTGTCTTAATATCCTATTACAAGGTGCCTTCAATAAGCTTCCAGACTTTTTGATACAGACATTTAAAATTGTCTTAGACTCTTGAAAATTCAGTATGTTATTGCTATACAGGTTATAAGAAAAAAAATACCAATTTTTACGATTTCAGGTTCAAATGAACATATACAGCAGGAATTGGAATACACTCTGCTAAAGCCTGATTGCCACAGTTGAATTTCAAAAATACAATCTGGGCGTGAGAACACTATACAAGAATGATATGCAATAAAATTCTGTTTTAAACTTGAAAAAAAAAACGCCACACAAACGTATAGAATGCTTCATACAGTTTTAGACTATTTTGCATGAATCGAGCATCAGTTATGGAGTGGCATAAGAGATTTATGGATGGCAGGGAGTCTGTGAGGCATGATGAGAGGTGTGGGAGGAGTAAGGAAGTCAGAATACCAGAGTTGATTGGCCAAATAAAGAATTTCATAGATAAAGACCGTCATGTTTTTATAGAGACAATACGTGCACAGTTTAATGTCATTGTGAGAACTGTACGCTCAATTATTCGCGAGGAATTGAAGATGTGGAAGATTTGCGCAAAGTTTGTCCCAATTCACCAGTAACCAACTCCATCCTTGTCACAGACTATTTGGCCAATATGGGCATCAAGGCAGTATCTCACTCTCCCTATATTCCAGACTTTGCTCCATGTAACGTGGTTATTCCCTAAGCTCAAATCTAGAGGCTGTTGTTATGAGACAATTGAGGAGTTGAAAGAGGCTTTTACAAGAGTCATTGACACGCTCAGAAAAAAAGAACTTCCATGGGGTCTTCCAGAAGTTGTTGGACCGGTACAAGTGCATTGCAGCCGGGGGACATTACTTTGAAAGGACTAGAATTTCATGTGTTAAATATCAACAAAAGTGCCTATACGAAAAAAGGTCTTGAAACTTATTGAAGGCACCTCGTACACGTCATAGTTATTAATGGCACAAAAGATGTGACTTTTTAAAAAATATTGTTGTTGTATTCGTGGTGTAATGAAGATAATAACAACACAACTATCTATGTGTAACGTATTCTTCTATTTGTGCCGTGGCATTTTTCCATGCCGTAGATGAAATCATGGTTAGGGTTCTCCATAGGCCTTGGTCCATTGTTGGTCTGATTCTTCTGAAGACCTCATATGATTTGAACTTGGCAGGATACATAGGGTGGATTGCCATTACCTTCCCCAGCACAGAGGTATCTGTCTCGACTGTTTGCACCTATATGTTGTCCTTAAATCATCCGCATAGCTGCAGTCGAATAACGTAACTCTTAATACCATAGAGATTCATCCTTCTCCATGGCCATCCAACGTCCTGCTGCCAACGCATTAAGACATACCTTCTCCGAGATGCATGTCTTAACTAAGACTGGGAGTGCATCTCTCCCAATGAATTAATGCGCCTCTAGATACCAACTTGGAAATTCTAGCCTTCTCAAATGGTCACCCATCTGGTACTGGTCCGGTTCATCATTGCTTAACTTCAGTGATCTGGCGGGAACCAGTGTGTCAACGTGATTGTGTCGTATTATGTGCAACGTAGTACAACTTGTATTAACGGTGTCGTTCCATTTTAACGGACCCAACACGCTGTAGACTCTGTGTCGCAAGGAAACAAAAGAAAAGAAAAGAAAAGAAAACTCGACACACTTTTTGTATGAAAAGCCTTTATATCTGGTGTTTCTAACAACGGATTGTTTTTTTTTCTAAATATTTAAACAGTTTATTTCTCCTTCTCCGGCTACGTGTGACTTTTCGTCGCGCCTCTTGTGATGTCTTGAACACGTGCTTCTTTGAACACAGGCCACGCCTCGAACACTACTCCTTTGAATGCTCGTTATACCGAACACGCCCTTTTTCGCTCTCTTGTATCTCAAACAGGTTTTGAATCCACTACGTCTCGAGTACCTGCTTCTCTGTGTCCTTTTTATCTCCGCTGTTACATCACATCGCGCATACGGCTTGGTCATTTGCATATGGTTGCTGCTGCTAAACTAACGTCAACGGCTTTAATACATAAAAAAAATTGACAATGTATAGATAATATGTGTACATTTTTACGACACCGTAAGTATTCAAGTATTAAAGACGTTTAGAAAGCTAATTTAATTTAATTCGCCGTTAACTACCGATAATGAAGAAAAAAATGTCTCTTTTACTGATATTTGGTTTCTTTCTCATATTTCATTAAAAAATTAAAAAAAAAATCTTCGGCACCGAAATTGTTTTCTTTTTTTTTTTAATAACTTTTCATAACTGCGGTGTGGTTAAAGATATAAACAACACCACTCAGCATGTTTTAGGTGTATACAAAAAGCAGTCATTCCAAATATTGCCGATAACACATTTAAGTGTGTTTCAAAATATCACTCAACCGTCGAAGATGTTTGTCGAAACGCTCTTTCCCGCATGTATCTTTGTTGTTCCTTGCCTTTTCGCTTTATTCGACCATGCGGCGCATTTTTCCTCTTGCTACATACGAGTCAAAACACG
The DNA here is from genome assembly GCF_053919585.1 of Euprymna scolopes. Classification (NCBI taxonomy): domain Eukaryota; kingdom Metazoa; phylum Mollusca; class Cephalopoda; order Sepiida; family Sepiolidae; genus Euprymna; species Euprymna scolopes. Next base: position 15,937,194 of record NC_136516.1, read on the forward strand.
CTCGATCGCTTTCTTTGCTCGACAACGTAGTCTTCTTTTTTCTGCCTTTCTTTTTTCTCGCCTTCCCGTGACGTAAGCACTTGCACATTTGCATATGCAGCTGCTAATATTGTCCTAGTCAGCAATCTTAGGCTGCTGCTGATTTTCTCACACGCGTCCATACGCGCTATGTAACAATAAGAGCGCGCCACTTCGTTGCATATTTACAACAAAAGAACGCGTGTTGTTAATCGTCGGAACTGGCCACCAACTACAAAAAATGAGGAAAAGAAAAACAAGCTTCATTCACTGAAGAAAGTCGGATTACAACTGAAATATTAACCTATTTTCTATTCTTGAAAAAAAAATCTTCTGCAATGGAAATTGGCTTTGTAAATACGCTTTCACCATTCCGGTATTGTTGAAATGTTGAAATATTGATCTACTAGCAAACAGCCCGGCGTTGCTTGGTCATAAAATACGCATAAATATTTTATATTTTAATTTATACAAAAACTGAGCCCATTCAGGCGATTGTTATGTTTTTGCTAAAACGTCCACTTCTTGGAAGTAAACACACAAAAAAGGAAAAATACTCGAGCTGAGATCGAAACAAAAACCTGAAGTCAAGTACGATAACCAGTACACCAGCGTGACACGAAAATTAAAAGATGTTGTCAAACTACCTATTTTAAACATGAGTAATCTGTCATATAAACGATTCACGCATGCGCAATCGTGAAACAGTTTACTATCAGATAAAAATTCGATGACCCCCTTATTATTTTTCCATTTTTACCCCTTCACAGCCCTTTTTTCGGATGAAAACGGATTAAAAAGTTTTCCACATGTCTGAATATTCTATATACTAAATTTCAATGTTGTTGATAAAAAATCGTTGGGTACATAGGTTGAGAAGTGTCCTCACACACACATTCTCACTTTTATAGATATATAGATTAACAAATATACGTGCCAGCGTGAACTACAATTGGAAAAGCCTTAATGCCATAAATATTTACAAGAAAACTCGTGTCGGAATTCGCCATTAACTACGGATAATAAGGAAAAAAAGAAAATGTCCCATTCACTGAGAAAACTCGGATTCGACTCAAATATTTCGATTTATTTTCTATTTTTGCAAAAAAAAAAAAAAAAAAATCTTTACCTTTAATATTTGAATTGAGTAAGATCTGTCGAAATTTCTCTGACATCACGGTTAGTAGGTACATCAGAGTCGGGTTCACTGATTAGTCGATTACATAATCACATTTGTAAGGATTGAAATAGAATAATGACTGAGACAACCTTGTCTCTTTAAGTTGTCCCTGCCTAATTTCCATCGTTGATTGGTTGATTAAATAATTACGTTTATAAGGGATGAAATAGAAAGCTGACTGAGACAACCTTGTCTCTTTACATTGTCCCTGCCTAATTTCCATCGCTGATTGGTTGATTAAATAATCACATTTATAAGGGATGAAATAGAAAGCTGACTGAGACAACCTTGTCTCTTTAAATTGTCCTCGCCTAATGTATGTCTTGGTGAATCGATCAAATTTGCTCTCAGTTTGTGTTTTATGTTTATTTTTAAAAATATTTTCCCTAGAAACGGAGGTGATTGGATTTTGATTGTGTTTTTGCCGTTGTAGTATTAACAGTAAGATCAGAGTTGGGTCTCGTGTAAAGGTTGAGAAATAACGCAAAATCGCAACCTCAATTCTGTCAGGAGTCAAATACCACAAGACTAAAACCTATGCGCATAGACCCTTATATACGCAGCAAGCAAGAAGGTTCTCTAGAAGTATAACCGCTATAAGAACTTTCTCAAGAAATTCCTGGAAGATTTTATGGAAAATCTACCCCACAGTGGCCATTCTATGCATGATATTATGTGCTCAAAATAAATAGTTTACCTAATGTCTATCGCTGATTGGTCGATCAAAAAATAATAAGAGATTAATAAGAGATGAAATAGAAAGTTGACTGAGACAACCTTGTCTTTTTAAATTGTCCTTGCCTAATGTTCATCGCTGATTGGTTGATTAAATAATCACATTTTTAAGGGATGAAATAGAAAATGACTGAGACAACCGTGTCTCTTTAAATTGTCCCCGTATCTAGTATCTGTCCCGGTGAATCGATCAAATTTGCTCTCAGTGTTTTTTTTTTTTTGTTTTTTTTTGCGTGTTTTATGTTTGTGTTTTATGTTTATTTTTTTTATATTTTACTCAGAAATTGAGGTGATTGGTTTTGGTTATGTTTTTGCCGTCATAAAATTGACAGACATTTTGTTGAATTCGAAAGGTTCATGTTAAAAATAGTCATTGATAACCAAGCTCACGGGTTGTTCTAAATGTCTTCTTTTGGTACCGACAGATCCTCGTTGTTGTTGTTGTTGCTGCCGTTGTTGCTGTTGTCATTGACTGACCCATTCTAACAACGCAGGCGGAAGGACGCTGGTGCTATTCGTCGGAGGCATGTGACAGTACCATCTTGTGGGATGGTAATCGCCGTAACACCTCTTGGTGTCCAAATATTGTTGTTGTTCCGCTTGTCACACTCTGTCTTCGCTATCGCCTCTCGACAGATCTGCGGCGGAACGATTCCGGGTGTTATGTAGGTAAATAGCAGGTGTGTTAATTTCAGGTTGTCAGTAATCGCCCTGTGCGACGTCGACCTTTGGAGCATAAGCAGAACGAGCGCATGCCGCTATGCAGTATTCTGCGGTCGAGTAGCATAGCGCTAAAACTGACGGGCGTAATGTGTATGCATTGACTCCACAATAGCTGTTAGCAAGAGTAGCGAGCAGGCTTTTGCGCGGCGATATCTTTTTGCGGCGCAACATATAGAACTAATAGGAATTATGCAGCTCAGTTCACATCATGCGTTTCCTCCTTTCACTTAGTTTTTTAGCATTTTGTGTTTTATATTTTACATGCAGTCATGTATACAAACCAAAATCAAGGTGAATGTTTTTTAAATCTTGATATGGACAAATTTAACAATAAAAAAAAAATAACATGCAACAACAACAATAAAAAAAGCAGGATTTTTTCTCTGTCTACATATAGAGGAAGAAAAGTTGCTCCGATTTTAAAAGTTGATTAAAATAACATACACATCATCAGCAAGTAATTTCGTTGTTTTGTTGTACGGGATATGAAGCTTTTGTAGTCTATATATAAATTCGTATTTCTATCTGTTTGTTTATTTGTTTGTTTGTTCACAATTAGATTAATATGTATAAAACGTCCATTACTTTATTTTTTCATTCATTCCTATATATAGTATGAGTCTTGCAAAATATACGATTAATGCATATTATATTAAGGAAAATCGATTTTATTAAATCGCGGTGTGTTAGTTATTGTTTATAGTGAGAGGATTGTTTTAAGTGTTCTATTTAAGTTCATTATTTAAATTTTATTTATATTAATAACATATTTAATTTAATTTATTTTTACCGACATCGATTTTTTATAAACCGGTTTGAGTTATGTCACCTGGGAACTAACTTTTCTCTTTTTGTTTTTATTTTCTTTTTCGGCAAGTATTAAAACTAAAAACTTTCAAGCATTATTTTTGGAATTACTTTAAATTTACTAAAGCATTTCTCCTAACAAATACCCCGGATATCTTAGCACTAATTAAGACTAACCTACACTACTCCACTACTTTAACATGCCTGGATATCTCCCACTCTGCCGTAAGAACTCTGACAGACATATGCACGGACTTAGAGTCTACATTCGTAATACCCTCCCCTTGACTAGAGAAACAAAACTAGAATCGGACGATCAAGCTTTATGTGCTTTAGACTAAACATACAACATAACATTAGCTACTTTTATTTTCTCTACCCAGGACTGTATCATAATAAACAAAGTCTCTGACAGCATAGACACAGCACTCTCCCTCAACACTAGCGCACAAGTACATGTATTTGGTGACTTTAATGTTCACCACAAAAACTGGCTTGGATTCTCTACTTACACAGGTGCAGCGGGCAGCACAACACATAGCTCCTCTATATCTCACTCCCTATCACAAATGGTTATGTTTCCAACCCGTTTCCCAGACCAGCAAGAACAATACGCATCACTTCTAGATCTGTTTCTGACCACAGTATCGATGATTGTATAACGGATGCCAATAGCCCACTTGGGAACGCTGATCATGCAGTGATAATGTTCGAAATCGCCATAAACTCTAGAGCCAAAACTGAAGAGCCATTGCTCAAAACAACGAGATATTATAAAAAGGCTGACTGGGAAGCTATCAGGGATCTCATCAGAGATGCCCCATAGGGAAATATTTTTTCTCTTCCTGCGAACAGTGCGCAAATGAGACCACTGAATTGTTCAAAACCGCAATTGAAGCACATGTTCCCATGCGGAAATTTTATAGCAAGCCCCATCCTCCCCAATGGTTTCCTTCTACTTGTTCAACTGCCATTGCTCAAAGGCAGAATGCGTACCGCAGATTTAACCGACATAAGTCCAGTTCAAACAGACAGAAGTATATAGAAGCTAGAAGTAACGTTAAGAAAGAAATAGCGACAGCTAAGAGAGAATTTACTGAAACCACAAAAAAAAAAAAAAAAAAAACGCATCGAAGCACAAAAATTAGGAACCCGAGACTTCTGGAAAATCTACAACAGTGTAGTAAATAATAGGCAATCGACAATTCCCCCACTAACCAAAAATCACGAGTTTGTTTGCTCAGCAACCGAGAAGGCTAACATGCTTGCCAGTTGGTTTGCCTCAAACTCCACACTGGACTCTGCTAACCACCCTCTCCCTGACTTTCCTTTGCGGACAGACGCCACGCTAGACAATCTGAAAATAACCCCTGCTTAGTTGCATGCTATCATAAAAAAAAATCATTGACACTTCAAAAGCATGTGGACCTGATTTCATCCCAGCTATGCTATTAAAAAAGTGCTCAGCCGATGTAGCTCCAGTTCTCTCCAAACTCTACAACAAATGTCTTAATGAATCTTGCTTTCCGGACTGCTGGAAAACTGCTTCTGTGGTACCAGTTTTCAAGAATTCTGGTGAAAGAACTGACCTATTAAATTATCGCCCCATTAGCCTCCTCCTACTTTTCGCCAAAATATTTGAGTCCATAATTAACCAAGCTCTAGTCCATCACCTTACAGATACTAAACTTCTGACAGACCAACAATATGGATTTAGGCAAGCCCATCCCACAACAGACATCCTAACTGTAATCTCTGAACGTATATACCATTCACTGGGAAAAGCGGGATGGCTAGAGCGGTAGCTCTAGATATATCTAAGGCTTTTGACAGGGTATGGCATGAGGGTCTCAGAAAAATTAGATCATACGGTATCACTGGAAGAATACTTAACATAATTAAATCCTTCTTAGATAAGAGAAAACTCTAGGTTGTCCTCGACGGTCGTACATCTAAACAATATAAATGCGGGAGTGTCTCAAGGGTCTATCCTTGGACTCTATTATTCCTAATATTCATAAATGACCTTCCCGACAAAATTGCCTGTAATGGGTATAGATGTGGATGACACCACACTATAACAGGCCCGACAGGAAAACAAATGAACACATATCTACAGAAATGGCAGAAACACTAGAGGAAGACCTCCAATCTGTAGTGGAATGTGGACAAAAATGAATGGTCACATTCAATGCTACCAAGACTAAACTTGTTTCCTTCAATAATTACAAGAAACCTTCTCTACCACCAATAGCAATGATCTATGACTCCTTATCTAAAACTACATATTTTTAACTCATTGGCCTAACGTTCACAGGAAACATGAGTTGGAACAATTACATTAAAGGCATTGCCAGGACCGTTGCGAAGAAAACTACAAACACCCGAAAGTATCCTGCACCTCTATAAGGCCACCATTCGTCCATGTATCGAGTATTGTTGTCAGATTTGGGCTGGTGCATCTGCTGCTAGTCTCTCGCTCCTAGACAAGGTTCAAAAGAGAGTCGCCAATCTGATAGGTCCTAAACTCTCATCTAAGTTTCAGCCTCTGTCCCATCGACGAAATTTTGCATCCCTCTGCCTGTTCTACAAGTATTTGAATGGTGAATGCTCTGACGAACTGCAAGCACTTGTGTCCCCACGACGTAAACACCCTCGACAAACCCGACAGGCAGCTAAATCCCACCCCATACACAGTAGAGATCCCTAGATGTAAAAGATCTTTCTACTCCAGTAGTTTCTTCCGCAGAACCGCTAGAATCTGGAATTCCATTCCAGGTCCATGCTCCCCCAACTGTACTGACATGCAGAAGTTCAAGTGTAACGTGAACCGACATCTTGCTGCCCAACTCCCTACATAGTACCCCAGTAACTGTTGCCCCTGATAGAACCCCTACACCAAAGTGGTAATGTGCCTTTTTTGGGGGTGAAAATGCAATAAAAAAACTAAATAAAAAATAAATAATTTCCATGATATCGCAATTAACGTTGTTGTCCAGTGGATTTTTATTTTAATGTAAACAAACAATTCAATTCAACTACGATTCTTTAACTTTCATTTACATATTTTTACCAATTTTTTTTTCTTCACATTTTTTTTACATTTTTTTTGAGATCGTAACTGCTAATTTTTTTTATTTTAATAATACGATAAGTCATAACTCATCATTTTTAATAACATAAAAACGTTTATTTCGGTTAACACAAATTCTACTTCGGTATTTTTGAAACTGAATTATTTACAGTTTGTTTTTTTCGTTGCAACAGAACATAAAGAAAAAAAATTCTAGACTGAGGTAGCAGAAAGGAAATTCCCCTAAACTGGAATATAGTCATAAAAAGTGCTCAATATCCGGAGAATAACTTCTTCGTATCCCTTCTGCTGAAATATCTAGTGGAGAGTTTGTCACGTATTTCTTTTTTCGGGGCAGGGGGATTACATGTTTGTGTTTTCATTCGTTCTTTTATTTCAAAAATTTTTGTTGATGGAGCTGACATTGTGATGAAATAGGTAGAACAGAATAAATTATCGATCGATCGATCTAGCTATCGATCTAGCTATCGATCTAGCTATATGTCCATCTCGATCTATCTATCTATCTAACTGGAGAGGTAGACGAGAGATGGATATGATGCTGCTTTCATAAAAGCTGTCAAAATATAACAAAGCTAGAGCACCGACCAGTTTACCGGAAGTTCTAGTCAGCTGATTGGATCTACTGTGAGTCACGTGATCAGGTTAGCGGGAGATTACCGAGGCGTTTAAACTTGGGATTGAAGCAGAGCGGTTGGGCTTTACGCCCCCCCCTTGGGAGGTAGTGACGTGTCTCTCAATGTAGACTGCTAAGACCAAAAGCAAAGAAACTCACTTTTTATTCTTCTGCGCGACATCCTGGAAAGTGAAACAAAAACTAATATGAAAACCAATCATCGTCTTGGAGTCAATGTGCTTCGTCCAAAAGGTTTCAGCCCCCTCCAAGAACAAGATGAAGTCACGATGCACCAGGTTCAGTGAGCAGAGAAGAGAAAGGTATG
>NC_136516.1:15949691-15954691 GCF_053919585.1 Euprymna scolopes
TATCCTGCCTTGTCAGAGTTTAAAATAGACTTCGTAACCTAGTGGGGGATGCCCTTTTCTCTTCCCTGAAACCTCTTTCCCACAGAAGAAACGTTACCGGCTTATCTCTGCTATATCGTTATTTTCATGGCAAGTGCTAAGCTGAGGTTCAATCTATGGTTCCCCCCGCCCCGCTTCGCCAAACTTTCACGAAAAACAGTCGTCTACCAAAACCACTATCAATACTTTCCCATACTCTTTACTTGTGTCTAGAACTGTACGCCTGTGGAACACACTCCCGATTGCCTGCTTACCAGCTGACTACAATGTGATTGTCTTCAAGTCCAACGTAAACAAGTTCTTGATGGACCGTCCCCTTAAGTAATCTAACTTACAAAATTCCCACTACTTATGTTTTTTTTTTACATGGTGGTCACCACTTATCAAGGCCCAGAAACCACTCGGGGATAAGGGTTATTGTGTGTACAGTAATCAATGGGATAGTGTAGTAATAGTATTGGAGAATTGATAAAGTGTCATTACTTAAGGGAGCGGTTCATCAGGAATTTGTTTGTGTTGGACTTGAAGACAGCCAAGTTGAAGTCGGGGGGGGGGGCAGGCAAGCGGCAGAGAGTTCCACAGGCGTGCACTTCTAAGAAAGAAGCTCCGTTCATGGAATCTACGTTTTGATTTAGGCACAGATAATGAGTGGGGAAAATTAATGACAATGGTTTCAGCTAGACGAGTGTTTTTTGTGAAAGATTAGCGAGAGGGGCAGAGATTGGAGCTCAGACGAAAACTTGCCATAGAAATAACGATAAAACAAAGGCTCGCAACGTCTCTTCTGTGGGAGAGAGGTTGCAGGGAAGAGAAAAGGGCATCCCCCACTAAGCCACGAAGTCTATTTTGTACTCTGTCAAGGCAGGATAGGCTGCTTTTAGCAGCCCCTGCCCAGATGTGGCAACAGTACTCCATCCTTGGACGTACTTGGCTTTTATATAGATAGAGAATTGCATCATTAGTGAGATATCTTCTGGAGCGGTAGAAGGATCCCACCATGTTACCAGCGACCTTGGCCACAGACTTGATGTATGTGTTCCATTTCAGATCAGGAGTAAATCACATTGACTAATGTATACCCATTAACCCTTATCCTCGAGTGACCCCGAGGCCTTGATAAGTGGGGATTCCTTTACACACACACACACACACACACACACACACACACACAAATATATATATATATATATATATATATATATATATATATATACAAAGTGTGCGACACAGATAAGGATATCGATCCGACCTTCGAGCCCTTTTGAATGCAGGCGAACATTCTAACAACAATAGCTGATAGATTCTGATTAATCGAACCCCAAATGAAATATGACGCCTATCCCCCACCCAACCACTATTCCATGCCATCCCTCCTCCAGCTGACCCTTCCTTCCTCCATGCAAATCATAACCAGGGAGCGGACAAGTTGTTCGATCCGCTTGAAATGTATTGCTGATAATGAAGTTCGATCTGTTTTCCAGTTTGAAAAAAAAATGACAGAAAGAGAAAGATGAAGAAAACCGTCTCTGAAAATAAAAGAAGAAGAAGAAAGAAAGAAAGAAATCAAGGCCCTAATTCGTCCGTTGAAAAAGCCAAAGAATCGTTGCGTTTCATAGATTATTGGTAATAAAGTCGTCGAGTGGAACCGAAGATGGTCTTTTATTTATGAATGGCATTACATTATTCTGAAAATAAAGCAGAATTCTTCAAACTCTTCTGTTTTTGCTTTTCCCAAATTTTCGTGCTTTTATCTTTCTATCTATCTATCTATCTATCTATCTATCTTTCTATCTATCTATCTATCTATCTATTTATCTATCTATCTATCTTTCTATCTATCTATCTATCTATCTTTCTATCTATCTATCTATCTATCTTTCTATCTATCTATCTATCTATCTTTCTATCTATCTATCTATTTTTCTATCTATCTTTCTATCTATCTATTATACCTATATATCTGCCTGTCTATCTGTTCGCCTAACTATACATGTATCTATCAAGCAATCACTCTGTATCCTACTATGTATATATTAATAACCTTGCTGCTTGTCTGTCTTTCTGTATTAAGAACAACTTCTATCAAACTACTCTGTCAATTTTTAGTCTACAGACTTAAAACTTGATATACAAGGAATGCGGACATGTGGAACAAATTTGATTTGGTTTTTAGCCGGTAAAAACGCTATTAAGGTGTGAAACCTTATAACATTTAAACTTGGCAGGCATAAGTCAACTTAAAGAGCTTCTCTGCACGCGCAAATGCACATTTATACTTGAATGTCGGTTAATTTTTAGTTTTAATTATGTCTCTTGATGGCTCGGATGGTAACGAAGACCGCTGGAGCGCTAGATGTTTTGGTTTCGATTCTAGATGCTGCTGCCCAAGTCATCTTTAAAAAAAAACTTTTGAAATCACAACTATATATTGGATACAATATCCCAATCAATAGATTATTAGTTATATAATAATAAATATAAGTATGGAATCTGGATAATTCAATCAAAATACATTTCGAGTGGCTTGCTAGTATATATATATATATATATATATATATATATATATATATATATATATATATATATGATGATTGTTGCATCTTTCCAGATGATCGCCGTCACAGTGAGTTCTCCCAATGTTGTCGTCCATTTCATCTTAGATAACTCTGCACTTCCGCCGGAGATTTGCACATCTTGAAGCAGATGTGACATACAAATTGAGCAATTTCTATCGAGCTGACTTCCTCTGGAGGTTGAAGGGTATTCCTATGAATAATCATATTTCTTCTCAAACCAGCAGTAGACTTGCCAACTTTGCTGCATGTTAAACAGATCGTTTGGTTCGGACTAATAGGTGCAAACTTGACCTGAACAGGAGTTTTGTGCAACTTAAGGTGGTTGACGTAGCCAGCTTTTGACAAAAGCACTCGTTCACATGTGTCGCATTTCCAGCTCTGTGTGCCATGGTTGACCATCAATTAAACCTTTGCGAAGCTCTCGCTTCAGATTGCTGTGGGCCTGCTTTCTTTTCTCTAGAGCATCACAACTTTCACGTATACGCTTTCGCCACTTCGGCCTTTGTAGAGCAAGTTCTTACCATGTGTCGATGTCGATTTGTAAGACTTTCAAATTATTTTTTGTCGAGTCCCTGAACCTCTTCCTAGGCTTGTGTTGAGGGCGCTTGTCATTTTCCAGCTCCCCGTAAAAATACATACGTATATATATATATATATATATATATATATATATATATATATATATATATATATATATATATATATATACACATATACATATGCATGCTCCCCCCCACACACAAACATATATATATATATATATATATATATATATAAATATATATATATACATACAGAGTGGGTCATAAGTCGCGCACCAAAGGATTTTAAATAATTCTGATAGTAATAAACGTTATTTATTAAAACCAAACTTAACCAATAAACTGGGAAAGCACGTTAAACACACTGATACAATTATGAAAGATGTATCTCATACCCAAAGAAAATGAAATATATTTTGCCCCGCAGATTTGACAGTTTCACATCACTTAATTCTTTGGTGCGTGACTTGTGACCCACCCTGTATATATATATATATATATATATATATATATATATATATATATATATATATATTATAGAGGTAATTAGAAATGGAGTCCAAAGAGCAAAGTTTATTTTAATGTATTAGTAAATATATTAATACTTTTAAAAGAAAACAGTGCCCATTGTACTGTAGGTATATAATAAGCTCAATAGGTATAGGTATTCTAGAGCTATATTAATATTGAGTAAAATGATTCATAATTGTGAATTAAAATCAGTTTCATAAGAAAAAAACAATCAAGATCAACTCGAGCGTATGATCGTTTCGGAAAGCAAGGCAGATATTCCTGCTAAATGCATTTAACAGCATGCCAAAGAATAGATTAACTGAAATAATGGGAAGCTTCAAAAGGGAGCGAAAAAATTAATATCGGCCTCACAACAAAAAATGCTAGTTTTATTTTGGTGTCTTTAATCCCCCCCCACAATTTCTTTTTGCTGGTGAGATGACTTTTTTTAAAGAAAAACTTTTATCAATTTATTGTTCAAAAGTTATTGTCTATTTCAATAAAAAACATCGTTTCCGAAACGATCGTACGCTCGAGTTGATCTTGTTTGTTTTTTTCTTATGAAACTGATTTAAATTCACAATTATGAATCATTTTACTCAATATATATATATATATATATATATATATATATATATATATATATATATATTTTTCTGTTTTTCTGATTATATAAATTATATATATATATATATATATATATATATATATATATATATATATATATATACTAGCAGGGCGCCCGACATTGCTCGGTCGTAAAATACGCTTAAATATGATATCTTGATGGTAATCTGGGAGAAAGAGAGAGCCTGTTTCCTCCGTTTAACTATAGGTGGCGTTACTGTCTGTCCACCCAGTTATGGAAGCACAAAATGTATATAATGGCACCCTTGAAATAAAAAAAATAAATGTTTTTGTTATATTTTAATTTTAAACATGTTTTTTTGTTGTTTTTTTTTGCAAACATATTTAAGTTTTTTTTTTCAAACATATTTACGTTTTTTTTTTTTTGCAAACATATTTAAGTTTTATTTTTTCAGAAAAAAACGTAAAAATAAAAAAAAACGTAAATGTTTGAAAATAAACAAGCAGCAAAACTCTCCGTTCACATTTAAAATGTCGACTTTTATATGTTTTCGGATATGCATACAACGAATAAACACCCCAGCCTCCCCATGTTAAGAACGGCTTTCTGAATAGACACCTCCAACCTTGTCAGCATACCCCAAAACCTATAAACGTTGACATGTCGAATGTGAACGATAAGTTGGACGCAATGTAGAAATGTACCGAGTTTAAAACGGAACGAAATTTAAATTCCCTTTCC
>NC_136516.1:15959691-16047191 GCF_053919585.1 Euprymna scolopes
CCGACCTACCGTAGTCGTTTTTTTTTTTCCTAAACAACTGGAATGGACTTTTCTTGGTGGCCGAACTGTTAACGTTGCAGATGTTTTTTGTTTTTTTTCACACTTTATTTTCCTACTTTTACTCATGACTCCGGGTTTGATCCTTCCTACTTACCTACCATAACATTTTTTAAAACTCCCCCCCGTCCCGGAAACAAACACTCGGGCAACGCCGGGTACCCCCGCTAGTATATATATATATATATATATATATATATATATATATATATATGCGACTAAGGCCCGCTTGTGAATTTAATATCCCCTAGAAATTTTTTACTTCAGGGGAAAACAGGTTCAACCTGTCCAAAGTTAATGCCGGTATCTATTAAGAGAGAGAGAGAGAGAGAGAGAGAGAGAGAGAGAGAGAGAGAGAGAGAGGGTTGCGTTATTTTAAGAAGGTCTTTGAGATTAGTAGATTACATACCAAACAAGAGATATGAGTTCAGAGGATAAAGCCGATGGATGCACCTAAAGTTTCGAATGATACATCGATTGAATAATTCATACAAAAAGATAAACAAATCACAAAAATGTTTGACAACTGCGAATTATTGGTTTTATATTGCGTCGGGCCTATTTGCTCTGCCAAAATTATATTGATCAGCGCTTCTCAATTTATATGCTTTTGTGACCGCCTTAAAAATATTTTCACGTAATACAGTTGAATATCGTAATTGTACTTTAGTGGGCGAATTTATGCCGCATTAATTTTAATAGGTTGTGTTTCAATAGATTTATTTTACGAGGTGCCTTCAATAAGTTTCGAGATATTTTTTTTACAAGTATATAACTGCGTTAGTCCCATGGAGTATTTTGTCCCCCCAATTTTGCTTACATGTTCATAATTCCTAGTTGGCAACTTATTTCTTTTCCTTCCTCAAAGTACTCTCCTGACTCAGTAAGGGTATAGTACACGTGGGATGGCACAGTTGTATCTCAGTTTTTCTGAGAGATGAATCAAATTGAAAGGTAATGTTTAGGTAATGAACTCATATTCATTTTCTTGCTATTATATTTCATGGAAACATTTTGTGTTCATCATAGATATTAAAAATGTAACACAAACTAGTGTATCCCGTGGGTATTTTTAAATAAATGTGACCTAAATTTAAGATTTTTAAATTTTCTGTAGCTTTATAATTTATTAGCATGGGTGCCCGGCGTTGCCCGGGTATTTGGAGGTGTATGTTGAGCAAAAACAAAACAAGACGTCAATTTTTTTTAAACTTTGACCCCTTAAAATTTATTGTTTTTCGTTCAAATCAAGTTATTAAGTTAGATCCATGTCCAAGTAACCTATATCTAAAATTTCAAGTGTATAGACCCAAAATTATCGAAGGAGTTTGGTAGAGTTCTCAAAGGTCAAATCGTTGAACTTTGTCCCCTTAATCGCCAAATGTCTGGCTGAAAACCAATCCCATCGATTTTCCTAAATCTCAGTACCCTGTATATCAAATTTCGAGTATGTAGACTAAAAATTTACATAGTTATTGCGTGGGGAAATGTACACAGACACACACACAGACAGACACTTTCACTTTTATAGATATACTAGCATTTCAGCCCGGCGTTGCCAGGGTGTTTGGATGTGTATGTTGAGCAAAAAAAAAAAAAAAAAGTGGTAGTAGGAAGGCAGGCTCGAATCCGTACCGCAAAGGAGGAAAAGAACGGGGTAAAAACCTAACTTTTATGCTTTTACGACCACCGGCAAACCGGAAGCGACATTTTTTAAAATTAGGGCATAACAATTTAAAGGAGAGGATAACTTTCAAAAATATCGGCGAAAAAAGTGACCCCCCCCCTGTAGAAAAGTGCCTAGTTAAAGGGGAAGATATTAATGTTTTTAGCCAATTTTTCGATATTTGTCGTGTGAAAGGTCGAACTTTAAAACGATACTGATCTTCGTAAAATCCGTCGCCTCTATTGAAAGTTTAAGGCAGACATGCAAACAGACATACATACATACATTTATATATTGGTAACTAAAAATTTTCGACCCAAACTGATGAAAAAGCTTGCCCTATCTCTGAATACCGTTTATGTAAAATTTCAAATATTTAGACCAGAAATTGTCTGAGTAATTTGGAAGAGACCGCAGAGGTCAATTTTTTTTAACTTCGACCCCTATTATGACCCCTTAAAATTTATTGTTTTTCGTTCAAATCAAGTTATTAAGTTAGATACATGTCCAAGGAACCTATATCTAAAATTTCAAGTGCGTAGGCCCAAAATTGTCGGAGGAGTTTGGTAGAGTTCTCAAAGGCCGAATCGTTGAATTTTAACTCCTTAATCGCCAAATTTCTGGCCAAAACCCAATCACATCGATTTTTCCAAATCTCAGTAACCTGTATATCAAATTTCGAGTCTGTAGACTAAAAATTGACAGAGTTATTGCGTAGGGAAATGTACACAGACACACAGACACACAGACACTTTCACTTTTATAGATATATAGATAGATTTTATTTTATTATTTTATATTAATATCAACAAGATACAAGTGATTCAAACTGTTCAATAAGGACTGTAGATATATCCTGAACAAGCAGGATGACTATATTTTACAAAATAATGACATTATAAACATTTTTGGGGGCCTGCAAAAGCACCCTATCAGGACTTACCAAGTTAACATTATCCTAGACTCTTGAAAATTCAATATATTATTGTTATACATTTCATGAGATGACTGACCATTATTTTTTAATAACTTCAGGTTTAAATGAACAGCTACAAAAGAATTGGAATACATCCTACTAAATCCTGATCGTCATCTGATGAATTTCCGAAATGCGATCTGGACGTGAGGACACTCTAGAACAACAATGTACAATAAAATTCTGTTTTAAATTTTGAAAAAAAAAATGCCACAAAAACATATGGAATGCATCAGACTGCTTTCGGATAATCTTGCATGCACCTAGCATCCGTTTATAGATGGCTTAACAGATTTAAGGAAGAGAGTATGATGGGAGATGTGGGAGGATTAAGGAAGTTAGAATACCAGAGTTGATTGGCCAAATAAAGAATTTCATGGATAAGGATCGTCGTGTGTCTCTAGAGACAATAAAGTGTACAATTTGATGTCAGTGTGGGAACTGTACACACAATTATTCGCGCGGAACTGAAGATGTGGAAGATTTGCGCGAAGTTTGTCCCAAGGGCGCAATCCACAACTCCATCATTGTTGCAAACTATTTGACCAAAATAGGCATTAAGACAGTTCTCTCCTCTCTAAGAGTCCAGACCTTGCTCCCTGTGACTTTTGGTCAATCCCTAAGCTTAAGAAAAACCTTAGAGACTGTCGTTATGACACAGTTGAGAAGATGAAAGAGACTGTGATGAAGGACTTCCATATGGCCTTCCAGAGGTTGTTGGAACGGTACAACAAGCGCATTGCAGCCGGCTGAGATAACTTTGAAGGGGGCTAGAATTTCATGTGTCTATTATCAATAAAAGTGCTCATACAAAAAAGGCTGAAACTTATTTGAGGCACAGTATTTGTCTTTTCGCAGTTCGTCATTCGTTTGATTCGCATCGCAATCAAATTTCAAGAGAGAGAGAGAGAGGGGGGGAGAGAGAGAAAGAGAGAGAGAGGGACAGAGAGAGAAGGAGAAATAGAGAGTGAGAGAGAGCGAACGAGAGAGAGAGAGAGAGAGAGAGAGAGAGAGAGAGAGAATAAATAGTATTTTATTTTGTTCAGCTACGTATCACTATATATCGTCACTTCCTGTTCGACACGTCACTTCCTTCCCACGTTTACTAACCTATACTTTTACGATCCACTTTCATGACAATATATAAATATGGAAATTTTTCGAGATTTGAGACGTGGAATAATCTCTGATGATCAAGTAAGAAACTGACTGCAATCCGGTATCTATTAATCTAGTTCTAGTTTAATGTTTAATTTGCTTTTCATAGTTGAAATATAATCTATTGTAACTGTCGGGAAAGCACATTAGCTTGCGTTGTTGCCGTGAAAACAATGTCATGACGGAATTGTTGATAGCTCATAATATACTACACTGTTATAAATTATTCAGAAATCAAATTTCATAATTTCAGCGACTCAATGAGTTTTCTGGTGATTCGGAATGCCTTCTCTTAGCTGCAGCTATTTCATTCTTTTTTTTTTTTTAATGTTTTCATTGCATGTTCACCCCAAACAAGGCACATTTCTATTTTGATGTAGGGGGCTACTATCTGGGACATAATTTGTCGGGAGTTGAGCAGCAAGATGTCTGTTTACATTACATTTAAACTTCTGCTTGTCAGTACAGTCAGGGATGCAGGAACCCGGAAAGGAATTCCAAAGTCTAGCAGTCCTAGGGAAGAAAACTCTTATAGCAGGAGGCTTTCTTACATCTAGGTATTTCTACTGTGTAGAGGTGAGATTTTGCTGCTTGTCAGGTTTGCTTAGTGTATTTCCGTATAATAAAATATACTACTCCATGGGGCATCTCCGATGTTATCCCTGATTGTTTCCGAGGCAGCCTTGTTGAAGTGGCTCTTCAACTTGGGGTCGAGATTTTAGGATGATGTCCACCAATATCAGAAGAAGGCTATGGTACACAATCCACGGGAACTGTGATCAGAAATAGGTTAAGAAGTGAGGCTTGTCGATCCTGTCGGTCTGGAAGAAGAGTCAGGAACGTGTCTGCGTCATAGAATGGGGTATAGAAAAGCTATGTATGCTTTTACCAGCTTCGTCTGTGTAACTAGAGAAACCAAGCCAATTACGGTGGTGGACATTGCAGTCACTAAATGCATGCATTTGAGCGTTAATATCTAGGGAAAGTTGCATTAATGCTGTTAGAGACATGGTTAATTGAGGTACATTCCTGGGTCGAGGGAGCACAGCAAAGAAAATAAGTAGTACATGCTATATTGCAGAGTTAGTCTCAAGTAATTGAAGGTCTAATTGATTCTGGTTTTGATTCTCTAGTCAATGAAAAGGTTTTACGAATATAGGCTCCAAGTTCGTGTATGCCTCTGTCTGAGTTCTCACGGCAAAGTGAAAGATAACTAAACGTGTTAAAGTAGTTAGAGGGGATGAGTTAGTTTCACTTAGCGCGAAGATATCCGAGTTTGCTAGGAGAAATTATTCTATATCGGTAATGTTAGATTTAAGTCCACAGATATTTGTGAATGTGAGCCTCACGGGAGGTGTTGAATTGGATTTCTTGGAGTGTGCTTCTGGTTTGATTGTATTTTTGATCTTTTGAAGAGGAACAATGTGTAGTTTCTGTTCTGATAGTACACTTCATTTTTCTCTGTTCTCGGTCAGTGAAGGAGAAATCATTCTTGATTTAAACTGTTTTGTCTCAGTCGGATGCGCCACTTTAATGGGAGCTTTTTACTACTTTAAAATCGACTCTCTGTTTAGGTCTGCCCTCATGGGAAGGAAAGTAATTAGGGACGTTATCATAAAAACTACGTGATAATTAGGGATATGACAACAGTATTTTCTTTTCCTTATTTTGATTCTCAAGTATATATCCATTGGTATCTTATTTGTTTTTATGTAGAGTGATGTGGTTCTTGGTTAATTAATTGTGTCTGTGTCGGGTATACACTCGAAAGTAAAAACAATGAAAAGAATATGATGTTGTCATAGCTCTAGTGATAATGCACGGCATAATAACGTTGACACACCGGTTCCCCGAAGTTAAGCAACGTTGAGCCTAGTCTGTACTAAAATGGGTGACCATTTTGAAATTCCAGGTGTTGTATGTGCTCTCTGCTTATCTCGGCATTGTTTACAGTCATCTAGCACTTCTCTTTGTCACTGGACTCAAACAGTGTCGATTTAGGAGAGGTGTGGTCGGAGATTTCGCAACCCTTGCCTCGCAGTCATAAGCGCAGCTAGCCTTGCAGGGGGTATCCATAAACTCTTGAGACTGAACGGGTGCCTATATGTGATAATATCTCCCCCCCCCAAAAAAAAAAATTGAAGCTTCAGCCGTTGTGTGTGCTTGTATATTTGCATACATGTAGGTGTATGCATGCGTATGTGGTATTAATCAATGTATCACGAATAAATTAAAGATAAAATGATGGATCTGCAAATGAACGTGTCTGCTGTAGTGGATTTGTGTATGTCTTATTAATTTTCGGTTGAATTTAAGCCCGGCCATTGGCGAGAAATTATCGATGATTGGTGGCCTACTTTGCCTTCATTTTGGGAATTAGCCTCGTTTTGATTTGACTGGTCATATATTCCCATTCACTCTGCCTTTTTCTATTTATGGCCTTTTTCGGTTTGTACTATGTTTTTTTTTGTTTAATTTTTTTTTAGTTTGCTACTTTGCGTTTCTATAGGAAGCTCTATCCGTTAGTCAGTCATGCTTCAGCTTCAAGTAACAATTCCATTGCTAAACGCGCTGATTGAATACAGAAATATCGGTGCTTGTGTATATTGAACGTTATTTAAAGAAACGTATCTCTATCTCTTCCATCTACTATTATATAAAAGCCACTTTGTGCGTATGTGTGATTCCTTTCTTATATGTTCCTAAACGGCTGAGTCTATCATTTGTAAATTTCACACAAAGTTAATTTATGTGTCTGGTAGCGTTCTTAGATATGTTTTGTACAGAAATTCATCCGATAGGTACTAAAAATCGAAAAAATCCGATCCTAAAAAGAGTCTTTCCTCGTTTATAGATGAGTGTGTTTGTGTGTGTGAGTGTGTTTGTGTGTGAGACTGTGTGAGTGTGTGTTTGTGAGTGTGCGTTAGTGTGTGTGTGCGTGTTTGTGTGTGTGAGTACCTTCCTCATAGGTTCCTAAACGGCTGAGTCTATCATTTGCAAATGTCACACAAAGGTAATTTATATGTCTGGTAGTGTTCTTAGATATATTTTGTACAGAAATACATCCGATAAGTATCGAAAAACGAAAAAATCCAATCTAAAAATAGCCTTTCTTTCTTATAAATAAAACAGAAATTTCACAGAGGATTACTTTACGTTGCACCAGCCAAGGGAGATAATAAAACCTCAGCAAATCATTTCTTAATAACCAGATCTATTGCTATCTGGGGATATAGCTCAGTGATAGAAGCTTCAAATACAGTTTGAATAGGGGGTCATTAAATCTAATGCCCCCTTGTTCATGCCCACGTGTACCTCACTATTTTATTTTTTATTTTTTATTTTCCAACTTACGATAAAAGAGATGCCGTTTAAAATCGACGCAAATCATTTCTTCATTTGCATATTTTAAAACTAAACATTAATAAGCAGTGACTTTTCCAGGGTATTCGTCGTCAAGCCCAAATATCAGCTGACGTGATATTGTAAACAAACACAGACGGGATTTGATAAACGACATTATATTACTTTAAATTTAGAACTATTATTAGTGTTATCGGGTTATGTTTAAATTTAATATTTTCTTTGCACTTTATATTTTTTTAAATTTCTAACTAGTTGTAATTTTATTAATGTTAGCGTCGTATTTATATTTAATTTATATATTTTTTTGCATTTTATATTACTTCAAATTTCGAATTAGTTGTGACTTTATTAGTTTTATCGTCTTCTTTATATTTGAATTTTATATTGCTTCAAATTTCTAAATAGTTGCAACATTTTTTGTGTGATTGTCTTATTTATATTGACATTTAATATTTCGAACTAGCTGATATATTATTAGCTTTATCATTATATTTATATTTAAATTTAATATTTTATTTACATTTTATATGACTTCAAATTTCAAACTAGTATTAATTTTATTAGTTCTATCGCCTTATTTATTGTTCAATTTAATATTTTATTTGCTTTTAATATTACTGCAGAGTTCGAAGTAGTTGTAAATTTATTAAGGTTATCACCTTATTTATTGTTAAATTTAAAATTGTATATGCATTTTATATTACTTAAAATTTCGAACTAGTTGTATCATTATTAACGTTATCTCTATATTTACAGTTAAATTTAATATTTTATTTGCATTTTATATTACTTCAAATTTCGTACGTATTTTATTAGTTTTATCGCCTTACTTATTGTTACATTTAATATTTTATTTGCATTTTATAATACTTCAGATTTCGAACTAGTATTAATTTTATTAGTTTTATCGTCTTATTTAATGTTAAATTTAATATCTATTTGCATTTTTTATTACTTCAAATTTCGAACTAGTAGTAATTTTAACACTTTATCGCCTTATTTATTGTTAAATTTAATTTTTTTTGCATTTTATATTACTTCAAATTTCGAACTAGCGCTAATTTTAATAATAATATCGCCTTATTTATTGTTAAATTTATAATTTTATTTGCATTTTATATTACTTCAAATTTCGAACTAATTTAAACTTAGTTTTATCGCCTTATTTTATGTTAAATTAAAATTTTATTTTCATTTTGTATTACTTCAAATTACGAACTAACTGTAATCTTACTAGTTTTATCGCCTTATTTATATTTATATTTAATATTTTATTCGCATTTTATATCATTTCAAATTTCGAACTAGCAGTAATTGTATTTGTTTTATCGCCTGATTATTTTTTAAATTTAATATTTTATTTGCATTATATATTACTTCAAATTTCGAACTACTGTTATCGCCTTATTTATAGTTAAATTTTATATTTTATTTGCATTTTATATTGCTTAAAATTTAGAACTAGCCTAAATTTTATTAGTTTAATCGCCTTATTTATTGTTAAATTTAATATTTTATTTGCATTTTATATTACTTCAAATTTCGAACTAGTAGAAATTTTATTAGTTTTATCGCCTTATTAATTTGTAAATTTTATATTTTATTTGCATTTTATATTACTTCAAATTTTGAACTAGTTTAACTTTATTAAGGTTATCGCTTTATTTATTGTTAAATTTAATATTTTATTTGCATTTTATATCACTTCAAATTTCGAACCATTAGTAATTCTATTTGTTTTATCGCCTTATTTATTTTTAAATTTAATATTTTATTTGCATTTTATATAACTTCAAATTTCGAACTAGTTGTAACTTCATTAAGGTTATCGCCTTATTTATAGTTAAATTTTATATTTTATTTGCATTTTATATTACTTAAATTTTCGAACTAGCTGTAATTGTATTAGTTTTATCGCCTCATTTATTGTTAAATTTAATAGTTTATTTGCATTTTATATCACTTCAAATTTCGAACTAGTAGAAAATTTATTGGTTTAACGCCTGTTAAATTTTATATTTTATTTGCATTTCATATTACTTCAAAAATTTTAACTTGTTGTAATTCATGAAGGTGATCGCCTTATTTATAGTCAAATCTAATATTTTATTTGCATTTTATATTACTTCGAATTTCGAACTTGGTGTAACTTTATTAAGGTTATTGCCTCATTTATTATTAAATTTAATATTTTATTTGCGTTTTATATTATTTAAAATTTCAAACTAATGGTAATTTTACTAGTTTTATCGCCTTATTTATTGTTAAATTTAATATTTTATTTGCATTTTATATTATTTTAAATTTCGAATCAATTGCAAACGTATTAATGTTACCGTCTTATTTATATTTAAATTTAATATTTTCGTTGTGTTTGATAATTTTTCAAATTACGAACGAGTAGCAAATATATTAATGTTACCGATTTATATTAAAATTTAATATTTTTATTGAATCTTTATACTTCTTTTAATCTCGAACAGGAGGAAAATGTCTTTTAGTGTTTACACTGTATGTATAATAATTTTTTTATATTTTTATTATATTTTAATATTCTTTCATATTTTGAACTTGACTCACCTTTTTTTCATGTTATCGCTTCATTTACCTATATATATTTAATGCTCCTGTATTTTAATATTCTTTCAAATTTTGAACTTGACTCACCTTTTTTTCATGTTATCGCTTCATTTACCTATATATATTTAATGTTCCTGTATTTTATTATTCTTTCAAATTTTGAACTAGACTCACCTTTTTTTCATGTTATCGCTTCATTTACCTATATATATTTAATGCTCCTGTATTTTAATATTCTTTCAAATTTTGAACTTGACTCACCTTTTTTTCATGTTATCGCTTCATTTACCTATATATATTTAATGCTCCTGTATTTTAATATTCTTTCAAATTTTCAACTTGACTCACCTTTTTTTCATGTTATCGCTTCATTTACCTATATATATTTAATGCTCCTGTATTTTAATATTCTTTCAAATTTTGAACTTGACTCACCTTTTTTTCATGTTATCGCTTCATTTACCTATATATATTTAATGCTCCTTTATTTTAATATTCTTTCAAATTTTGAACTTGACTCACCTTTTTTTCATGTTATCGCTTCATTTACCTATATATATTTAATGCTCCTTTATTTTAATATTCTTTCAAATTTTGAACTTGACTCACCTTTTTTTCATGTTATCGCTTCATTTACCTATATATATTTAATGCTCCTGTATTTTAATATTCTTTCAAATTTTGAACTTGACTCACCTTTTTTTCATGTTATCACTTAATTTACCTATATATATTTAATGCTCCTGTATTTTAATATTCTTTCAAATTTTGAACTTGACTCACCTTTTTTTCATGTTATCACTTAATTTACCTATATATATTTAATGCTCCTGTATTTTAATATTCTTTCAAATTTTGAACTTGACTCACCTTTTTTTCATGTTATCGCTTCATTTACCTATATATATTTAATGCTCTTGTATTTTAATATTCTTTCAAATTTTGAACTTGACTCACCTTTTTTTCATGTTATCGCTTCATTTACCTATATATATTTAATGCTCCTGTATTTTAATATTCTTTTAAATTTTGAACTTGACTCACCTTTTTTTCATGTTATCACTTAATTTACCTCTATATATTTAATGCTCCTGTATTTTAATATTCTTTCAAATTTTGAACTTGACTCACCTTTTTTTCATGTTATCACTTAATTTACCTATATATATTTAATGCTCCTGTATTTTAATATTCTTTTAAATTTTGAACTTGACTCACCTTTTTTTCATGTTATCACTTAATTTACCTATATATATTTAATGCTCCTGTATTTTAATATTCATTGAAATTTTGAACTTGACTCACCTTTTTTTCATGTTATCGCTTCATTTACCTATATATATTTAATGCTCCTGTATTTTAATATTCTTTCAAATTTTGAACTTGACTCACCTTTTTTTCATGTTATCGCTTCATTTACCTATATATATTTAATGCTCCTGTATTTTAATATTCTTTTAAATTTTAAACTTGACTCACCTTTTTTTCATGTTATCGCTTCATTTACCTATATATATTTAATGCTCCTTTATTTTAATATTCTTTCAAATTTTGAACTTGACTCACCTTTTTTTCATGTTATCGCTTCATTTACCTATATATATTTAATGCTCCTGTATTTTAATATTCTTTCAAATTTTGAACTTGACTCACCTTTTTTTCATGTTATCGCTTTATTTACCTATATATATTTAATGCTCCTGTATTTTAATATTCTTTCAAATTTTGAACTTGACTCACCTTTTTTTCATGTTATCGCTTTATTTACCTATATATATTTAATGCTCCTGTATTTTAATATTCTTTCAAATTTTGAACTTGACTCACCTTTTTTTCATGTTATCGCTTCATTTACCTATATATATTTAATGCTCCTGTATTTTAATATTCTTTCAAATTTTGAACTTGACTCACCTTTTTTTCATGTTATCGCTTCATTTACCTATATATATTTAATGCTCCTGTATTTTAATATTCATTGAAATTTTGAACTTGACTCACCTTTTTTTCATGTTATCGCTTCATTTACCTATATATATTTAATGCTCCTGTATTTTAATATTCTTTCAAATTTTGAACTTGACTCACCTTTTTTTCATGTTATCGCTTTATTTACCTATATATATTTAATGCTCCTGTATTTTAATATTCTTTCAAATTTTGAACTTGACTCACCTTTTTTTCATGTTATCGCTTCATTTACCTATATATATTTAATGCTCCTGTATTTTAATATTCATTGAAATTTTGAACTTGACTCACCTTTTTTTCATGTTATCGCTTCATTTACCTATATATATTTAATGCTCCTGTATTTTAATATTCTTTCAAATTTTGAACTTGACTCACCTTTTTTTCATGTTATCGCTTTATTTACCTATATATATTTAATGCTCCTGTATTTTAATATTCATTGAAATTTTGAACTTGACTCACCTTTTTTTCATGTTATCGCTTCATTTACCTATATATATTTAATGCTCCTGTATTTTAATATTCTTTCAAATTTTGAACTTGACTCACCTTTTTTTCATGTTATCGCTTCATTTACCTATATATATTTAATGCTCCTGTATTTTAATATTCTTTCAAATTTTGAACTTGACTCACCTTTTTTTCATGTTATCGCTTCATTTACCTATATATATTTAATGCTCCTTTATTTTAATATTCTTTCAAATTTTGAACTTGACTCACCTTTTTTTCATGTTATCGCTTCATTTACCTATATATATTTAATGCTCCTGTATTTTAATATTCTTTCAAATTTTGAACTTGACTCACCTTTTTTTCATGTTATCGCTTTATTTACCTATATATATTTAATGCTCCTGTATTTTAATATTCATTGAAATTTTGAACTTGACTCACCTTTTTTTCATGTTATCGCTTCATTTACCTATATATATTTAATGCTCCTGTATTTTAATATTCATTGAAATTTTGAACTTGACTCACCTTTTTTTCATGTTATCGCTTTATTTACCTATATATATTTAATGCTCCTTTATTTTAATATTCTTTCAAATTTTGAACTTGACTCACCTTTTTTTCATGTTATCGCTTCATTTACCTATATATATTTAATGCTCCTGTATTTTAATATTCTTTCAAATTTTGAACTTGACTCACCTTTTTTTCATGTTATCGCTTTATTTACCTATATATATTTAATGCTCCTGTATTTTAATATTCATTGAAATTTTGAACTTGACTCACCTTTTTTTCATGTTATCGCTTCATTTACCTATATATATTTAATGCTCCTGTATTTTAATATTCTTTCAAATTTTGAACTTGACTCACCTTTTTTTCATGTTATCGCTTTATTTACCTATATATATTTAATGCTCCTGTATTTTAATATTCATTGAAATTTTGAACTTGACTCACCTTTTTTTCATGTTATCGCTTCATTTACCTATATATATTTAATGCTCCTGTATTTTAATATTCTTTCAAATTTTGAACTTGACTCACCTTTTTTTCATGTTATCGCTTCATTTACCTATATATATTTAATGCTCCTGTATTTTAATATTCTTTCAAATTTTGAACTTGACTCACCTTTTTTTCATGTTATCGCTTCATTTACCTATATATATTTAATGCTCCTTTATTTTAATATTCTTTCAAATTTTGAACTTGACTCACCTTTTTTTCATGTTATCGCTTCATTTACCTATATATATTTAATGCTCCTGTATTTTAATATTCTTTCAAATTTTGAACTTGACTCACCTTTTTTTCATGTTATCGCTTTATTTACCTATATATATTTAATGCTCCTGTATTTTAATATTCTTTCAAATTTTGAACTTGACTCACCTTTTTTTCATGTTATCGCTTCATTTACCTATATATATTTAATGCTCCTGTATTTTAATATTCTTTCAAATTTTGAACTTGACTCACCTTTTTTTCATGTTATCGCTTCATTTACCTATATATATTTAATGCTCCTGTATTTTAATATTCTTTCAAATTTTGAACTTGACTCACCTTTTTTTCATGTTATCGCTTTATTTACCTATATATATTTAATGCTCCTGTATTTTAATATTCTTTCAAATTTTGAACTTGACTCACCTTTTTTTCATGTTATCGCTTCATTTACCTATATATATTTAATGCTCCTGTATTTTAATATTCATTGAAATTTTGAACTTGACTCACCTTTTTTTCATGTTATCGCTTCATTTACCTATATATATTTAATGCTCCTGTATTTTAATATTCTTTCAAATTTTGAACTTGACTCACCTTTTTTTCATGTTATCGCTTCATTTACCTATATATATTTAATGCTTCTGTATTTTAATATTCTTTCAAATTTTGAACTTGACTCACCTTTTTTTCATGTTATCGCTTCATTTACCTATATATATTTAATGCTCCTGTAATTGAATATTCTTTCAAATTTTGAACTTGACTCACCTTTTTTTCATGTTATCGCTTCATTTACCTATATATATTTAATGCTCCTGTATTTTAATATTCCTTGAAATTCTGAATTAGGTGAAAGTTTACCAGCTTTTATCGTTTAATTTATAGTTAAATATTATTTTATTTTATATTTAAATATTCTCTATTTTTTTTTTAACTAGATGCAACTTTATTGGTGTTTATCGTCTAATTTATATTTAAATTTAATATTTCCTTTGTATTTCAATATTTTTTAAAATTTCGAATGAGACGCAACTTTGTTCGGGTTTTATCGTCATTTCTGTTTTATATTTTCTTTATCCTTTAAAATGTTAAACTGAACACTCACTTATATACATTGTCGACTTATATATAAATGTAATAATTTCATTGTATTTTAAAAATAAAAATCATCTTTTAAAATTCTAACTAAACGAAACAGATTAGTGTTCATCGATTTATTCATATTTAAATTTGATATTTTCAGTTCATCCTTTTTGATCAGAACTGCGATTAAAATTTCGAATTCAGCATAACTGTGTTACTTTTTGTCTATCGAATTGGACGCAATATAATTAGGGTAATGTTTACAATCTAATTTAATTATTTCATAGTTTTAAGCATTTTTAAAAAATTAAACCGTGTAATTAGATGCATTTTAATTAGTGTTTTTTTTATAATTTAATTATTTCATATTTTTATTGGTTTATTTTATTAAACTCTGTAAATGGACGCAGCTCTGTTAGTGATGTATTCATAATTTAATTTAATTATTTCATATTTTATTGGTTTATTTTATTAAACTTTGTAAATGGACGCAGCTCTGTTAGTGATGTATTCATAATTTTATTTAATTATTTCATATTTTTATCGGTTTATTTTATTAAACTTTGTAAATGGACGCAGCTCTGTTAGTGATGTATTCATAATTTAATTTAATTATTTCATATTTTTATTGGTTTATTTTATTAAACTCTGTAAATGGACGCAGCTCTGTTAGTGATGTATTCATAATTTAATTTAATTATTTCATATTTTTATCGGTTTATTTTATTAAACTTTGTAAATGGACGCAGCTCTGTTAGTGATGTATTCATAATTTAATTTAATTATTTCATATTTTTATCGGTTTATTTTATTAAACTCTGTAAATGGACGTAGCTCTGTTCGTGTTGTATTTATAATTTAATTTAATTATTTCATATTTTTATCGGTTTATTTAATTAAACTTTGTAAATGGACGCAGCTCTGTTAGTGATGTATTCATAATTTAATTTAATTATTTCATATTTTTATCGGTTTATTTGATTAAACTTTGTAAATGGACGCAGCTCTGTTAGCGATGTATTAATAATTTAATTTAATTATTTCATATTTTTATCGGTTTATTTTATTAAACTCTGTAAATGGACGCAGCTCTGTTAGTGATGTATTCATAATTTAATTTAATTATTTCATATTTTTATCGGTTTATTTTATTAAACTCTGTAAATGGACGCAGCTCTGTTAGTGATGTATTCATAATTTAATTTAATTATTTCATATTTTTATCGGTTTATTTTATTAAACTCTGTAAATGGACGCAGCTCTGTTAGCGATGTATTCATAATTTTATTTAATTATTTCATATTTTTATCGGTTTATTTTATTAAACTCTGTAAATGGACGCAGCTCTGTTAGTGATGTATTCATAATTTAATTTAATTATTTCATATTTTTATCGGTTTATTTTACTAAACTTTGTAAATGGACGCAGCTCTGTTAGTGATGTATTCATAATTTAATTTAATTATTTCATATTTTTTATCGGTTTATTTTATTTAACTCTGTAAATGGACGCACCTTTGTTAATGTTATATTTATAATTTAATTATTTTATATTTTTCTTCAGTTTTTTTTTTTAAATCAAACTGAAGTAATGGACGCAACTTTGTTAATGTTATATTTATAATTTAATTTAATTATTTCATATTTTTTTTATCATTTTATAAAAATTAAACTGTGTAAATGGACGCAAATTAAGTAGTGTTATATTTATAATCTAATTTAACTATTAAAACGCAAATTGAGTAGTGTTATGTTTATAATCTAATTTAACTATTTCATGTTTTACTTAGATTTTACGTTTTGAACAGACGCAACTTTCTTTGCGTTATTGCCGTGTTTGAAGTGAGAAACTTCATAGTACATCACGACGTATTCTCATATAAAATATTTCTTTTTTTTACAAATTATACGTTGGTATTGAAAGCTTTGAAGTTTTAGATGAAGATGATAACTAAAAACGTTTCACTTTGGAATGTTTACTCTGAAAACATATTAAAGGGTGGAAAGAATGTCTAGAGATCTGCAGCATCCGTTTTTATTAAATTCCACATCTTTTCACGACCAAAACATCTTTACCGCGACCGATTACTGTTTTTGGGTAAAAGTGATTACTTGGCAAAGTATGCAATACCTTTTTTTATTATTCATCTTCTTTCTTGCTTTCTCTCTCTCTATCTCTCTCTCTCTCTGTCTCTCTCTCTCTCTTGCTTCTCTCTCTCTCTCTTGCTTCTCTCTCTCTCTCTCTTGCTTTCTCTCTCTCCCTTTTTTTGTTTATCGCTCGCCCCCTCTCCATTGCTTTCTCTTTCTCCCTTCTCTTTTGCTTTCTCTCTCTTTCTCCCTCTCTCTGGTTTTCTCCTTCTCCCGCTCTCTTACTTTCTCTCCCCCTCTCTCTCTTGCGTTCTGTCTCTCTCACTGCTTCTCTCTCTCTCTCTGCTTCTCTCTCTCTCTTGCTTTCTCTCTCCATTTTTTACTTATCGCTCTCCCTCTCTCCATTGCTTTCTCTTTCTCCCTTCTCTTTTGCTTTCTCTCTCTCTCTCCCTCTCTCTGGCTTTCTCCTTCTCCCGCTCTTTTACTTTCTCTCCCCTCTCTCTCTTGCGTTCTGTCTCTCTCACTGCCTCTCTTTTCTATCTCTCTTGCTTTCTTTCTCTCCCTCTCTCTTTTTCCCTCTGACCCGCTTTCCCTCTCTCTTAGTATCTCTTTCTATGTCGCTCTCTCTATCTTTTGCTTTCTCTCTCTCTTTCCGCTTTTCTCTCTCGCTTTCTCTCTCTCTCCTTCTTTGTCTTTCTCTTTCTCTCTCTCTGTCTCTTGCTTTCTCTCTCCCCCTCTCTCTTA
Source organism: Euprymna scolopes (assembly GCF_053919585.1). Taxonomy (NCBI): domain Eukaryota; kingdom Metazoa; phylum Mollusca; class Cephalopoda; order Sepiida; family Sepiolidae; genus Euprymna; species Euprymna scolopes. Next base: position 15,977,079 of record NC_136516.1, read on the forward strand.
GCAATCCTACCTCGTTTTATTTTGTATCTTTTATTATTTTTTTAAGTATTTATCTCGACGCATTTATAAAGTATGTAGAATATTTCTTAAATCAAGCATTATTTTCCCTAATTTGTGAGCCAATTCATTATTGGTGAACATAAACAGTTAGGATATCAACTAAAGTGATCGAAAGAAAACACAGGGTTAAACGATGAACGTAAAGCCTCCTATGTTTTAACACATAAAATCGAAGAGCTACAAAAACAGGAGTAGTACCATTAAAATAAGCAACCTTTTGTGCTCCATAATTTATTTTTCTACATAGTCACAACAATTCTCAATACATTTTTGCCAGCGATTAACGAAGACTGTGCATGGGAATCCGGAGCGCACTTTGTCATACGAAGGTTGTTTCAAAAGTAAAACCTCTTATTGTTTTAACTCAAAATTTGAAGAGCTATGTAGATGGGAGTTTTACCATTTAAACAAGCGACCTTTCATGCCCCATAATTCATTTTATTTTACATAGTCACCAGCATTCTCAATACACTTTTGCCAGCGATGAACGATGGCTGTGCATTAGCGTCCTCAGCGCGCTTTCTCATGCGAGGGTCGTTCCAAAACTAGTGCTTCCTATTTTTTAATTAAGAAAGTTGAAGAGCTACGAAGGCAGTAGTGGTACCATTAAAACTAGCGACATTTCGTGCTCCAGAATTTATTTTTCTACATAGTCACAACTATACTCAATTGAGTTTTGCCAGAAATTCAATGACACATCTTTGCTTCTGGCGCATGTCCATGACAGGGATTGTTTCATTAGAGTCTCACACCGTCAGTATGTGCAACAGAGATAAAACTTTCAGGCCATGAATGTATAAGTTAGGTCATTATAACAACGCAATTTGCAATCCCGTCTGATCCATTCGGGTGGAATAAAAAATAGGAGGAATTACTTTTGGGGTGCCTTTCGTAGGTTTCCAAAAACATTTTTATGTTTATAATTATATCTAAAAAAATGTTTTATATTGACATATCGATCATTGTAAAACGTAATTAATGATACCAAATTTATTTTGATTTTAGAATTAATTTAAGAAGAGCGGAAAGTTACTTTGGATTCCCTTTTTTTATTTTTACTTATTTTTTTTTTAATATATATACTTTTTTTCATCTGCTTTTGTTTCACCCCAAACAAGGCACAGTTCCACTTGTAATGTTGTAACCCTTTGCCCGTGATTATTGCGTAGTATCTGTGTTAACTCTGGCAGGCAGAGCTAAGGGTCAAAACATTATTATTATTAGTGAAGTCGGGTCGCTGGATCGATTATTATGATTAGACAGATAAAAAAATAGATTGGAAAAAAATGATTGACTGCTGAAATAATAAAGAACTACAAAAAGAACATAATTTTAGGTTTGGATAAACAAATAATCAGATTTATGTTACGTCAGCGGTTGGGATCTTAGACACGTGATGAGATGTAGATTTGGGGAGATTCGAGAGTCGTTAGCTGAACATCAGAGAGAACGGACGACTCAAGGGGAAGTTGGTCTCTTCATGACGCAGGGAGCGGCGTTTCCTCAGCCAGCCAAGATGTAAAGACGTTGTAATCTCTGAAGATGCCGGCCGGAATTATGAAAATAAATGTTCGTAAATAATCCAGGTATGTGTTGTGTTATTTACAAACAGAACTGTTTGTCTACAACTGTTTCGATACGTCCACGTCAATAGTTTCCTGTTAGAACTGTTGCATTAATGTTAAAATATACACACAAGACGATCAACTAAATGATACGACGTACATACATACAAGCATTTACACATACATGAATGTACAGATAAAATGATAGAAGGCTCCTATCGCTTTTGAAATGTGTACACAACTGGCCAACTATTAGATGGTCTGCAATAGAAAAAGAAAACCGGTTTTCATCAAACGGAAATGGAATCATGTCGTGTTTTCTAGGGCAACAATTTCATCGTTTCACCCTGTAGTATGTTTTTTTATTCGTTTTCTTACTTCCTTACATTAAGTGGCTTCAGCTAATGTTCTATCATGATTTATTTTATGAGAGTACAAAGTGAAGCTTTATAGTCGCTCCAGACAAAGTATGAAGCCACTTGATATAAGGAACTAAAAAGCAGGTTATATATCGGAAAATTCTATAGGACCCCGTGCGTTGGTGGTCAAACTATCTAATCAACATAGGGTTAAACTATGAGGGTTATTCTAAAAATGAAAGCTCGTGAGTTTTTAACTCACTAAATTGAAGAGGTACGAAGCCAGGAGTAGTACCATTAAAATAAGTGACCTTTCGTGTTCCATAATTTATTTTTATACATACCATTTGGAAGAATAATCGTATGACAAAGCGCGCTCAGCATAGCCATCGTTTTAATGGTGCCTCTCGTATTCCTAAACTCGAATTGCTTTTGGCCTTGATAAGCGGTGACTCGTAAAACAGTTCTTTTTTTTTAAATTCAAGTAGAGTAGTAAGTGGAGATTGATGTTTGCTTTCGGAAATTTTGCTGCACTCGATTTACCTCATTTTATCCATGAGCGATGTTTCCGAGAAATAGGAGAAGAATTTCAGTTTCCTGGGTTTATCCATATAAAATCTGTCGTGGCACTTTATCTTTTTTAGCTCCTTACATCATGGCTCCTTGTCTTGTCTGGAGCGATTTATTATTATTATTATTATTATTATTATTATTATTATTATTATTATTATTATCAGTATTAGTAGTAGTAGTATTAGTAGTAGTAGTATTAGTAGTAGTAGTAGTATTTATTTATCGATTATATCTATACTCCCATAATTTTTATTTTCTTTTTGCGTATTGATACTCATCTTAAAAACCCTTTTTCTATTTATTTAAGTATTTATTTGCTTCCCCACGAAAGCAAATGTGACAAAAGGTCGTTTGTAATGTTAGGGACCGACCAGCTCCCCTAAAACAGTATCCAAAAATAGTAATTGTCTCAGTATAAAGGATTTTCACTACACTGACAAGGACCAATTACTTAAGTGAGGTATCAGAACAGATATTACACTTTGAGCTATCAATTTTTTTTATTTACGTAAAAATATAAACAAAAATACAAAGAACAATGGAAAAAAAAATTTAGGCACAAGACCAACTCAAAAAAGGGAGATGGTGATGTTGTTTGGTCAATCTCTTTTCTCTAGAACTTAAACAAAAAATTATCTTAGCTAACATCTTCTTTTACCATAATACCGCGTTCACCCTTCCGTACTGTAGGGGGGGGCCTACTTAAACCTAATTTAAAAACATTTCTTATTTACATGTAAAAATAAAGAAAAAAGTTAAGTCTAAGAAAGAAAAACAATCTATTTTTCTATTTATTTAAAAAGAAAATACAACCTTGTTATATATGGGTCGTGGAATTGCATTCAATTGCAAAAGAGTTAGGTAATTTGCATATTCTTTTAAACATTCATTTTAATTAATTCCCTGTTAGTTTTTTTTTTCGATTTTCTTATGGGATGGTCATCTTTAGTTAAATATTACGTGTAATTATATTCATGCAGATATTCTACATGATTTATACTTGCGTAATATTTGCGTAAAAAGCTTATAGTAAACACAAACCTCTTTCTCTCTATATATTTATGCATGCGTATATATATATTTGTTTAAAAATTTGCTTACCAAACTCCTCTGTAAGGTTTTGGGCTACAGACATGAAACTTAATATATAGAACTTTTTGTTTGAGTTTTAGCCGGGGAAAATCGGTGCAAAAGTACGAAAATAAAAAAAAATAGAATTTTCCAGGTAAAGATCGAACGACAGCTTTACGAATATGCATGCGTTACGTAATAGGTATTGGTTCATGTTTTCATTTTTATCCTTGCGGCAAACATGTCTTCATAGCTAAAGCATTAACGTCAAAGGAAAAAGTAAATCGTAAGCTAAACGTTTTGGTTTCGATTCTCGGTGGTGGCGCACGAGTCATTATTTTTAACTATTGGAATCATTACTATATATTGAGTTTAATATAATATAATGATATTTTTATTTTTATCTTTCTATCCTTCTTTCATACATTCTAAAATTTGTTCTACCCTTTTTCAGCTAAAACAAGTCATATTGTCACTTGGAACGTAAGCGGCTGCTATTTGGGATCATGTTTAATAGGGAACTGTGGGGGAGTTGAGCTGCGAGATGTATATTGATATCACATTTGAACTTGGGTGGGCTATTACATACAGGGAAGTAGGAAACAGAGAAGGAAGTCCAAAGTCTAGCAGTGTAAATGGGGGAAAAAACTAGCGTAGAAGGCTTTCTGACATCATAACGGTGAAGGGGTGGGATTTTTGCTTTTACACTTTCTTTCTCCACTTGTCACTGGTATTTAACAACACCGAATCAGGAGTGGTGCTTTTTTTTTAATTCCATGTTAACCCCAAAAAGGCGCAGTCCCACTTTGATGTAGCTGGCTACTATCGGGGACATAAGTTGTATGGATACTACGTAGGGAGTTGAGCAGCAAGATTTCCGTTCACATTACACTTGAACTTTTGTTGTTATACTTGTGAGTACAGTTGGGAAAGCAGCTCTGGGGAGAAACTATTAGAGTAGAAGGCTTTCTTACATATAGAGATCTCTATTGTGTAGGGGTGGGATTTTGCTGCTTATTGTGTTTGTTGGGGGTATTTACGTCGAGGGCTTATAGTTCGTTGGAGCATTCACCAGTAAAATACTTGTAAAACAGGCAGAAGGATGCAACATTTCGTCGATGGGACAGAGGTTGAAGCCTAGATGACAGTTCAGGTTGGCAACTCTCTTTTGAACCCTGTCCAGAAGCGAGAGACTAGTAGCAGATGCATAAGCCCAAATGTGACAACAATACTCCATGCAAGGGCGAATGGCGGCCTTGTAGAGATACAGGATACTTTCAGGCGTAAGTAGCTTTCTAACACGGTAGAGAGAGAGCCCACCTTCTTCGCAGCAGCCTTGGCAATGCACTCAATGTATCTGTTCCAGCTCATGTTCCCTGTGAACGTTGGTTGGAGATTGGAACTTCTAGGTGCTCTATATGCTCTCTGCTTATCTTCGCATTGTTTCTGGACTTCTCTTTGCCACTGGTCTCAAACAGTGCCGATTCAGGAGGGATGTGGTTAGCGATTGCGCAACGCTTGCCTTAAAATTAAAAGCACAGGTGCCCCTACAGGGGAGATATCCTTTGTGTTTCGGGACTGAACAGAGGCATCGAATATTCCTCTCTCTACTTGGTGGTATCATATTGGTTAAATGAAATCATTTTCAATTAGCGTTGAGATAGTGTTTTCCGTTCAAAGCGTATCACAGGCAAAATAAACAAATAGATGATATCTACGCTTAAATTATGTGTTCGCGAATTAATTATTCGCGATTAATTGAAGATGTGGACGATTTACGCGAATGCACCAGTCCACAATCCCATCCTTGTCAAAGACTATTTGATCAAGATACGTAGTAAGACAGTTTATCGTTCTTAATCCCTGTAACTTTCGGTTATTCCCTAAGCTCAAGGAAAACCTTAGAGGCTGTCACCGGAAAAAGGGGAGGCAACGATCCCGGAAAGTGGACCGTCTAGGACTACCCAGAACTGTATCACAGCCCTACAGATACAAGGTCATTACCTACTCAAAAATGGTCAAACTGCTAGACTATGTCCAGGAAGAATCCTCGACTGGTATAAATATTCCATTTCGTCGTGACCTTCGGCCTAAGATCACAGTGTTGTATCTGTTCTAGTGTTACACTTAAGTTTATTTGTCCGTAGTCAATGGAAGGGACACATTTTTTACTAAGGCAATTTTTTTTGCCTACTTCTAGAGTGCCCTTTTTGGGGAGCTGGTTTTCCGCCCACATTAAAAGCGACCTTGTTTCACATTTTGCTTCCCTGGGCAAGCAAATAAGTACTAATGTTTCGTATTGTTTATGAACCCGCCCTAGGATGGGTAACTGAGCTAGTCTAAGTACGGCTACTTTCTGTGTAGTTTTTTTTTAACTGCAATAGACAAGTTATAGACTTAGGAGATCGAGTTAGAATTAAATGTGCTGTATGAGAGGGTATCAGTAGAGATTATGTCGTTAATCCATTGTGAGTCGAGAAGAAGGGGAGCATGGCGGTGGGTCAAGGAGGAAGAGGAAAAAAGGATCGAGGAGGTCATGAAGAGTTATTTTATATCCACGGTTGGTTGCGCTTGTAATTGCTTTGCACTTGGGATACCATCCACAATTGGGTGGGTTTTTTTTTCCAGCTCCAACCCTCTCTGTCGTATCGTTTTCGTATTAGCACTGAACCCGATATTGCCCCCCTGACTAGGCATATTTTGGTACGATCAGTACCTTGGGGAGCGAATCTCTTTCTTTTTTTTTTCTTTCGTAAACTCACCGCAAAGGGCGATCTTGTATCTTGCTACTCGAGTACTTCATTATTCAATAAGAAAGAAAAAAAAAAAGAAAGAAAATAACAACAAAAAGAAAAACAAATAAAACCTACAGACACAATTCAATACGCAGTCATACACATGGAATAAAAAAAAAAAGCATGAAAAAAGGGGGGGGGAAGAACAGAAAACTTAAACCGGAAGTCATCCGCGAAATTTGCAAGACACATTATCTCGACAAACACAGAACTGACTAACAAAAAATAAACTATAAGAAAAGAAATGAAACAGGGGACCTTTAAAAATGATGAAGGGGTGCCCCGCTTTTAAAATAGAACTTGCAGAGAAACGACGGAAATAGAAAAAACATGAATATATTTTTAGGATTTTAGGATGCATTAATGCCTTACCTTAATTTGCTAGAGATTGTTACAAACGACTGGGAAGTTCAAATTGCGGATCCAAATAAACGGAGAAAAATAATCACAGAAGGATGCAGAAAATTTGAGGTAAATTGAATCTTGCTCTTAGAAATCATGATGAATCCGAAACTTCTGTCGAAGTGCAACAAGAACTGAAATGCACAATCTGTGGCACAATTTATTTTTTTTTACATGGTGGTCACCACTTGTCAAGGCCCGTAGGCCACTCGGGGATAAGGGTTATTGTGTGTACAGTAATCAATGGGATAGTATCGTAGTAATCGTTAGTATTGGAGATTTTATAAAGTGTCTTACTTAAGAGAACGGTTCATCAGGAATTTGTTTATGTTGGACTTGAAGACAGCCAAGTTGTAGTCAGGTGGGAAACAGGCAAACGGAAGAGCGTTCCACAGGCGTGCACTTCTAAGAAAGAAACTTTGTTCATGGAATCTACGTTTTGATTTCGGCACAGATAAAGAATGGGGAAGATTATTGACAGTGGTCTCAGCTAGATGTGTATTTATCGTGAAAGATGGGCGAGGGGAACCATAGATTGGAGTTCAGACGGGCACTTGCCATGGAAATAACGATAAAGCAAAGACAGGCTCGCAACGTCTCTTCTGTGGGAGAGAGGTTGCAGGGAAGAGAAAAGGGTATCCCCTACTAAGCTACGAAGTCTATTTTGTACTCTGTCAAGGCAGGATAGGCTGTTTTTAGCAGCTCCTGCCCAGATGTGGCAGCAGTACTCCATCCTTTGACGTACTTGGCTTTTATATAGATAGAGAATTTCCTCTGTCTAAAGCTGGTTTAGAAAACTATGTGAGGTAACACAATGCCAGGCATACCCAACAATTTTATGGGGCTGTATTGCTTTCCAGACTACACAAGTATTGCAGTAATATCTCTGGTTTCGTCTCTGATTCAGCAAGCGTTTTGACAAAACTCTCAAAGCTGCATAATAAAGTCCTACCACAAACAACACCAAATACTGGCAAGTTCTGTTATCTCTGTGAACAATTTTGCAAGAATGTAGTTGGTTTGAAGAGCCATGTACGTGCGCATGGACGCCTTATATCAATCTGAAGAGATGACAAGCTTCTACCAAGAAGTAACAATTATATATATATATATATATATATATATATATATATATATATATATATATATATTACGATCATCGTCTTATATACATACATATATATATATATATATATATATATATATATATATATATATATATATATATATATATAAGACGATGATCGTAAGAATCGGAAATTAAAAAAATCTGAACTTTTAAGGAATCGGAAAACATCTATATGTTAATACGATAGCGCGTGTGTTATTTTCTGTGTCACGCTTGTATCCGGGTTGTTTAATTGTGATGTACTTCCATATCTTGTAATAAATATTTTTACCCAGAACTTTTCATAAGTTTTGTTTTCGGTTTCGATTGTAGCTGATGGCACTCAAGTCATCTATATTTGTTATAAATAATTTCATCAGGAATTCTTCATAAGTTTTGGTTTCGAATATGGCTGAAGGAACTGAAGTAATATATATATATATATATATATATATATATATATATATATATATATATATATATAGTTTTTGTTTCGGTTTCGATTCAAGCTAATGCACCCAAGTCATGGATATATAATTTTTTTATTTTTGAAATCTCAACTTTATAATATGTAGAAATCGATAGGACATTAACTCTATATTAATATATACGAAATTTGCAAGAATTAAAATATAATCAAGCGTACTTTACGACCGGGCTAACCCGGACGTCCCTGCCAGTTTAGCTAAATACTTTTGCAATTTTAACAAAATGACTACAAATATATCAGAGTGTCTCCATTTACGCTCAACATCTGCCGAATGCTAACATCATTATATTGCATATGAATGAGTCGCCAGTGGAATTTCCACGGGCCCCGCTAGTTAGTGCTTATTTTTCGATGCTAAAAATGATGCATTTATTTATAATTTTTTTTGTTTTATTTTGTTGAACACTGAATTTTTCATTGCGACTACTTAAGATAAAATAATAAACGTTTATTGATCTTACAATGAAATTAAAATCTATAGATCATTTTCATAATTATGTGAATTGCGTTTGCGAAAATATATGCATATAATACGTGATGTTTGGCGGTAATCTGAAAAGAAAATTATTACAAACAAGTCTACAACTACATGTTAAGAGATTTTAAAAGAATCGGAATCGGTAATTGTATCGGAATCGGAAATAATATTTAAATAATCCCATCACAAATATATATATATATATATATATATTTAGTAATGTGATTGATAATTTAAAAATCAAATTATAATTAAATTAAAAATCCGTTTCATAAGAAGGAACAACAACAAAATCAATAATTTGTACGATCGTTTCGGAAAACAGTGTTTTTATTGTGGTAGACATCAAGTTACGGACAATAATTATTACATATAGTTTTTTTTAATAAACAAGGTTTCCTCGTCAGCAAATATTGTGAAGGGTTTTTATTAAATGTTAAAGACACCATAAATAAACATAGCATTAAAAGTAAGGCAGATGTATCTGCTCAACAACGTAGACTCTAAAATCTAACTGCTACCTTTTCAACATAGGCAGAAGATAATAAAGAAGAGTCAGTAAATGATGCCTCCGATCACGATAAGGAATAATTTTTAATTTAATTATAATTTGATTTTTAAATTATCAATCACATTACTAAATATTAAATTAGCTCTAGGATATTTACCTATCGAGCTTATTATATATCTAAATTACAACGAGCACTTTTTCTTTCCTGTATTTTAATTAAACTAGTAATTTTACTATTACATTAAAATACACTCTGCTCTTTAGACTATTGTTCTAATCTCCTTTAAATTATATATATATATATATATATATATATATATATTTCTGTGGGAATTTTTTAATTCACTAATATTGCCCTTTTTATATATACCAATCCGTATTTAAGAAGCTCCATGTAATTTTAGAGCGTATAATGAATGAAGAACAAAAGTCTATATTCCAAATTTCATGATATTGACCATCTTGCAATTTATTTCATCAATTCAGATGACATTCACAATTCCCAAGTGAATGTGAAGGCGTATTACCACCGACCTGCCCGAATATTGTTCGGCACACCCGTAACCACTACACTATCACCACTATACTTGGGCAGAGGTGTAACTAGTGTGTGGGTCGTTAAGCGGGAGTGTGTAAACAGGAAAAAAACCACAAGCTAAAAAGGGACTTCCATGCCCACAAATTTATTCTATCGCATTTGATGGAGTTACAGGGGCGTGATTCACGTTTTAGTTGTGGGCAAAGAAATGCAGTAATTAAAGCAAGAATTTATCGTCAGTAACAGAACGTTTAAATACCTCTATGTAAAAACTAAAAACAAAAAAAAAGCAAAAAACAAAAAAGCAAAATAAAAAAAAAACAGGGTTCAACCCTTTTTTTTAAGGATCGGAAAGGAGTGATGTCTCGTCATGCGAATATACGCCCTCATACAAAAAACCGCAAAAAATCGCAAAATAAAAATTGAATATATCACCCGCGATATAAAATAACTGCCATTTCCTTATTACATTTTTTTATGCGTCTTTTTTTTTACATAGGCATCACCACTTATCAAGGCCCAGAAGCCACTCGAGGATGACGGTTAAAGGGTTTACAGTAGTCAATTGGACAATATAGTAATCGTTAGTAATGGAAATTCATTAAATTTGTTAACTTAAGCGGAACGGCTCATCAAGAACTTGTTTACGTTAGACTTGAAGACAACCATATTGTAGTCAGCAGACAAACAGAAGGCAGTTTCGCAGGCAGTCCTAAGAAAGAGACTTTGTTCATGGAATCTACGTTTAGGTTTAGGCACATATGACATTCTAATCGGAAATTTGGGAAGCGTTCGAATATAAATTATAAAACGCTTTAGATATCAATCAAAAACAGTTAGAAAGCCAATTAAAAAGTTTGAATGCTAATTAAGAAGAGTTTGAATGTCAATTTGAAAGAGTTTAAATATCTAATAAAAAAGCTTGAATATACATTAGAAAGAGTTTGAATATCAATTAAAAAAAAGCTTGAATGCTAATAGGAAAAGGCTTGACTATCAATTAGAAAGAGTTTGAATATCAATAAGAACAAACTTAAATATCGATTCGAATGAGTTTTTAAATCAATTAGAAGTTTGAATATCAATTAGAAGTTTGAGTATCAATTAGAAAAAGCCTGAATGTCAATTAAAAGAGCTTGAATGTCAATTAAAAGAGCTTGAATGTCAATTAAAAAGAGTTTGAATATCAGTTAAAAAAAGTTGGAATGCCAATTAGATTAGTCATTTAGAAAGAGTTTGAATATCAATAGAATATGGTTTGAATGTCTATTAGAAAGAGTTCGAATATCAATTAGAATTAGTTTTTAATATTGTTATGGCTCTGAATTAGGCACAATAAAAACAAAACAACAGTGTAAGACACGATGTGCATACCACCGAGCACGCGAGATTAACTCCGGAACTGGAGCCTTTCTTGGATCGTTAAGCGTTCCGGTATATATGAACGGTGGCTGAATCCATTCAGAAGTCGGTTTCTCCACAACACCTCTCTCCCAAGCTGATTTCTCCAGGTGTGAAGTATTTTTTTTTTCTTTTTGGGACAGACCAGCAAGGGGTCGATGCAGTTTCTCTTTCTAACGGAGCGTTTTGGTTCTGGCATGATTTGTGGAAGTTTTATGTCAAAAACGTCATATATTGCCTCGATCGCCTCTACGCCTTCCTGTAGTGGTTCTGCTTGATTCCCGGGGTCGTGTTTCCTTATTTAGCTCAGGTGCCTTTTACGTTCGAATTGTAAGCCCTGAATGATGTATGTGACATAGCCGATTCTTTGTGAGATCATACCCTGTTCCCAAAAGGAAAAGTTGTTCTTGAAATGTTTAAAATAGACTTTATTGCCGAGGTTAAATAGTTTTGTTGGTAGAGGTTAGGGTTAGGGTTGCATTGCGTGTTTGAGCAGGAGTTTATCAAAAACTGATTCGATTTTTCTTGATTTTTTCGCCCAAACATGATTTCAGCTGGAGATCTTGCATCTGTCATGTTAGGATTTTTCGTGATTCTATAAACTTAAATAAATTTTTTCGATCTGAGAATGATTTTCCTCGCTGGAAATAGGGTCCGGGATGCGAAAGCGATTGGCTGTTTTGAGCCATCCGGCAACCTATGTAACATGCATGCGCCAATACCCTACTGGTTAGCGTCGCTAGCCAATATCATATCCAAATCCGGGTTAAAATGAGATAGGAGCAGTTTTAAGGTAAGTTTTTTTTATTGCAATAATGTCTGGCAATTCAATGTCCATTTCCAAGGTTTATCCTTCTTTAGTAATTGGTTAAGTGGTGCGTGTTTTTGTGCATTTTGGGGATAAATCTTTGGTAATAATTTGCCTAAAAATCTTTGGTAATAATTTGCCTAAAAATCTTTGGTGATAATTTGCCTAAAAATCTTTGGTAATAATTTGCCTAAAAATCTTTGCAGTTGTGCTATGTTCTTCTGTGCCGGCATCTTTCTAATAGCGGTCATTCTGTTCGGATCTGGCCTTCTGCCATCTTTATGAATGATATGTCCTAAATACTTGATTTTTTGTAAGAAGAATTCACACTTGTCTTCTTTGACCTTAAACCCATAATTTTGTATTCGATTGAATATTTGTTTTATATGGTTTGCATGTTCCACCTTGCTTATTCTCGCTATAATGATGTCATCTAAATATGCGATCACGGTGTCAAGCTCACCCAGCATGGTATTCATGATCTGGGTGAATATAGCAGGCGCTACCTTGACCCCAAACGTGAGCCTTTTGTATCTGTACAAACCCCGATGGGTTTTAATACAGAGGAGGTTAGCGCTTTTTTCGTTTAGAGGAATTTGTAAATAAGCATTGCTCAGATCGATCTTAGAAAAAACTTGCCGCCATTTAATTTTGTGAACACTTCTTCTGGGCTGGGTAATGGATAGTGGGTCTTTAAGCGCACCATTGAGTCCGGTTGAGAAATCGGCGCGAACGCGGATTACCGGACTTTTTTTTTTACGTAGACTGCCGGAGCAGCCCACTCACTGTATTCAATTTTAAATAATATACCGGTATTCTCCAAATTGTCCAGTTCCTGATTTATCTTGTTCAGTGATGCGAAAGGGAGATTGCGATTTTTTTTAAAAAACCGGTTTCAGCTTAAAATCCGCGGCCATTTCTATTCATCTCCCAAGGCCGGAAGTGAATACATCTGAGTATTTCTCCATTAAAGTTAGTTTCTTAGTTTTCGCTGGACAGACTTTTATTTGTTTTGCGAAATGTGGAGATAGATAAGTCCCACAGGTCAAACTTATCCATCCAATCAGAGCCGAACAGTTTTCAATATTTTTAATGCACATGCAATAAGTAATGCACACCCCTCGTATTTTGAGCTTTTTAGTTTTCCCACCTAGGAGGCGTTGGTAATTAATTCAACCTCAAAATTAATTTTAGTGATTTTGTCGTTTTATGGGTTTTTAACATAGTAGGTTTTCGTAATTTCTTCAACGTTTTGAAGTTTATCGCATCTTTTTATTATTATTATTTCCACTTTTTGCCAATCCTCAGTCAATTTTTGCAGTGTGAAGTTCGGTTTGTTTTCTAACTTCGTTAGAACTCTGCGCCTGATTTCTGCATCTTTTCCTGGGGTAAAAATTGTGCAAAAACAAGGCATTTAAAATTGTCTGCTGTTAATTCCGACAACGTGAAGTCATCTCAATGTTGACTACCGCTGCGTACGTGGCAAAGTCATCATTATCGTCTTTGATCACATTTAAACCTTTCCATCTCTTATGGGCAAGACACGTTCTGGGGAAGAATAGTTCTGTTAGAAGATTTACCGTCTCGTTGAACGATAACTCTGCGATTTTCCGTGGCAAGATGAAGTCCACGAATTTGTCGTGTTCAGTCATTTCAAGCTTACGTATTTTGAAAAAAAAGCTGAATCATTTCCCGCGTGCGCGTTACTTTTCAAAATTTGTGTCATTTGTTACTCTATCCGTTGTTGGCACTCGGACGATTGTTTTTGATGCACCATTGATTGTTTTTGATGTTCCATTGATTGTTTTTGATGTTCCATTAAGTATTTTTGATGTTCCATTGATTGTTTTTGATGTTCCATTGATTGTTTTTGATGTTCCATTAAGTATTTTTGATGTTCCATTGATTGTTTTTGATGTTCCATTGATTGTTTTTGATGTTCCATTGATTGTTTTTGATGTTCCATTGATTGTTTTTGATGTTCCATTAAGTATTTTTGATGTTCCATTGATTGTTTTTAATGTTCCATTGATTGTTTTTGATATTCCATTGATTGTTTTTGATGTTTCTTTAATTTGACTTGTTGTTCCTCTAGCTTTTGTTGATGGTATGCAATCATTTCCTGTTTTTCTTCCAATTTCTCCAACAAGTATTTTTGCATCTTTTGTTCAAGTTGCTTCTTTTTTGTTCAATTTGCAGTTTCGTTAACTAAGTCAAAGCAGACCTTAATTCCTCCATCTTGTCTGGTTGGTTAGTTCAGAGAGAAAAAAAAAGTACGGCTTTAGTCTTTTTTGTCTCGTCTGTCAGGAAACAGAATTTTGTAGTTCGTCCCTTCCTATTTAATACCAGGCGGGAAATAATGATTATTTCCACATTATTTGAAACAGTTGGGAAAAATACGTTGCAAAATAAAATGTTCGTTGCCCGTAACAATTTAAAAACGTTTGCGTTTTCTTCCTTTGGCCAAAAAGGAAACAGAGCTATTAAAAAAATGTTAACCTCGTGTTTATCTTTCATGTTACCGTTTAACCGACACAAATATAAATGCTTTCAAAGGTAAAAATTTGTATTTGTTCCTTTAGCGTAAAAAACGTTGAACAAAGAAAACAGTAAAAAAAAAAAAAAAAAATTATGTATATTTTTTCCAGGGAAAAAAACAATATAGTAAAGATTGTTTTCTTTTTAGTCATGCAGAGAGAACAACAGCGACAATTTTTTTAACACTCAACACAATAACAGGATTAAGATGTAAATCTTTTTCTTTTAGAGCTTTTGAAATGTACTTTTCCGGTAGGATGGACCGACACAATTTGTTTTTCGCGAAAAGAATTTATTTTACGTTTTTCGTCTCATGCTTATCCGGTTCTGAAATTTATTTATTATTATTTTTTTTTAATTCGGAAATTGGGTTTTACCCGGTTATTTTTTAAAAGTCAATTAACAGAGTTATTTTTTTTCTTTGGGGTTGCCGCAAGAAAAATTCTTCCTCGAATCTTCCTATTGCCAGTGTTATGGGTAAACTGGTTTATTAAATTCCCTTTTTTATGAGTTTTCGAATCCTCTATGACCAGTGTTATGGAAACAATGGTTTATTGAATTCCCTTTTCTTTCGTAAGTTTTCGAATCCTTCTGTCGGTAGTGCTATGAAAACACTGGTTTATTGCCGTTGGACTGGTAAGGCAGTAGGGTTTTGGCGTGAGTGCGTTTCTCGAATATTTTTGTCGCCAGTATTATGGCTTTGAATTAGCCACAATAAAAACAAAACGTTTATTAATAAAAGACAAACAAAGCGTTACAAAATGAGAAGAGTGTTTTGCATTTCACCGAGCACGTGAAGTTAACCCAGGAACTAGAGCCCTTTCTGAGATCGTTAAATGTTCTGGTATTTATAGACGGTGGTTGAGACCATTCAGAGGGTTGTACTCGCACAACAAATATATATTAGAACGAGTTTGAATATCAATTAGAGAGAATTTGAATAGGTAGTAGAAAAAGTTTCAATACCAATCAAGGAAGGTTTCAATATCAATTAGAAAAAATTTCCGAATGTCAGTTAGAAAGATTTTAAATATCAGTTAGAGTTTCAATGCAAATAAGGAAAAATTTAAATACTAATTAGGAAGAGGTTCAATGTCATTTATAAAAAGTTTAAATATTTATTAGAAAAAGTTTGAATATAAATTATAATAAGGTTGAATATCAATTAGAAAGAGTTTTAATGTTATTTAGAACGAGTTTGAATGTAAATTAGAAAATGTTTGACGCCAATTAGAAAAAGTTTCAATGCTAATCAGAAAAAGTTTGAATGCCAACTAGATAGGGCTTGGATGTCAATTATAATAAGTCTGAATATCAATTAAAACGAGTTTAAATATCATTTAAAACTGTTACAATGGTAATTAGAAAAAGTTTTAATATTAATTAGAAAGAGTTAAAATGCAAATTAGAAAAAAAACTCAATGCAATAAAAAACGATCTGAATATTAATTAGAAAGAGTCGTGGTATAAATTAGAAAAACTTTTTATGTCAATTGGAAAAAGTTTGAATATCAATTAGAAAGGGTTAGAATTCCAATCTGACAGAATTAAATATCAATTAGAAATAGTTTCAAAGTCAATTAGAAAAAGTTTGATTATCAATTTGAAAAAGTTTTAATGTATAATAGAAAATATTTTAATATCAATTAGAAAGAGTCCGAATATCAAATAAAAAGCGTGGATACAAATTTAAAAGATTATTATCAATTAAAAAAGTTTTAATGTTAATCAGAATAAGTATAACTAAAAAAGATTGCAATATCAAGTTGAAAAAATGTCTAGAATTAAATGAAATGTCAAAAGAACGTCAATTAGAAAACAGTTTGAATATCAATCAGAAAGATTTTCGATGCCAATTAGAAAAAGCGCGAAGATCCATTACAGGGATTTATAATGCCAATTAGAAACCGTTGTAATAGCATTTAGAAAGAGTTTGAATATCAATTAGAAAAAGTTTTAATATCAGATAAAAAAAGTTTGAATTGTAATTAGAAAAAGTTATAAAATCAATTAAAAAGAGTTTAAATATCAATTAGAAAGAATTTAAATATTAATTAGAAAGAGCTGAATATCAATTAAAAATTGTTTTAATGTGCATCAGAAAAAAGTTTGAATATCAATTTAAGTGAATTTTAATATTAATTAATCAGAGTTTGAAAAGTAATTAAATAAAGAGTTTTAATATCAATTAAAAAAAGCTATAATTCAAATGACAAAGAGTTTGAATGTCAATTAAAACAGTTGAATGTTAATTAGAAAGAGTTTGAATATCATTTAGAAAGAATTTGAATGCCAATTAGTACCAGTTTAAATGTTAATTAGAAAGATTTTCAATCTCAATTAGAGAGAGAGTTTGAATCTTAATTTGAAAGAATTTGAATACTAATGGGTAAAGTTTAAATATCAATTCGCAAAATTTTAATTAAAATTAAAGAGTTGTAATATGAGTTTGAGAAAGTTTGAATGTTAATTAGAAAGAGTTTGAATGAAAATGATTTTAATGTAAATTAGGAAGAGGTTAATGTTGATAATAAATAATTTCAATATCAATTAGAAAGAGTTTAAATGATAATTAGAAAAAAGTTTAAATAGTAATTACACAAGTTTGAGTATCATTAAACAAGTTTGAATTTCAATTAGAAATAGTTGATTACCAATAAGAAAGAGTTTAATATTAATTAGAATGAGTTCTAATACCCTTTGAAAGAGTTTGAATGTCAATTAGAAAGAGTTGGACTGCTGAATTTGAATATGAATTAAAAGGAGTTTGGATTCGAAAGAGTTTAAATATTATTTAAAAAGAGTTTTAACTAGAAAATTTTTTAATGCCAATTAGGATTAAAGGGATTTAAATATCAATTAGAAAGAGTTTGAATGCCAGTTAGAAAGAGTTTGAACGTCAATTTAAAAAGGCTTTAATATCCATTTGAAAAAATTTGAATGCCGATTAGAAAGAATTTAATTATCAATTAGAAATAGTTTTAATATCTGTTAGAACCAGTTATAATATAAATTATAATATGTTTGGATATCAATTAGATAGAGTTTCAATATCAATTAAAAAGAAAGAATGTTATTTTGAAAGCCTTTGAAAGTCAAATAGCAAGACCTTAGAAGCCAATTCGCAAATCCTTCAATGCTAGTTAGAAAGACTTTGAATGTTAATTAGATAGGGGTTGAATATCAATTAGCATGTTTCTTAATATCAATTAGAATGAGTTTAAATATCAATTAAAAAGTGTTGAAATGGTAATTAGAAAACGTTTTAATATATATTAGAAAAAACTGTAATTAGAAAATATATAGATGGTAATGAAAAAAGGTTGAAATATCCATTAAACTGAGTTTGAATATCAATTAGAAAAAGTTTCAATTCCAATTAGAAAAAATTCGATTCTTAATTAGAAAGAGTTGTAGTCTCAATGAGAAAGATATAGAATGCTGATTAGAAATATCTTCAATATAAATAAAAATAAGTTCAAATGCCAATTAGAAATAAATGTAATATCAATTATAGAGAGTTTTAATGCCAATGAGAAACGGTTTGAATATGATTTAGAATGAGTTTGAATATCAATTAGAAAACGTTTTTATATTGATTAGACAGAATTTAAAAAAATTAAATAATATTTAGTAACATTTTGATGATCAATTAGGAAGAGTTTGAATGTCAGTTAGTAAGAGTTTGAATGCCAATTATTTAGAGTTTGAATGCCAGTTTGAAAGAGTTCCCATGCTAATTAGAATGAGTCTGAATATCTATTGGAAAGAGTGCTAATGTAAACTGGAAGAGTTTGAATATCAATTGGAATGTGCTTTAATATCAATTAGAAAGAGTTTGAATGCCAATTACAAAATGTTTTAATGTTAATTAGAAATATTTTGAATATCAATTAGAAAGAGACTGATTGTCAATTAGAAATAATTCTTAATATCAATTACAAAAAGTTTGAATGTTAATTAGAAGAGTTTGACTGCCATTACTGATCAGAGTTTTAATGCCTAATTAGAAGTTTTTTAATGCGTAACTCATTCGACCATGATATGTTTTAATTTGCTTTGGTTTGTGTCTTTTCATTTCTGTTATTAATTAATTTCATGTATTAAACAAGCAAGTTACATTAACTTCTTAATTTCTTATTAGTTTTTAGTATCAATTTTTTTTTCGTCAATCGTTTTTGTCTGTTCATTCCTTTGCTGTCCGCGATTTCTTTTGTTGCAAAGTCATTGTTCCAATATCATTATTTGCGGAATAATTCGGTCAACAAGCTCACGAGCCACGAGAGACACGGATAGGAGGAAAAAGGAAGGGGGGAAAACAATTGGTGTATACAGGATAGAAAAAATAAGAAAAAAAATAACTTTACACGAAGGATGTTTTGCAAAATGAAATATTGAAAGAAAGAAAGACGATAATGAACGCAAATGTAAGGAAATAAGTGACGCGTAGAAAATGAAGAAAGAAAGAAAGAAAAAGAAATAAAGCGCCGTACAAAGAGTGTAAAAAGAAAGAAAGAAAATAAGAAAAAGGTATAAAAAACAAAGAAAAAAGAAAGAAAGAAAGTGAGGGGAAAGAGAAAAGAAGTTAAAATAAAAGGTCGTATAATTAAAATAGATTGAAAAACGTAAGGACAAAAATAATGGACGTATAGAAAAAGAAAGAAAGAAAGAAAGAAAGAAAAAGGAAGCGGTGTGTATAACTCGTGGAAAAGGAAAAACAGAAGTTGCGTATAGAGAAAATAAAAAAGAAAGAAGAAAAAAAAATTAAACATGGAGAACGAAGAAAAAAAGAAAAAAATAACAAAGAAAAAAGGGGTACATATAAATCGTAAAAAACAAAGAAAAATAAAAAAGGCGGATAGAGAAAATACAAAGAAAAAAAGAATGGTATATACAGAAATTTAAATAAAGAAAAGAAAATTAAAATAAAAAAAAAGTTACACGAGAAAGAAAGAAATCAAAAAAGAAAGAAATCAAAAAAGAAAGAAAACAAAAAAGAAAGAAAACAAAAAAGAAAGAACAAAAAATATGCAATGCATAAAAATTCTAAAAAGAAAGAAAAAAATGATGTGGTATATATAGAAAAGATGAAAAGAAAAAAGAAAAGATGCATAGGAAAAATAAAAAGGAAAGAAAATAAGAAGAGGTATATGACAAAAAAAAAGAAAGAGACAAAGAAGAAACGAAGTAAAGGACGAAAAGGACGTTGGATCAAAAGATGACGCAGTAAAAAACGCGGGGAAAAACTGCAGTCATCGGAGATGTTTGTTTTGGAAAACACTAACGCAGGTGTTTATTAAAGATGACGTTAGCAAAAGAACAAATTACGTTAACTCATCGATACAAGATTTATCGGTGCTCGTCAGGTACGCTAAATATTCGAATGAACTAAGCATTGATCGAATTTCATGGTTTTTATATAATAATAATAATAATAATAATAATAATAATAATAATAATAATAATGACGATCATGATAATAACAACAATAATAAAAATAATAATAATAATAATAATAATAATAATAATAATAATAATAATAATAATAATAATAATAAGAAGAAGAAGAAGAAGAAGAAGAAGAAGAAGAAAGAAAACGACAATGTCAAACTTCTTTGGGGCATACGCATACAGACTGATAAGGTCTTTGAACACCCCAGACTTGACATAATGTTACTAGATCATTGATGTAGCTTGCCTTTTCGATACCAGCTGTGTGAAAACACCCAATGCATAATATTAGTCCTGATTTCAACGTCTCCTTAAAAGGGATGGAGTTCGTTCTCAGATGACTAACCCTCAATCCCGACTCCAAACCAAATGTCCACCATAAGAATTAGCTTGCTTTCTCAAGTTGCACAGATGCATCGAGACGTTGCACTTATAGCTTCTCCATAGCCCATTACCTTGCACAGATAGTCATATTTCCGACCGGCATTCCAGATCGAGAACACCAGCAAACTTCAGGTCTAGACTGATTCCTTACCACAGTACTGAGGATTGTGCGACTTATGCTCGTAGTTCACTTGTAAATACAGACCACCTAGTCGTATCAGTAGACATATTACTTAAATCGCAACCTCAAGGCTGTTGCTCAAAACAACAAGATGCTATAAAAGGGCTGACTGGAAGGCATCAGGGAACTCATCAGAGATATCCCATGGACCAATATATTTTCTCGTCCTGATTAAAAGTGTGCCAATTAGACAACCGGATGCTGCAAAGCAGGCATTGAAGCACATGTTCTCACACGGAAGTATTATGGCAAGCTCCACTATTCTCAAGGGTTCATTACTAGGGCTGTGACAACAGCATATTCTTTTCGTTGGTTTGACTCTTGAGTATATATCCGTTAATATCTTACATGTTCTTGCATGTTTTTATATAGACTAATGTGGTTCTCGGTTGATTAACTGTATCTAACTGTGTCGGATATATACTCGAGAGTCAAAAAATATAAAGAATATGCTGTTGTTACAGCCTTATTCATTACAGATTGTGCAGCTGTCATTGCACAAAGGCAGCATAGATTCCACCGGTTCATACCTCATAAGTCAATAGAAATGGACAAAATTTTATAGATGGTAGAAATCATTGTTAGAATAGACACATCCAAAAGAAGAAATGCTGAGATAACCAGATAGGAGAAGATAGGAACTCGTGATTTCTGGAAAATCTATAATAGTATAGTGAATAATGGGAAATCGGTAATTCGTCCACTATTCAGCAACCAGGAGGTCGCATATACGGCAATCAAGAAGGCAGAACTGCTTGCTAGGAAATTCGTCTCCAACTCCACCTTAGACCCAACAAACAACCCCCTCCCAAATTTCTCTATGCGGACCGAAACCACACTTGATGATCTGAAAATCAACTCTTCTCATGTCCTCGATATTATAAAACCTTAGACACCTTACAAGGCGTGTGTCACTGATACCATCCCTGCTACACTAATTAAGAAATGTTCAGCTGAGCTAGCCCCTGTACTTTCCAAACTCTACAACAAATGCCTTACTGAATTTTGCTTCCCAAATAGCTGGAAGATGGCCTCTGTATTACAAGTGTAGAAGAATTCTGGTAAACGGACTGACCGTCTCAATTATCGCCCAATAGTTCTCCTCCCCCCCCTCTTCATCAAAATCTTTTTAATTAATCAAGCACTAGTCCACCATCTCGCAAAACCTTATATTCTCTCTGACCGACAGTATGGATTTATCCAATATCGTTCTTCTGCAAATATTTTACGGCCATCTGAAAGCATGTATACCATGCACTTGATAAGTCGGGCAAAGCCATAATGTAACCTTTGATATACCCAAAGCCTTTGACAAAATCTAGCCTGAACGGCTCCTAATGAAAATTAAATCATACTATATAACTGAACGAATAATAAATATAATTAGAGCCTTTTTAAACAAGAGGACCGTTCATGTCGTTCTTGATCAACGTGCACCCAAACATCATAACATTAATGCGGGAATGTCTCAGGGATCGATCCTTGAATCACTATTATTACTGATATTTATAAATGACCTCACTGATAACATTGTGTTTGAGATAGACATATTTGCCAGTGGCACAACGATCTAGAACAAGCATGGAGGAAAAACGGATGTACACAGATCTTGGTCACTGGCAGAATCCTTGGAAAATGACCCCCAGACTATCGTGGAATGGGGCCGTAACGTTCAATGCTACTAAAACTAAGCTGCGCTCCTTTAACCATTACATGAAGCCTTCCCAACAAGCGATAGTCATGGCACTTAAAACCCCACATGAGAGTTTTTCTTTCAAACTCCTCGGTTTAACATTTACAGGAAATATGAATACATTGAGGATATTACGAATTCTGCTGTAAAGAAGGTGGGCTCCCTCTATCGTGCTAGAAGATTACTTATATCTGAGAGTATCCTGTACCTCGACAAAGCAACCATTCACCCACGCATGGAGTATTATTGCCACACCTGGGCTGGTGTATCTACCACTAGCCTCTCCCTCTTGGACAGGGCCTAAAGAAGAGTTTCCAATCTAATAGCCCCCACTTTGTTAACAAAGCTCCAGCCCCTGTACCATCGCCGCGATGTGACATATCTGTGCCTGTTTTACAAATATTTTAATGGAATGTTCTCTAATGCCTTCATCGTACTGGTGCCCCATTGAAGTACGTATCCTCGACGAACCCGCTTAGCAACAAAATCACACCCCTTCACTATAGATATCCCTAACTGTTGGAAAACCTTCTACTCTTATAGTCTCTTACCTCGGACAGCTAGATTTTGGAATTCCCTTCCTGCTACCTGCTACCATGAATGTACTTATATGCAGAAGTTTAAATGCATCGTACATGAACATCTTGTTATTCTCTCCTAAACAAGGTTACAAACAGTAGCTCCTTAGGTTCAAATGGCGGTGTACCATGTTTGGGGTATACGTGAGAATAAAATAAGAGCTTCAAAGATCAAGGGATTTCCTAATGATATTGATGGTCCTTACAATAATAATAATAATAATAATAATAATAATAATAATAATAACAACAACAACAACAACAGTTATAGAATTCTACAATTTTCTTAGAATTAAAATGAACTGTTTTGCAGCAAAAAAACGAACCATTTCCATATAAAAATACTTCTTATATCCAAACATGTTAAAGCTCTTTAACCATATGCAAAATAAAAGCTGACTTCCATTACTTCCAAATGCCAACGTTAACGCAAGAGCAATAATAATAATAATAATAATAATAATAATAATAATTCTGATTTCGCTTATGAACGTCTCTCTGGAAAGGGATGGGATTAATTTCCAGAGGATTTCCGTTAATCCCGGCTTCAAACCAGGAGCTTCAAAGATCAAGGGTTTTCCTAAGGATGTTGGTGGTACCTATACTTGCAGAGGTTTGAAGGCCGCCTAAAAAATCGGGAATTTGTAGTTTTTTCAATTGTCCTTCCAGACGACTTGATACTACTCCTAATGTACCAACTACGACCGGGATTATTTGTGTTTTAACCCCGTGTATATGCCTTATCTCCAAGGCCAATGGAGCATAATTGCTCCACTTCTCATTCTCCTTCTCTTTCACATTCCTGTCCCAGGGTACTGAGAAGTCTACAATCTGCCAGTTTTTTGAAACCTTGTTAATGACGAGCAAATCCGGATGATTATGTTCCAATTGCTTGGTCGTTATGACACTTTTGTCCCACCATACATCTACCTTGCCATCCTCACTTGTTCTCACTTCATCAGGCACCTCCTCAAACCATTTTCCAGCACGCTTCACCCCAACCCTCTTACACAGATAATAATAATAATAATAATAATAATAATAATGATAATGATAATGATAATGATGATAATAATAATAATAATAATAATAATAATAATAATAATAATGATGATGACGACAACAACAATAACAATAACAACTAGCGGGAAAATTCCACAGCGTTTCTTTCATATGTAATATGTATATAGGCATTCTGTGGACGTTCGGTGTAAATGGAGACGCCCTGATATTATTGTAGCTCTTTTTTTTTAAAAGCAGCAAAAGTATTTAACTAAGCTAGCAGGACTTAGCCTGGTCATAAAATAAACTTAAATGTGATTTAATTCATGCAGATTTTGTATATATTTTGTTTGTGCTCCGAAGTTTTTTTTCTACATAGTAAACACCATTCTCAATGCACTTGTGCCAGCCTCTTTTGATACCTCGGCCGTATATATATATATATATATATATATATATATATATATATATATATATATATATATATATATATATGTACATACATAACGATATCTAATGTAGCCAATAAATTGCAGAGACAGTTATTGTAATTTTTAAATTTTAACAGTTGTATATATATCCCCTTTCTGAGAATTCTACCTTCAAATTCCTCGGTCTAACATTTGCGGGCAATATGAACTGGAACAAATGTATAGAGGACATTGCAAAGGCTGCTGCAAAGAAGGTGATTTCCCTGTATCGAGAGTATCCTGTACCTTTACAAGGCGACCATTCGCCTATGCATGGAGTATTGTTGTCACATCTGGGCTGGTGAATCTACTACTAGTCTCTCCCTCTTAGATAAAGTCCCCCCAAAAAGAGTTGTCAATCTAATCCGTTCCACTTCTTCTAAGCTCCAGCCCCTGTCTCATCACCGCAATGTTGCATCACTGTGCCTGTTTTAGAAATATTTTAAAAGAATGCGTTCTGTAGTTTCACTTGTACCTCCTCGGCGTACGTAGTAATAAGATTTCACCCCTTCACTGTTGTTGTCCCTAAATGCCAGGAAGCTTTCTATTCTCACAGTTTCTTCCCTCGAACAGCTAGACTTTGGAATTCCCTTCCGGCTGCCTGCTTCCCTGGCAATATTGATATGCAAAAGTTTAAATGTAACATAAACAAATATTAGCCCCTTAAGTGCAAGTGGTGATATACTTTGTAAGGTGTGAACATAATATATATATATATATATATATATATATAGATCTTTATGTGTACATACATACATATATATATATATATATATATATATATATATATATATATATATATATATATATAAACTAACATAAAAAAACTAACCTAAATTTAAAGCTAGATATCCAGGCAAATTAGAACATACACAAACGAACAGATCAACCAGAGGTCAAATAGGCCTTTGTCCGGTAAGTGCATGCCCATTGACTGATATGAAGGGCGCGGTGGATACTAGAAAGTTGATTGGCTAACAAAAATCTCAATAGAAGATGCGTGTATAAAAAGGACAGACAACCACAAAATTCGCGCATAAGCCTGAAGAATCCTAGAGTGGATGAAACGCGGAATATTCAGTGTAGCTTAATCGCCATATATATTTTATAACTTACTATATATAAATATATATATATATATACGCACACACACTGATATACGGTTCTCAATACTATTTCTAATGCCATTATTATTATTATTATTATTATTATTATTATTATTATTATTATTATTATTATTATTATTGGCCCACAAGGAGCTTTCACACAAGTCTTCGGAGATCTCTCCCTGAAAACAGCCTGTAGTGGTTACTGGAGGCTGAGTGATAACAAGTCTCCCCAGGTTTCCAGTACTCTCCACCTCTTTCGATAACATTTGCAAATAAATTTGCGTTATCGCAACAGCTGCCTGCCATTGATTTCTCGTTGGCAGCAGTTATTGGTCTTTGCTGGGATTTCGCCATATATATTTTATAACTACATATATATATATATATATATATATATATATATATATATATATATATATATATATATAAATATATATATATATAACTTTTTTAGTATCGATTCTTCAGAGCATTATCTGTTTAATTGTATAATGGCAGTATTGAGCTTTCTAAAAGATATAATACTTAAAACTAGTGTTTTTCGTAAAAATTATAAATATTATTCTTGTTTTATATGCTAATTTGAAAGATAATAATTATTGATAATGTATTCAACTAATTTCACACTTCAAAACACAAAAAATGAAAAACTAAACGTAATCAGAATTATGAGTTTCAATCTCAGAAAATTAAGTGCAGCTTCTTTTTTTTTTTAGTTTTTAGTTTTTTCTACAATCTTTAATCTCTCCCTCATACAGCAAGTCTATTTTCAATTCTAGCTTAATATTTGAATGGTAGGAGTGATAAAAAATAAACAAGGGGGTTGTCTAAGCAATATATATATATATATATATATATATATATATATATATATATATATATATATATATATATATATATGTATATATATATATATATGTATGAAGAAGGGGTTGTCTAAGCAATATCTATCTATCTATCTATCTATCTATCGCTCTCTCTTTATATATATATATATATATATATATATATATATATATATATATATATATTTAAACATGTGTAACCAAGCATACAAAATGGTATATATGAAGAAGGGGTTGTCTAAGTAATATATATATATATATATATATATATATATATATATATATACACAGAGAGAGAGAGAGAGAGAGAGAGAGAGAGAGAGAGAGAGAGAGAGAGAGAGAGAGAGAAAATGGTAATTAGTAAAAACCTGGAGAAAGTGCTCAATACAATTGCAGAGCAAATCTATATTCTTATTACTATTTTGTATGCTTAGTTACACATGTTTCGGTAACCGAATCGTATCAAAAACCAAGTGATTTCATCAGACTTCAACAGAAATTTCTGTTAAAGTCTGATGAAGTTACTTGTTCGTTGATACGATTCGGTAACCGAGACATGTGTACCTAAGCAGATAAAACAGTACTATATATATATATATATATATATATATATATATATATATATATATATATATATATATATATATAAGTGAAAGTATGTGTCTGTCTGACTGTGTGTGCAACGCGGGGCACCCATGCTAGTATATATATATATATATGTATATAAATGAGTTAAATAACAGATTACATAATCAAATGACTCAGTGTCTTACTAAATATTACAGTGATATAATATTTTCAAGACAATCCTAGCAAAAAAAAAAAAATATATATATATATATAAAAAATAGAGCAATTTCCTCTGATGATATGAGCCATTATTGAAGAACCATGTACTAAGTAAATAAATATAATTGTTTTCCATATATTCCTTGTTTCAAACAATGAATTCTCAATTTGAATATATTTCTATGTGTATTTTTAGCTACAGAATTTAACTTCAATCCTTACATTTATATATCGATTACGAAAAATAATTGCACATAGAGTTCGTCCTTCACTTAATCGATGAACATTTCATATTGATTAGATAATTACCTGGTTTTTGGTAGATTCTTGAAAAGAGACACCGTCAAAACAAAACATAACAAACCCCTACATTTTGTCTGTAGCTACAAGACATCTTTCTCCAAATGCTGACAGGGCTCAATATATTTCACATTCTTCCGGTTTTGTGTCTGGAGCCGCCAACGCCTTTCAAGTTAGACATGAGTCAGCCATTTTGTTTATTTTTCTACCGCTTTTTCTTTTTAAATCTTTCTTGTAAAATCTTATATTCCTTTGAGAAGAATTAATATAATTATGAGTAAACACGTTTTCTCTGCCTGAACAGCAATTCTTCAAACTCGGTCTCACTTGTCTTTAAATTATAAAAACACAAAATATTTACCGGAAGAACATTTTTTGTAATTTATAATAGATCCGATGCTCGAAAAACTAAAACGGATGCTCGAATAACTAAAAATAAAATGGGTGCGTTTACAAATGGGATTATTATCTCCAAATTTAATAAGGATTATTTCGATACTATGGAATTACAATGAAAAAAATACTATCTATATACTGTAGCTTCCTTCAATCTTGACAGACTATGGGTTCCCACTGTGCGTGAATATTTTGTAGAAGAGCTGCGCAATCTCCAACCACACCTCCTGAGTAAGCATTATTCAATACCAGTGGAAAGTGGGTGCTCAGGACGACTGGAAACAATGCTGAGATAAGTTAAGAGCACATACAGCGCCTAGAATTCTCAAATACAGATGTGTATAAAACTTTTATAAAAAAAAACACTCAACTAGCTACAACCATTATATACGATTTCCTCCACTCTCTATCTCTGTCTAAATCTAAACGCAGATTTCATGAACAAAGCTTATTTCCCAGACCTGCCTGTGTGTGGAATACTGTTCCGCAGGCATGGTTACCGGTTGAATACACATGGCACCTTTCTAACTCATCACCTTAAATAAACATATACTACTCAATTTACACAATTAACGATTACTATACTACCACCTTACATTCATTAACCCTTATCCTCGAGTGGCCTTCGTACCTTGATAAGTGGTGACTTTCAATTCAAAGAAAACACTTTTTTTCGCTTTGTTGTCTATATTAGTAAATGCTCAAACTTTATTTATTAAAAAAAGGGGAAGGGCGCACTTGTATTCCCAAACACACCTGGCAACTTTAAAACTGTCATTCTCAGAATGCACAGAGACTGGCCAACCGGTATAGCTTTGGAGTAAATACCCTACTTGACGAAATTAACAAAACAATTAAAGTTTGAGATACATATCTCACTAAAGAAGCCATCACCTAGCCAACATTTTTGTGAAGAAGCACCCACCGCTAACCCGCTATTTACACATCCTTTTCTCACACTGACACTATCGCCTATCCTGCTATCTCGTATTTTGAATTCCCACTCCTAACACTGCATCCATTTTTGTATAAATATTGAATCTGTTATTCATTACGTATTCTACATAAACTCTGTACTGGTCGAAATTATTTTGTTGTAGTTTGTTAATCTTTTCGCTGAATTCTTGTTTCAATTTTGTTAATTATGCGTTCGGTTTAGTTATCACTATTTAAATATAGCTGCAAGAAAATGCATAGGAAAGAAAGAAGAATGGGTTGAATACAGAAAAGAGATTGAAGGACAAAATCGGAAACTGGACAAGGTTGGCGCTGAGAAGTACACACAGGAAAGCAGAAAATCGAGCTGGATAGGAAAAACTAGTTACCAGGCTATTTTTGGTGCTCCAACGGTCATCCTGACTAAGAGACAGATGATGATAATGATTATCGTGGATGTTAGCCTTTATACCCATTCTCCTCTCCTTTCACCAGTAACGCTCGAATCCTTGCTTTGTCATAGTCGAATTGAATAGTCTTCTTGTATTGATAATAGTTGGCTTCGACTTTCATACCAGATCAAAAGTAAGATATGCTGGAAATAAAGTTTATCGCTATTATTATTATTATTATTATTATTATTATTATTATTATTATTATTATTATGTAAAAAAGGACGGACACCATTAAGTAAAAGAGTAAACTAGCTAAGTTGAAAAGGATATTTTGAAAATGTTAGAATCGAACCCAGTAAAAAAAGTTAAAAAAGAATACATATTGAAATCCTACGAATGCAGAACGATTGTTATTGTTCTTGCAAATAACTAAATATTATTAGATTAGAGATATATATTTAATTTAGGAATGCAGTAGATTGTTTATTCTTTTAGAAACAACTGGATATCAAATATGTCAGTTAAAAGAATGGACAATACTAGTTTAGAAATAATGATTAACAAATAAGTTAGATATTGAACAATTCAAATTGGAAATTCTTTCTTTGCCAAAAGTGTGTTTGGACATATGTAAGTAAAATCCACGTGGATAAATTTCACGTGGTGAAGCATGCTTTGACGCCATAAACAAAGGAGATTTCCAATATACTGAGACAGGTACGAAGTTAGAGAGACAGAGACAGTCACAGTCAGAGACAGACTCAGAGAGAGTTGGTCATACTGAGAGCTGACGCCCTCTTGGAGGCGAGAGAGGAAAGATATAACAATATAATCGTAAAGGCTTGAATCACTGACCATCATCATAACAAACTGGTATGAATATAGAATCATCTATATTTGTAAACTGTTTTGTCTATCATCTTAAAATAATTGTCTGTCTCGTTCACGCCATCATAAGTAATGACGCTCACCTCTGATGTAAAAGAACTGTACATGTCATATCTTCCACCTTCTGCTATAAATGCTTTTGTTATAAAATGTATCCCGTCATATATCAACAGAAGAATCTACACACTCGACGATATATACCCTCCTCAACATATGTACACCCACCCAGCCAAAATAAGATACGGTTTCAATATGTCAACACAAGCAATAAACACTTTGAAATATATATATATATATATATATATATATATATATATATATATATATATATATATATAAATATATATATATATAATTACTTCATTTACTCACATAAAATTAATATACGAAAGTATAGATTTATGCGTAAACTTTAAGTATTTACTTAAAAAGTGCTCAATACGCAGGTAGAGCTAGTTAGTAATTTATAAAATATATATAACGATTAAGCTACACTGAATATTCGGCGTTTCATCCACTCTAGGATTCCTCAGGCTTATGCGCATAAGCCTGAGGAATCCTAGAGTGGATGAAACGCCGAATATTCAGTGTAGCTTAATCGCCATATATATTTTATAAATTACTGTATGTATATATATATATATATATATATATATATATATATATATATATATATATATATATATATATATATATATAACTACTTCATTTACTCACATAAAATTAATATTCGAAAGTATAAATTTATGCGTAAACTTGAAGTATTTACTTCAACAGTGCTCAATACGTAGGTAGAGCAAGTTATGTAGGTATGACTTCCTTAGATTTAAAAACTGGATATTATGACGACAAAAGTACATTCAATAATAAAAAACACCGTATGAAAACAACGCTAGCAAACAAATACTGGGAACTCAAGGAAAGCGAACGTTCGCCGGTAGTTGAATGGAAAATAATAAGACAAGCAAACACATGTAGAGACCTAGATGATCCATGTAGATTATGCCTTCATGAAAAATTTGCTATCCTATACTTTAAAGAACCCCAACATCTATTAAGCTGTAGGAGAGAAATAGCGAACAACTGTGTTCACAGGATAAAGTTTACTCTAGGATAGAGATACAAAATAATATTAAAACCAACAAAAACAACAGAAAATGAACAAATAAAAAATAAATAAATAAACATGAATACACATAAACTATCACACACACATACACACGTATATATATAAACTAACATATAAAAAAACTTAACCTAGATTTAAAACAGGTTAAGATATTAGATATATGTGTGCTAAATAGCACACACACAAAAGAACGGGTCAACCGGAGGTCAAATGGGCATTTGTCCTGTAAGTGCGTGCTCATTGGCTGATTAGGAAGGGCGCGGTGGATACTAGAAAGCTGATTGGCTAACTAAAATACGGCTGTTTAACATTATTATACTATTTCTGATGCCATTATTATTATTATTATTATTATTATTATTATTATTATTATTATTATTATTGGCTCACAAGGAGCTTTCACACAAGTCTTCGGAGATCTCTCCCTGAAAACAGCCTGTAGTGGTTACTGGAGGCTGAGTGATAACAAGTCTCCCCAGGTTTCCAGTACTCTCCTCCTCTTTCGATAACATTTGCAAATAAATTGCGTCATCGCAACAGCTGCCTGCCATTGATTTCTCGTTGGCAGCAGCTATTGGTCTTTGCTGGGATTTGAGTGGCACTAAACCTCCCCAATGTCCCAGTTCTCTTCGCGCTTATTCGGCTGAGGTTTGGTCAGTTCATCGGTCTTTCTTTCCTCATTGACTATTTGGTCATTTGTTCCCGCTTATTATTATTATTATTATTATTATTATTATTATTATTATTTCTGCTGGCATATTTTGTGTCTGGTTGTTGGTTTTGCCGATTTCATACTGATAAGCTGATCAAAACGAACATTACAATAGATCCCAATTTTCTCAATCCGCTTGTCAAATAAGGATTCCATCACAACAGATACAACTTCTATCTTCTTCATCTTCCACAATCTTTTTATCTCCCTTTTTTATGTCTTAGTATTCTCGAACTTCTTCCATTCTTTTTGTCTTTGCATTCACGTTAGCTGGCACTGTCCCATCAATGGCTATCACGTTATTATTCACTCACTAGTTCTCACACAGGTTGAGAACAACCTGAGATGTTGCCTGAGATCTGAGTGACAGCAAGTTTCAAGTTCTCACCACTTCTTTCGATAACCTTTGCCGTCTACAATTAATGTCTCGTTAGTTGGAACCATTGGTTTTCACTGGAGTTTGGATATTATTATTATTATTATTATTATTATTATTATTATTATTATTATTAGCAGCAGCAGCAGGATGAGGAGGCTAGGATGAGGAGAAGGAGGAGGCGCCCGGTGTTGGCAGGTCGTAAAATACGTTCAAATATGATATTGTAATTAATGCAAATTTCGGATATAATATTATATAGTCAATTCTCTAGCGATTATTATATATTATATTGTACTCAATGTATAATAACAATTTTAATAGTAAAAAAAAAATATAGATGACTTTGGTGCCATCAGCTAGAATCAAAACCGAGACCTAAACCTATAGTGCTCCAATTTTAGTCGTTACAATTTGAGTTATTGTCAGTTGAATAATAAATATCTAAAAAATAACTAACGTGTGTGTGTGTATATATATATATATATATATATATATATATATAGTCATCCACATACAGTACAGCCGCGGATCGAACCTACAACCATCGCGTTGACAGTCGGTGGCTCTAACCATCGGACAAAGAATCAGTGCCCGTAACTATTTCTCCTCAAATGCCTCTTAAATTAGCATTTGCCCGTCGCAAAGTGCTCGAACTGTCAGTTTACAAATAAACAGTGCGCTTCGCTTAATCGCTTAAATACGCGTCGGGTGAAAATATATTTACATAATCATATACATGTTGTACTGTTGTATGGATCGGATCTGCGTGTGAGTCACGTGATCAGGTAAGCTGACCCTCACTTCAGGTAAAACGTGTCTACAATATGATTTACTATATTTCTTTCTTATATTCGACCTATTTCCCAGCACACGCACGCACGCACACACACACACGCACACACACACAGATATATATATGCTTTTGAAGGAAACATTCTTGTTTTTTTTTCAAAAGACATTTGTATTCCTACACGTCAACACACAGGAAATAAATACAGAAAAGATATAAACATTTATATATTTTTCGTATTAATTTTTTATTCATACATATTTTAATACACACACACACACATACACACACACATATATATATATATATATATATATATATATATATATATATATATATATATATATATACGTGCATCAGGCCACAAGGCTGCACTAGGACAACAATAAAAGTAGAGAATGAGCAAATTCTGATAACATTGTTTCCGAGATGGGTATATTTGCTGATGACACTACTCGCTATAAGAGACACGAGGGGGAAAACAAATGAACACATATATAAGGAAATAGCAGAAACACTAGAGGAAGACCTCTAATCGCCCATGTATGGAGTACTTTGTCACATTTGGGCTGGTGCATCTGCTACTAGTCTCTCGTTCCTTGACATGGTTCAGAAGAGAGTCGCAAACCTGATAGATCCTGAACTGTCATCTAAGCTTCAACTTCTGTCCCATCGACGTAATTTTGGATCCCTCTACCTGTTTTACAAGTATTTTAATGGTAGATGCTCTGGCGAACTACAAACCCTTGTACCACCTCGACGTAAATACCCCCGACAAACCCGACAAGCAGCTAAATCCCACCCCTACACAGTAAAGATCCCTAGATGTAAGAAATCCTTCTACTCTAATAGTTTCTTCCCTAGAACTGCTAGACTTTGGAACTCCCTTCCGAGTTCCTGCTTTCCCAACTGTACTGTCATGCAAAAGTTCAAGTGTAATGTGAACAAACATCTTGCAACTTATCTCCTTTCATAATATCCCTGCAACTTATGTCCCCAATAGTAGCCCCCTACATCAAACTCTGTTTGAAGTTAAAATGGAATTAAAAGAAAAAAAATCTCCATCCTCGAAAAATAATAATAAAAAAAAAAGAATAGAAAATTTGATCTTAGCCGGGTAATTTTCTTCGCCCCCAAAGCCACCAGAGTTTAGATCATTGTTGAGGTTGATTGTTCTCGTTTGGCTGAAGTGTTTATACAAGTCCTGTGCAGTTCTAGGAGGTCCACACATCCCAAGCTTTGACTTCTCACTGGAATATATCCATAGGGCCAACCAGGCATTTTTACCAGGCCAGAGTGTTTTTCTTCTACAATATTGGCTTTACAAATCCTATTCTCCTGAACTCCCGTCACATTTGCCGCCGTGGGAAAGATATCAACCAGTAATTCCAGTCTTGTGCAATTCTAGGAGGTCCATATATCCCAAGTTTTGATTTCTCACTGGAATATATCCACAAGGCCAACTAGGTACATTTTGCAGGCCAGAGTCTTCTTCGTCTACGATATTGGCTTTAAAATCGTATTCTGATTTCTGCCATATTTGCCGCCATGGGAGAGAGCTAAACCAATAACTCCAGTTCTGTGCAGTTCTAGGAGATCCACACATTCCAAGCTTTGATTTATTACTCTTTGAGAATGGTTTAGTTCGTTGTTAATCACCTCAGGCGAACTTACTGAGGTATGCCGACGAGGCCACCCAGGTATTATTTTTGCAGGTCAGAGTTCCCTTCCTCTAGGGCGTAGGCTTTACGAATTGCACTTTATTGACCTTTTGTCACATCTCTCGCCGTTGGAAAGAGATAAACATAAATAGAATAAGGAATGGATGGAAGGAAAATGGTCCGCTAAGAGAAGTTGATCCCTAAAAATTCATTTAACTATGAGCGTGTTTGGTTACGTCGGAGTGGTTTCCCTCAAGGGCTAAACCCATCACAATCTAGGGCATTGTTGAAGTAGTTTGATTTCTGTTGAGTGAAGTATGGCCGTAGTCCTGCGCAGTTTTAGGAGGCCCAACCTCCCAGGATTTATGTTTCCACTTTTCGAGAAGGATTTAGTTTATTGCTAATCGCATGAAGCGTCCCTACCAAAGAATGCCGACAGAGTTGCCCAGGCATTTATTTTTCGCAGATCAGAGTACTCTTTCTCTGGGGCGCTGATTTTACCGACCTTGTTTCACATCTTCGAGTCGTATTGATAGTAGTGATGGTGGGGTGTAAACATCGGGAATTTGAAGGCTGAGAAATATTTATGAAGTCTCAGCCAACGTAGACGCATCGCTCGGCTAGTAATCACAAGAATTGATCTCAGAGGACTAAAAAAAAAAAAAAAAAAAAAAAAAAACCCAAAGCGTAATTGCATTTCGATATACCAGCTGCAAAACGGTCGAAATCGACATCGATCAGTATTGATCAATTGTATAGTCTTTTCCATTGGGATCCAAAATTTAATGAAAAGAACATTTTGTTTTAATATCTACCGTCATGATAAGATGAAACGGCGTTTTTTTTTTTAATGTGTTCCTCTGCGATAAGAGATGTAACGAACTGCAAAATTAGTTCCAAGAGTTCCAATGCAAAACGCAATAAACGCCATATATCTTTCGAAATTACTGTGTTACCAATAAATTTGGGCGGGGGCAATGTCGAAGTAAGTAGGGACGTGGACTGACGATCTGGGTTTGTCGAGTTCGAATCACGGGAATTCACCCCCTTTCTGAGGCACGCCCTCCTGGTTCAAAAACAGGTTAGCGCTTGTGGAAAACCGTTCGAGAAAAGGAATGGGCAAGGACTAGATACGGCTACAAAACTGACTCAACCATCTGTGAAAATGGTGCAACACTTTCTTTTCTGCCTTCTACTGCACAACCAAAGCACATCTAAAGATGTTAAAGAATATAACAATAATACAAAAGACTGCGTCAAAAATAGGGAACTGTTGTATCAGTAAGAAACATCTTATCACATAATTAAACAGTTACATTAAGGTTGAATCATTAAAGACTAAACTAAATCACGAAGAAGATGAAGAAGATGAAGAAGAAAAAGATGAAGAAGAAGAAGAAGAAGAACAACAACAACAACAATAAAAACAAAGGGACAAGTGGGGCCTGTAGAAATTCCACAACGTAGTCTTGCATATGTAACATATTGATGTTGGGATTCTGTGGATATTCAGGGTAAATGGAGACGCCCGGATATTATTGTACCTATTTACATTGCCTACCCACGGGACAGAGTTAGACACCAGGGTCGTTTTTTAACGTGGAGAAAAGGTACAAAAATAAAAAATTGTCTCAGTTGTGAAGGGCTGCTCCTCCACCGAAAGAGAACAAGAAATGGAAGTGCAGCATCTGAAGAACAGATACTACACTTTGATCTTGACCAGATATTTATTTGCTCCCCCACCGAGCAAACTAGGTACAAGGCCGATTTTTAATGTGAGGAGTGAAGGGGAAATGGGGACCAACTCCCCGGGGAGTAGGGAAGCTGGATGGTGACAATTGGTATGAAGGGTTGCCCCTAAATTGACCAAGGTCTTATATGTGAGGTTGCCCCCACATATGGTCTTTGCTTGCAGTATCTGCCGGATCAGATGGTATTTATTTGCTCCCCCACCGAGCAAATTAGGCACAAGGCCGATTTTTAATGTGAGGAGTGAAGGGGAAATAGGGACCAACTCCCCGAGGAGTAGGGGAGCTGGATAGTGACAGTTGGTATGAAGGGTTTCCCCTACATTAACCAAGGTCTGATATGTGGGGTTACCCCCACATATGGTCTTTGCTTGCAGTATCTGCCGGATCAGATACTACACTTTGATCTTAACCAAAAGGCCAAGTTTATTATTGTACCTATTTACTATGCCTCCCCACGGGACAGAGTTAGACACCAGGGTCGTTTTTTAACGTGGAGAAAAGGTACAAAAATAAAAATTGTCTCAGTCGTGAAGGATTTCTCCTCCACCGAAAGAGAACAAGAAATAGAAGTGCAGCATCTGAAGAACAGATACTATTTATTTGCTCCCCCACTGAGCAAATTAGACACAAGGCCGATTTTTAATGTGAGGAGTGAAGGGGAAATGGGGACCAACTCCCCGGGGAGTAGGGGAGCTGGATAGTGACAATTGGTATGAAGGGTTGCCCCTACATTGACCAAGGTCTTATATGTGAGGTCGCCCCCACATATGGTCTTTGCTTGCAGTATCTGCCGGAACAGATACTACACTATGATGGTGTTTATTTGCTCCCCCACCGAGCAAATTAGGCACAAGGCCGATTTTTAATGTGAGGAGTGAAGGGAGGGGGAAGGGAAAAAGGGGACCAGCTCCCGAGAGGTGGGAAATGGGAGCTGGTTAATGGTCAGGCATGTGGGGTTGCCCCCACATCTGGTCTTTGCTAGTCATAGCTAGTCATAGCTAGTCATAGCTTGCAGCATCTGCCGGAACAGATACTACACTATGATCTCGTCCCGAAGGCCAAGTTTATTGTTGTAGCTATTTCGTTAAAACTGCAAAAGTATTTATCTAAGCTAGCAGGGGTGCCTGGCGTAGCCCGGTCATAAAATACACTTAAATATATTTTTATTTATGCAGATTTTGTATACATTATTATAGAGTCAATTTCATATCGATACTTATGTATAATAAAGTTGTGATTTCAAAAAAATAAAAAAATGTATCTACCAATATGACTTGGGTGCATCAGCTTGAATCGAAAACGAAACCAAAAACTTATGAAGAATATATATATATATATATATATATATATATATATATATATATATATATATACACATATATATACATACATATATATATATATATATATATATATATATATACGAGCAAACAGTTAATAAAACATGTTAAAAACACTTTGAAATGAGTTAAAAACATATTTAACCTGAAAAGGAAACACTAGATAAGTGGATAGTCCTTAATCCGCGGAGTTTCGAAGAAATACTTTTGTTCTCATCAGAGGGTAGGAATTAGCAAAATGCGGGATCGGATTTTGCATGCAAAAGTATTTGATGAAACAACAAGTAAGTCAAAGATCTTACTTGAAAACAAAAAAAGTGAAGCAGAGGGAATATGGTGAAGAAAAAGGTGATTACACATGAATGGATAGTCTGGTGGAAGATAAAAAATCCAGTGACGGTAAAATCCAAATGTAAAACTTCAAGAAAGTTAAAAGAATTTCCATCTGTACAAGTTTCCTTGGATATATATATATATATATATATATATATATATATATATATATATATATATATATATATATATATATAACATAAGTTCCATCAGTATAATCGAAACCGAAACCAAAACTTATTAAGTATTCTTGGTAAAATCTAATATATAAACAGCTATATGTCTGTCGCCATATTTTCAAACCCTATCACTTCCAAAACTAAAAGCCTCAAATGATTGGATTTTTACGGGCCGTTATTTTATGGGTGTTTCGTCGGTTAAAATTGTTTTTAGGGGTTAAAAATGGGTCAAAATTGAAAAAAAAAATCGTTAAACATTTTGTACATTCATCTTAGTTTATTTTTAATTTTTAACTTTTGATCGGTTTATATACATGTCACGTGTGACAGTAGTAACGTCACCAGCTTTTTATGCTATAGTTTCGGTTTCTATTCTAGCTGATGGTACCTAAATACTTTTTTTAAAACTTTTGAAATCACGACTCTATAATAATATGAACGAAATCTGGAAAAATTAAATTATCATATTTAAGGTTATTTTACACCTGAACAAAGCCGGGCGCCCTGCTGGTAATTTATAAAAAACAAGTGACTTGAGTGCCATTAACTACAATCGAAACCGAAACCAAAACTTATGAAGAATTCTTGGTAAAATTATTTACTACAAAAAATCGAAGGTCATAATAATTAAACGACAGTCACTCGAAAGAAAAAAAGCATGACACACAAAATAACACGACGCTATCGTATTAATATATAGATATCAATAGCTGATGCCAGAGAGAAATCAATGGTAAGCGGTTGTTGAGATAACGTGAAGCACCTGCGCTGGTTATTGAGAGAGCGTGAGAGCACGGGAAATCTGGGAAGACTAGCCGTCATTCAAAATCCAGAAAGCACCACAGATCAATATCAGTGAGCGATCATTTATGAAAGTCGATGTAAATGATGATGATGATGATAATAATAATAATAATAATAATAATAATAATAATAATAATAATAATAATAATAATAATATCTAGAGCATTGATAAAACGACTGAAAGTTACTTGTGTCGAGTGTGTGAGCAGAAAGGTGAGAGTGTACAACACATTATCACTAGTTGTGGGAAGTTAGCTAAAAAAGAGTACAAGAGGCGCCATGACAATATTGCAAAATAGGTCCATTCACATATATGTAAAAAAAGAAAAACGTTGGATTGCAGTGAAATATGGCACGAGCATGTTCCACAATGAGTGGTGGGAAGTGATAATGTGAAATTATTGTGGAATATGAATATCCAATATCATAATGTGATTGAAGCGAGAATGCTAGATTTAATCTTGTTAGAAAAAAATAACCCAAGGCAATAATAATTGATATAGCAGTTCTAGCTGATGTGGATGTGGAGGAAAAAAGAAAAGGTCGGACCCCCCCCCAAAAAAAAACAAGACTTAAAAAGGGAGAAAAAATGATTTTGAAAGATGATGAGGAAACCTCCGTCAGAAAGGGACGCACATGCGTATGGACTAAAAAAAAGCGATAAAAGAAAAGAAGTCCCTCCCTGCACGGCATTCCAGTGCAGTGATCCATAATTCTCCAAACTCTATACATATACGCATATACTTACTCGTGTCCAATTTTAAAATGAGAAACTCCACAAGAAACAAATACAATTGTGATCGCAAGCATATCATCAGATTCATTTAGAATCATGAAAGCCTTTGCGTGGTCCCTTCCGTGAGTCTAAAAACAAAATCCAGCAGACGAGAAACATTTTTTAAATGATCAACAAGTACTGGATTTAACCGAAAACTCTCAACACTTTTTTTTTTCATTTAAAAGAGATTTCTCTTTCTGTCCGGAGAGGTCATACTAAAAGGGAGATAATTCAGATTAAACTTTCCTATATCCAACGATGATAGGATAAGAGAAGATTCGCATAGTTAATCTTGTCAAAGATAACAATTGTGCGTTTGGACTACGCTCGCGTCCCTTAATCTTATCTGGGCCCGGATTGTATGTAAATTTATTATACCTCCTTTCGTAAGTCAACGTACAAATGTTCCTGGAAACAATAAGCTGGACTTAGTAAACCCGCCCCAGAGATGAGACACCTGAGAAGGTCGGAGATCGAGATGAACTTTTAAGAAGATCATGTCGATAATACTATCACGGATTTACATTAGTTACATTGAGCGTAAAATGTGATCCTCACATCCCATTACTATTAGCAATATTGAAATATATCTAAATATTGAAAATATTAACAAATATTAACAACTATTAACAAGATTGAAGTATATCTAAATACTAACAAATATTAACAACTATTAACAAGATTGAAGTATATCTAAATATTGCAAATATTAACAAATATTAAAAATATTAACAATATTGAAATATATCTAAATACTAACAAATATTAACAAATATTAACAAATATTAATTATCATTCCTCTCTTGCTCTATTTATCATATTTAACATCCCCAGTCCATAAACCGACCTATCACCACTCCAGAAGCTAGGAAACCACTCTTATGTATATATATAACTACTTCATTTACTCACATTAAATTAATATACGAAAGTATAAATTTATGCATAAACTTTAATTACTTCAAAAGTGATCAATACGTAGGTAGAGCTAGTAGTAAGTTATAAAATATATATGGCGATTAAGCTACACTGAATATTCCGCGTTTCATCCACTCTAGGACTCTTCAGGCTTATGCATAAGCCTGAAGAATCCTAGAGTGGATGAAACGCGGAATATCCAGTATAGCTTAATCGCTATATATATTTTATAACACACTATATATATATATATATATATATATATATATATATATATATATATATATATATATATATATATATATACTAGAAAAACTATCCGTCGTTGACTGGGTTCAAAAACAGCCTACAGAAAATGGACTCTGATTTATGAAAGTATGATAGGTTATGAAAAGGAAGGGTTGTAAAGAGATAGCTTCGAATTTTGGCGTATCAAAACCAAAGCAAAATATGATGAAAGTAAAAATAAAATAGATAAACCCCATAATTTATTATACCATACCTGTTCACACTGAAACACTTATCACAATATTCTGTGGATCTATATTTAAAAAACCTTGTTAAACTTTGTGACATATTTCCATTCTATGAAGGTCAGCCGCGAACGAACATCCCATAATTTTATTATACCATATTTCTTCAAACTGAAACATAATTATCAAAATATACTTACGCAGATAGACATGAAAAGTCTTTATTAAAGTTTGTGCCTATTTCCATTCTATGGAGGCCAGGCACGAACGCAGACCTAACAATTTTATTATACCATCCCTATTCAAGTTAAAACATACTTATCAAAGTATTATTATGTACATCTATATCAGAAACACTTGTAAACGTTTTTTATTAATTTTTAATTTTTTTTATTTCCATACTTTGTGGACCAGGCGCGAACAGAGACCCCCACAATTTTAATGGACCAATGTTCTGCAGGATCAAACATACCCATTCCTGTGTCTCGATACATCTATCATTGTTGTGGTTGCAAGGTTGAACAATAATTAGTAAGGAAATGCAATGAAGACGCAAACAACAAGATAACGCAATAATAAGTGTATTAAAGAAAAAGTATATTTACAATATGTACAAATGACGGTGTCGAGTCAGAGAGTCTTGGTGGGAGGACATGTACGCTTCTCGGCGTCACTTCTGGTGGCATTTGAGTAAGACACACCAAGGCCAACCTAGGCTTGCCATTTATAGTGTTATGTTATTCGCATATGCAAATAAGTGGTTGCCCCCACAATACCCCCCTCCCAAGATTTGAAGTCACACAGATTTCAATATCTTTTTCTTTACGTATACAGTGGGGGCTGCCCACTCGCTGTGTTCTATTTTTGATAGAATTCCCGTCTGTTCCAATCTATTTAATTCTTTATCAATCTTTTCCAACCCAGCGAACGGAACATTTCGCTTTTTTCTAAAAATTGGGCTGGCGTTTTCTCTAAGTTCAAACGAGGCCTTGAATTTATTGCAGCGACCTAAGTTAGTCGTGAATGCCTCAGGAAATAATTCTTTTAAATCGTCTTTTATATTTACTGTTGTTGGAGAAGAACATTCTAATTTTTTACAGAATGTATTGATTGGCTTATCCCATGGTCCGAATTTCTCAATAAAATCT
The DNA here is from genome assembly GCF_053919585.1 of Euprymna scolopes. Taxonomy (NCBI): domain Eukaryota; kingdom Metazoa; phylum Mollusca; class Cephalopoda; order Sepiida; family Sepiolidae; genus Euprymna; species Euprymna scolopes. Next base: position 16,019,588 of record NC_136516.1, read on the forward strand.
ATTCCAAACAGATTTTCACTATTTTTTAGTACGAATATTTTTAATTTCTTCGAAATCCCTTTTAATTTTATCGGGAGGACAACTTCTCCTTCAAATTTTATACCACCACCAGTTACCGTCCGGGCTGCTTTACTAGTTTTCATCATGGCCGGTTTTCCCAACTTTTTCCACGTATTCAGGTTTATTATAGAAACATCGGAGCCGGAGTCGAGTTGTAACTTTATTGATGTTTTAAATATTTCCACTTTTACGTATTTTCGCCGATCTTTGTCTAATTTTGTATTTGATTTTGTTTGCTGTACTCTGTTTCTGGTGTAATCTTTATATCTGCAGCAATCGCTTTTGTGTCCCACCTTTTTACAAATGTAGCATTTTTTCTTCTTATAAGTACAACCTGATTCCCAATGCTTTTCTGCACATCTCTTACAGTTATATCTAGGAAGAGGCTTGTTATATTCTGTACTATATTTATGGTTATTATCTTTGGAATATCCCGTTCCATTGCTTTTCTTTGTAAAGTTCTTGGTTGGTGCGTATGGTTTTCTAACTTTTCTTACATATGCCACTCCGGATTCTTCTATATTTTTCTAAATCCTTTTTTAGTGTAATGGCCCTTTCACAGTCCTCTGCTAGTTTCTGGAGGGTTAAATCTTGCTCAGATTCCAGCTTAGACAACACTCGTCTGCGTATTTCTGCATTTTTCGTGGAAACTAACCCTTGAGCGAAGATTAGACATTTAAAATCTTCTACCGTTAGTTCTGCAAGCTTAAAATTATCGCAGTTTTTATTGACAACTGATGCGTATGTCAAATAATCTTGGTTGTCCATCTTTCTTAGATTCATGCACAGCCATCTTTTATGAAAAAGAGATATATTTGGATTAAATAATTCTTTTAGTAATTTTACAGCTTCCATGAACTCTAATTCCGCAGTTTTTTAGGTAATATGTAATCTACGAATTTGCTGTGTTCTGATGTACCCAATTTTCTGAGTAAGAGGCTCACTTTCTGACTATTTGGCCAATTTTTACAGTCCAGTTGAAAAACATCCTCGTATCTTGTGTAGTATGCTTCAAAATTCTTCTCTTCCTCAGGCACATAATGAAATGTGTCCATGCTATTAAAAATAGTTGTATGGGAGAAATTAACACTATCGACATTTTCTCGATTACTCTTTAGTAGTTCCAGTGTTTTAGCAAAACGTTCCTCTTGTCTTTCTTCATATTCCAATTGTAGTTTCTTATGCCTTTCTTCCTGTTCCAATTGCAGTTTTTTCTGCTTTAATTGTGCCATTTCCTGCTTTTCTTCTTGTTCCTGCTGCTATTTCAATAATCTGTCATCTCTCTTTTCCTCGCGGTCAGCCTGTGCCTGTATTTGTGTTTACAAAAGCTCGTTTTGTGTAGCTTGTCTGCGTTCATCCCGCTCAGCCTGTGCTTGTAAAAATTGCATGAACATTTTTGATAAGTCTTCCATGTTTTTTGTTTTTTTTTTTTTTTAGTGTGTAGTTAAAAAAAAGTAATGTACCATGTATACTATACACCGGTTTGGGTTACAACAAAAAAAGCAAATTGCTGTAAGCTCCTGTTTTCAATAATAATATCGCTGCTTGCAATAATATATTCTTTTTGCGAGTCACGCTGCAAAAAAAAAAATAAAATAAAACAGGTTTATCTGGAATCACGAAATGGAATTGACTTTCCGTTTTTTGGCACTTACTAATAAGTAACTCTTTCCACAAAATAAAAGTTTGGGGTTTTTTTTTTAATCGAGTCACAATTGAATAAATGTATGCAGTACATTTAGTTCTTTGAGTTTTTTTTTCTCTAGTATTTTAGTAATTAAAATACCTCTTAAATTGAGATGACCTTTTTTCCGTGACGTTTTACTGTATTATCCGTTATTCAGTGACAACTTCAAGAAAAAAATCCTTTCCTTGAATTTTAGTTTTAGCTGTGGTATTTCCTTTTAGTACCGACGTCAACCAAAACATTAATTAAAAAGTCCTTTAGTTGTTGTTTTGTTTACAGAGAACAGTAATTAGAATCCACTGGTGAACTTTTTTCGTAGGTTACTTCCTTGCTTTTCGTAATACGGGTCTGACCTGTCGTTTTTGCGACAGAACAAAGTTCGCTTTTCGTTTGCAAGTTGGTCCTTTATTAAGATTTGTCGTGTAGCGAAATTCACTTTTACATTCGTTTGCAAGTTGGATTCCCAGAAAACGGCGTAAATTGTCGCTTTTGCCACGTTAGAGTTTTTTTTTACTTGATTTGAAACTTCTCTTTAGCGTAAAATCCGTTTGCTCGTCAACACTTTGCATTCCTTAAAAAAAATGGTCAACCTTTGCGTTGTACTTTTTTTTTTTTTTTAAATAGTTCTTCGTCAAACTGTTACATTTGACGCTTCATATCTCGTCGCCAACTGTTGTGGTTACAAGGTTGAACAATAATTAGTAAGGAAATACAATGAAGACGCAAACAACAAGATAACGCAATAATAAGTGTATTAAGGAAAAGGTATATTTACAATATGTACAAATGACGGTGTCGAGTCAGAGAGTCTTGGTGGGAGGACATGTACGCTCTTTGGCGTCACTTCTGGTGGCATTTGAGTAAGACACACCAAGGCCAACCTAGGCTTGTCATTTATAGTGTTATGTTATTCGCATATGCAAATAAGTGGTTGCCCCCACAACAATCATTATATGTAATCAGTTTTTAAAAATAGCCAACCATATAGGAGTCTATTCGTGGCCAGACACACACACACACACACACACACGCATTCAGCTTTATATATATATATAAATATATATATATATATATATATATATATATATATATATATATATATATACTAGCATGAGTACCCGTCGTTGACTGGGTTAAAAAAAACAGCCTACAGAAAATGGACTCGTATTTATGAAAGTATGATAGATTATCATTATGCCAGATCAAACATCCCCATTCCTGTGTCTCGATACATCTTCTATCATTATATGTGATCAATTTTCTATCATAATCGATCATATAGGAGCCTATTCGATACCAGACACACACACAGACGTTCAGCTTTATATATGTATATGTATATATATATATATATATATATATATATATTTGTTTTTAAATTCCCGAAACAGTGTTTCATGGTAAACAACTGATGATCCCTTAAATTAACATTAGGATTATTGTAGATTCGAGATAGCAAGTTGATGTATTAATTGCAGGTTATTAAATGACTTGCTGACTAAATAGTTTTTTAACGAATGATAAAAAATTAAATAAGTTTTTTTTTGTATAGTTTTAAAGGTTAAAAAACTTCCAAGACTATATATATATATATATATATATATATATATATATATATATATATATATAATTATAAATCCAAGTAATAACGTTCATAATTTTCCCTGTGCATGAATCATAACATTCCTGTGAAGTTTACTTGCCATAAGTATATTTTCATATTCTTCTCAATAATTCTCAATATATAATACACACACAAACACAAACAAACACACACGCACACACACAGGTATATGTATATAGGAGAAAACTTGAATGCCTACTGGAGAGAACTTGAATTCCTACTAGACATTATCTCCGAGTGTCTAAGGTCTCTCTGTACAGGAGTTTGTCAGAACAACTTGGCATGAGGATACTTTTTCCATAGAAGTAAACCCTGACCAAATATTCAAAATCATATAGTATTCGTTGCACAAATAAGATATTCTCACTAACTCACATTAGCTTTTACGATGAATGGTTCACCTTCTCCAAGTGATGTTACCTTAAGTAATAGCACGAAGCTGGATAGCCGACCAGACTAGATAAATTCTATTCCTGGAATCCAGTAAGACCAAGAGACCAAAATGAAAGATATACTACAACATATGAAAATGGTTAATTGGGAGAGGAAAATAATATTCGCAATTTCTTTACTAAATCAATGTTTGAGAGATAAAGAACTTAAATGGAACATTCGAATATCTATGTATCTCATATAGAGTTCAAGTGTTTGCCCCAGGTTGTGGGCCCCTTGATTTCTGAGAACTTCGACTAAAGTAAAATAAAACAAAAATGTGCGTGCGTAATATATATATATATATATATATATATATATATATATATATATATGTTTCGTGGTTTAACAAAAGGAATATATAGAAGGGGTTATATTATCAAGCAATAAATTCTTAAATCGAATATATGTCTCTATGCGTTGTTTTTTTTAGAATTTAAAATTACACCACGAAACTTATATATTGCTCTATTCTTAAATATTGAGCTTTTCCTTTTTGGCGAGGAGCTCCTTGAAAGTATTACTTCAAGTAATATCTATCAGGATTTTTCATCTGAATTCTATCAGTGTCTTATCTCGCTTATATATATATATATATATATATATATATATATATATATATAAATATACATATAAAATATATTTTAGTCATCGACATACAGTCCTGTTTCGTTGTTTCACAACTCATCAGTGCCGCTAAACTAACACCTATCCCAAGCCGAGGATCGAACCTAGAACCGTCGTGATGACAGTCGGCAGTTCTACCCCATGACTACGGAAGCGGTGGCCGCAACTAATCTGTCCGAATGTCTATTTAAATACACATCCGTCCGCCACTCGTAAAGTGCTCAAACGTTTATTTGTAAACAAACCGCGAGCTTCGCATTTTTTCAGCTAAATTAAGTAGCGAGTGAGATTATTTACGATAGTGCTCAACCCAAGAGGAGGGCTTTATAAAATATATTTTAGTCATCGACATATAGTCCTGTTTCGTTGTTTCACAACTCATGTTTTTATGTAATTTAACTCCTTGGTGCAGTGATTACATATGAATAATTAAAATAAATTTATCATTTTGATAGCTCAATAGTGCAATACTAGAGCTATAAATGTTTTCTTTCAAGATATCACGTTATTAGAGATAAGCACACAAGCATTTACTCATTAGGACGAATTAATAGAGTCGGAATTATTTTTTTTCAACAACATATATATACAGTTTCAAGCAGGGTTTCTCTTCATTTTTAGATTGACTGTACTTGCCTTACAATTTCGTAATCACTCTAATTAAGTAGTAGCTGGTAGCCAGTACGTTTCCATCTATTGTACGTTGCTTATATATATATATATAATGTATATATATATATAATGTATATATATATATATTTATATATATATATATATATATAATTTAAAGGAGATTAGAACAATAGTCTAAAGAGCTGAGTGTATTTTAATGTAACAGTGAAATTACTAGTTTAATTAAAATACAGGAAATAGAAAGTGCTCGTTGTAATTTAGATATATAATAAGCTCGATAGTTAAATGTCCTAGAGCTAATTCAATATTAAGTAATGTGATTTATAATTTAAAAATTTAAAAAAAAAATTTTAATTTAAAAATCAAATTTTAATCAAATTAAAAATCAGTTTCATAAGAAGGAACAACAACAAAATCAATTATCTGTACGATCGTTTCGGAAATCCGTGCTTTTTATTGTGGTATACATGAATTTATGTAGAACAATTATATATAGTTTTTTTGGTAAGCACGGTCTCCTCATCAGCAAATTTAGGAGGATTTTTATTGAATTTAAAAGACACCATAAATAAACCTAGCATTAAAAGTAAGGCAGATGAATCTTTTAGTTTTTCTTTTTTTGAAATCAGGAACTGTGTTTAAAGTAGTCATTTAGATGTTTGCTATAGCTTTTTATTTTATTGATCGTACAGATAATTGATTTTGTTGTTGTTCCTTCTTATGAAACTGATTTTTAATTTGATTAAAATTTGATTTTTAAATTTAAAAATTTTTTTTTAAATTTTTAAATTATAAATCACATTACTTAATATATATATATATATATATATATATATATATATGTATATATATATATATATATATATATATATATATATATAATTTTTATTTATATAGACAAATATTACACAGTCGCTACACTGAACATTCTAATGTTTCGGACAATTGGTTTATTAAAAAAAAAAAGTTCCTCGTCAGGCAACAGAAATAAAGTTCATCCGCTATTCAAAACATCTGGTTATTAAATGAAATAAGTGAAATGTATTTTTATGCATTAAAATAAAGTATTGAATCGCTCACTTAAAGTGGGAGGGGTTATATTAAGTGACATTTTAAACTAAAAAATTGAACAAGATAAAAGAAAAGAGTAGAAGGAGATAGAGATAGAAAAGAAGAAAGAAGCCAGAAAAGAAAATGAAAAAGAAAATAAAAAAGGAAAAAAAAGAAAAAGGAAAAAAGAAAAAAGAAAAAGGAAAAAAGAAAAAAGGAAAGAACAGAAAGACGGAAGGAAGATGTATATTCAATTTAAAAATTAAACTACTTATACAAATAAACCATCGTACTCCCAAACCACATACAACACTACATTGACCTATCGGAACAGGACCACACCGAGCACTTAAAAGAATTTTTAAACTTCGGACAAAACCGCCATCTCTTTAATTCGTTTAAACACCAAAACTAAAAAGTGGAAATCGAATTATTATATGAAAACATTACCCAATTCGAAACGGACAGAAAATCACTACCCCGCCCGGTTTAATATGGTCATCTAAAAGCTGAATCCACTAAACACTGACACATAAACAAATTTAAAAAATATATCGCTCTAGAACTACGCAACCATCCCAATATCAGGATTAAAAATACCGACAAAACAAATATATTTGTTGTATTAAATAAATCTAACTACCATGAAAAACTTCAAACCACCCTCGACGACCGCACAAAATTTAAAAACTAATCAACAACAACCCAACGAACGCATTAAAAACGCAAATCAAGACTCATCACTGCCTAATGCCCAAATCGGGAATCACCAACTTCCGAAAATTATCGGTGACATACAAACCCGGATACATATCTGAAACCCAACTTTCTTTTCCGACCTATCGTTTCAAAAATCACCACACACATAACAAAAGTCGTATATGGCATCATCAGCCCAGACCTACCCAACAATATAGTGTTAAATCCATACAAAAACTGCTACAAATCCTTAAATCTAAACAACCCGACAGCAAAATAATCGCCTCTCTTGATGTTGAAAACTTATTTACAAACGTTCCCGTCCAAAAAAAAAAAAAAAATATTGACATAATCCTTGACAACACATACAAAATCCTATTTCTCCCCTCCCCCCTAAAATTAACCACAAAATACTTAAAAAGTTACTTCTAGTTTGCACCACCATCTTTCTACAACCACAAGGGGAATATCTACACCCAAATAGATGGCGTATCCATGGGTTCCGTCCTTGGACCCATCTTCAGTGAGTTCTACATGAGTTACCTCGAAAACGTGATATTCAATAACAGCGATAAACCCTTCATTTATGTAAAGTATGTAGACGATATCCTCCTCTCTGAAACCCAACAAATTCTTACACTTAAGAATCTTCTTCAAGACAAACTTGTACTCAAATTTACTGTAGGTGCAGTTAATAATATTAATAACAAAATTCCTTTCCTCGACGTCTTCCGATAATACTTGTAGCACTTCCAACTACAAAAAACCTACCTGCTATAATTCTTGCCTTCTAAATTTCAAGAGCGAATGACTCTACCGATACAAAATAGCCATCATCAAAAACCTCCTCAACCGAGCAAAACTCATCTCTTCAAAAAAAAAAAAAAAAAAAAAAGAAAAGAATACTATTCATCGATCTAAAAAAATTAAACAAGTAATCAACAATGGATTCCCAAATTATATTTTTGACCAACACAAACTCCAAGCTCCAGAAGTTAAACAACACACCACTAACAGTAATATACCACAACATCATGATTCCAATACAATCAACATATTCTTTGCAATCAAATCCATAGATACATCTTCCCCGTTGACAACAATAACATTAGATTCATCAATTCCGATAAAAAATTAAAACCGAACACTCAGTTATTAAAACCAAACCTTCCCCTCCTCCACTTGAACATACCAACGTCATATATCAGCTTAAGTGTCATTTGGGAGAATGTTTCTCCTATAACAACAATGCAACACTTACATAAAATACATCACTGCCCGCTACCGAATTTCTGAGAAATTTTAATCAACAACACAAAAAATCTTTGAAGCTGTTTATATAAAAACGCAAAAATCAGGTCGCATTCCGAAATATTATTAACACACTTAAATGACTTGGATACCCCCCCTCACACCAACCGGTTCCTGCCACTGCATCTAAATGATACTAGTGCTATATATAAACATTTGAAAAAAGAACATAACTGTCCCCCATCCAACCTTAGAAAGATCTTCGTTGACAACATAAAAATTATACAAGATGAAAATAATATTAAAAAATTAAAAATTCTTGAAGCGTCATATATTAGAACCCTTCAACCCACTATGAATGATATTGCATTCGAGAAAAGCAGTAATGTTCTAAAATGTTTTGCGTAGTTCGTAGAGGAAGGACTTCGTTTATAGTGTCCACGAATTTGCTGATTTTAATACTCGAATTTTTAATCGACTTTTCATCGACTGTATATGTTTTAACTTATCATCACCCAACGCCGTTTACTGTATATTTTAGTTTTCACTTTAAATTCTCATTTTCGCTCCTTCGCACTTTTACTTCAACACCTGAAGATGATTCGTGGGCGAATCGAAAGCGCTCATGACAACAGCAATTATGAAACTTTTATTAATATCTTTGATTTCGATATAAAAAAGATTATACGAAAAATCGAAAAATTAAAAAAAAAAAGAATCATAAAGCAAAGAGTCTCCGTTGCATTTAATATTTGCTTGAATATATATATATATATATATATATATATATATATATATATATATATATATATATATATATATATATATTTATTATGAAACTCTAGTGTCTGTAGGTATTAAAAATTATTAATGTTTATTGAAAAAATTATTAGAGTTATAAAATCCCTTTAAAAGATTAAAGTGGAGCTCAATTTAGTTTATTAGAGAAAAAGGCAGTCAATTAGGATACATGCATAATTCCAAACATCATCTTTGTTGAATAATATCATGTTTATTGATATAGACAGCCCGCTATTAAAGAATTATGACCATCTACATTCAATTCTATTATAAAGTTAATTGCCGATTGCCGTGAGGAAAAACGTTAGTCAGCAGAGCAACGGTTGGTTTTGTTGACCAAATTGGTATCTCCCGACTAGCTGTAATTATCACGAAACACTAGAGTATGTAGATAGAAAACATTTATTAATACTTATACTTATAAAAAGTTCGAATGAAAAATACGCTAAACGCCATTTTCAACAATACGAAACTATCGCTACGAAACGTATTCTATTTGTTCTCTTGGCCATACCAAAAAAAAAAACCCCAAAAAACAAAAAAACCCATGTTTTACATAATATGATATGGCATAATTTCTTTTGGTTTTCAGTTAATATAAGCTTTTAGTTCATATGTACATTTTATATATTCAACCAAATACCGACGAAATTGTCATCTATCTTGAAAAGTGCTCCGGCTTGGCTACGTAAAAGCGATGCTAACAAATTCAGACAATAAATGTTGCAATCAGTAAACACACATGAAATTGGTATAGATGAGTGGAAAAGCACATTTTCTTGCGTTTGGTAACAGTTATTTGTTGCTTATTTGTTTTTGTTTTTTTACTCATTTTTTTGTTTTGTTAACTATATTGCACGATGGCCGCCTTTTGTGCTGATTGGCATATCAAATTATGACGTCAGCAAACTACTCCGCTCAACACGTCGTTTTATTTTGGCTTCAATTTGGTAGCGAATTCCTACTTACAATGTCTCCCCACGGGACAGAGTTAGGTACCAGGGTCGTTTTCTTAACGTGAAGAAAAGGAACAAAAATAAACATTTTCTCAGTCGTGAAGGATTGCTCCTTCACTGAGAGAGAACAAGAAATTGAAGTGTAGCGTATGAAGAACAGATACTACACTTTGGTCACGAGTTGCTAAAGTTTTTCTTAATAATCGCTAAGATTCTCACGTTAAACGCCGAGCGTGTTGAAACGTGAAACAAGATCATGTTCAATGTAAACCGCCAATAACTACCGACATATTTCAAAGGTTATTTCTCTTTCTTCTTTTCATAGTCCGACTTCAGCGAATCTACGAGGATCGACCTAATTCCAGCATAACTATTTTATTTGTTTGCCCTCTCTAACCTTTCACCTTGAAACACACAGATGATGATGATGATGATGATGATGATGATGATGATGATGATGATGATGATAACAACAACAACAACAGTAGTAGTAGTAGTAGTAGTAGTAATAATAATAGTAATAATAATAATAATAATGATAATAATAATAATAATGATAATAATAATAATAAGGTCCCCAAACCGATCGTTTGCTGACTTGTGTGAAAGCTTCATGTGAGCCAATAATAATAATAATAATAATAATAATAATAATAATAATTATAATAATAATAATAATAATAATAAAAATAATAATAATAATTATAATAATAATAATAATAATAATAGCAATAATAATAATAATAATAATAATAACAATAATAATAACAACAACAACAACAACAACAACAACAATAATAATAATAATAATAATAATAATAATAATAACAATAATAATAATAATAATAATAATAATAATAATAATAATAATAATAATAACAATAATAATAATAATAATAACAATAATAATAATAATAATAATAATAATAATAATAATAATAATAATAATAATAATAATAATAATAATAATAACAATAATAATAATAATAATAATAATAATAATAATAATAATAATAATAATAATAATAATAATAATAATAATAATAATAATAATAATAATACACCATCAGACGTCGGTATTCAATTTTTCTTACGATTAGGTCACGTTTAAGCAACATCGAATTCCCAAAGTTAAATTAATGTCACTCCGAATAAAAATGTGAGATGAAGAAAAATGGGTAAAATATACTTTATTTCATTTTTAATCATATTGTTCTAGCCGAGGATGAGGCATTCTATCGGATGTCAGACATTCACTTGCTGTTTCAGACATTTCAACCGGAGACCTTTTTAAGATTCTAACCGTCTTTGTAAGTGCAATTGTTTGAATCTCTCTTGCCCTTGGTTCCTCGCGTATATCAGCTAGGTAGCTTTTAATCATCTTTTTTCGTGAATCTGGATGTTTCTATAATTACAGGAATTTTGAAGATCTTCCTAAGATTCCAGTTTCTTTTGATGTCGTACATACGACCTTGCTATTTTCGTTATCTTTTTCGCTTAGATCTGTTTAGCCCAGCATCATTGGAGACACTAACTTCTACTAAGGTTGCTTCTTTCTGCTTCTTGTCCCATATCACCATGTTAGGTCTAATAGTTCTGTTTTCTAGGTACGTAGCTCTAGAAATTTTATAGTCATAGTGGATGATGTATAACTTATTTCCAACTGTTTATTCCGATGTAAGTTCTCAGGATTTGATGTTGCATTCAATATTCAACTTTTTACAGATAGCCCAGTCGCGAAATTTACACGCCCCTTGTGTCGCATCGTCCCCCAGCACAATCTTACAGCTGGATGTCAGGTGGCTTACACTATCTACATCTGTGTGGTGAAACCTGCACTCGTTTTCATTGCTGGAACCAATCGCCTTTTTTAAAAGCATTGGCCATCAAGTCTTGACCTTAGGTAGCCATTATAATCCTGCTGTGATCATAGTGAGGCGATCCTCTTCTTAGCTAAACTCTAAGGCATTCCGTATCTATATAATCCTTGGTGAATTCACTAGTGTTGGGACGATTCCAATATTTTTCCCGATTCCGATACAATTATCGATTCCGATTCCGATTCTTTATAAATCTCTAAATATTTAATTATAAAAGTTATTTTCTTCCGATTAATGTAAAAACGCATCTTAAATATATTTTCTCAAACATAAAAACACACTTGTGAGGGAGGTGATCCAGAGATTGTAGTCTTACTGGAAGTTTAAATCAATAGATATTTATTATTTTATTAGTACAACAAGCAATGGAAGGCGTTTTATAAAAACAAAATTAAATAAAAAAGATAATTAGAGGAATCGGTTTTGGAATCGGAAAATAGGCTCAATTTTTCCCGATTCCGATACCGATTCCGATACTCCAAAAAGCTCCGATTTTTCCGATTCCCGATTCCGATTAATCGCCCTAACACTAGAATTCACCCAGAAAATACCTGGCACGTTGTTGCTTGACCAATCCTTCCAGTTTTTATAATAGAGGTTCTTTTTAGTGTATGGTGTATTATGGATTACTTTTTAGGCCAGTTCCGTAGTAGGCTTGTTTTGTTTTTATCCTCCTTTATTAATAAGAATTTTGTCCAAAATGTTTCGACAGTTTCGCGATGGAGGTTGTTCTGTTGGCTCTTGTTTCGTGATGTTGATATATCGTTTTGAGATTTGAATTTTGAGCGCTCATCAGATATTGTCCAGTGCTTATAATAGTGGCATTAAGTTGATGATCAATTTCTGAGAAATTCATACCTCTTCCCTCTCTGCACAGACTCTGGTTTCTCTATGTCAATCGCTACAGTGTTAACATTTTCCGCTTTTAGTGCCTAGTTTTTTTGTTTTAATTTTTCTATCACTTTGTTTTTCCTGGGGATGGAGCATTCTACCGGATGACAAACATTCTCCCATTAGTTTAGCTACTCCAACCGAGAGATCTTTTTAAGATCCTAACCGTCCATTAAAGTGCTATTGTTTGTATTTCTTTTGCACTTGGTTCACCGGGTCTATTCGCCAGATAGTTTTTGAAATTCTTTTTCATTAGCCCGGTTGCTCCTATAATGACTGGAATGATTGATACCTTCTTAAGATTCCAGTTTCTTTTCATGTCGTACATAAGTCCTTGGTATTTTGATATTTTCTCCGTCTCTGCCCCGTTAAGGTCAGCATCATTAGGGACGCTTACTTCAACTAGGGTTGCTACTTTCTCCCTCTTGTCCCATATCACTATGCCAGGCTTAATAGCCCCGTTTTCTAGGTATGTAGCTGTAGGGATTTCGTAGTCATAGTGGATAGTGTATGACTTATTTCCCTTTGTGATTTGTCAAAGATGCCGAAGCTTCATATTATCACAGACATGACCAGTTGCTTTTTCTCTTTTTACAAAGGGGTCACCACATATCAAGGCCCGGAGGTCACTCGAGGATTAGGTTTAATTTGTGTATTGTATTTATTGGGACAGTTGCGTAATAATCGTTGTAAAAGTAATTTGGTATAATTAGATTATTTATGAAGACAGTTCAACAAGAACTTGTTTACGTTTGACGTAGAAATAATTTAATAGTAGTTGTTCTCTCTCTCTCCTTCTCTCTCTCTCTCTCTCTCTCTTTCGTGTGTGTGTGTGTGTGTGTGTGTGTGTGAATATATGATTATAGCGACCACGTGGCTGGCGGTGAGGAAGTAGTGATATGCGCATCTCTGTTCATGAGACAAATTGGACGCCCTCTAGCATAACGCTAAGAGGAGATGAATCAAGTTTGACGCCACCTAGTGGTATGTGTGTGAAATTGTGCTTGGGGAAAGGCGTTAATGCTAATATGTGACACGACAAAATCCCGTTGACACACAGGTTTCCATTAGATCACTGAAGTTAAATGATGTTGAGCCTGGTCATTACGAAATGGGTGACCATTTGAGACTGGGGATCGCACGTGAATTGGTATTCCTCTATAAACTGCCACTTTTAGTTAAAGAGAGAATACACGACGATGTCCGATAATACAATTATACAATGGTATTATCTGTCATTCGATGTGCATATGTGTATATGTGCATATGTGTATATGTGTATATGCATGTAGGGCACCTTTTCCTCACTTGGTAGAGTACGGTATCAACTTCTACGATATCTTTTCCCTCTTTAAAGCAGCATTCTCATCGAATACACCTTGCTAATCTTCATGGAATATTCTCGACTGAGCCCCAATGTTTGGTCACACCTTGTAATACATTCACAGCAAAAACTCATCCTTTTACAACTAAAAGCCTTTCCTTTCTTCCTCGTGTACTTGGTGTCGGGTGAAATGTCTTCAGACTGTTCTTCTTTGCAAGGATGTATCATCTGAGGAACGCGTTACCGCATGACTACTTCCCTACTAATTACAATTTTGTCGTCCTCAAATTCAATGCCAACAGATTCTTGCCATGAACATAAGCAATCAAACGCAGTTTGTACCATTGATCACTGTTAGTTTGTATTTACTAGGAAGTCACCGTTTATCGAGGCTAAAAGGCGAATCAAGGATTGGCATTTTATGTTAAATAGTCTTTAATTATCTATTTATTTGTTTGTGTATTTCTTTTATTTATTTAACTGTTTGTTTAATTCTTTTTTACAGGCCATGATTGCGTAGTCTCTTAGTCTGTCTTAACAGCGTACATAAAGACATAACTGTCTTCTGCTGGACCTCTTCTGGGAAAATTCGCCAACGTCTTGGTGGAGCTGGTTCTGTTACAACAAAGACGCATGCAAGACAGGAACCCAAGACAAACAGTTGTTTTTATATTTTTTTCTTTATTTACAGGCGTTTCGTCACAGCAGATTGGAATGAATGACGATCTTTGCCTGTGGTTCCCTTTGGAAACCGTCGCCCCATTATGGGGAACCTGTTTACCCCATTTTGTCTCTTCGGCATCATAAAAAAAAACTCACTAAAATTAACCCAGTTTCTTCAAACCGGAACCAATGACGTCAGATTCGGTCCCCGTTTACATACCTTCCAATGCAACTTGATCGGTCACAGGGTTTGATTCACGTCACAGTATGACTCATTGACCCTTTCTGCACCTGCATCTCGCTCAACTAATCGTTTCTCACGATTCTATCTATTGTTTACTTCGCTAGATAGACAATTAGATAGATAGATAGATAGATAACTGAATAAATGATTTCTAACCGGTGTTGCCCGGCGATTACATAACAGGATAAGTGATAATAAGTGTACGTGGCTAGTATGCTAATCGATATTGATGGAAATTGGGTGCGATTTTATTATTTAAGAAGGCAGCGCAACAAGACTTGCTTGAATTAAACTTGAAAGCGACTATGTTATATGTAACTGGGAAGCAGCCCCTCAGTATTGTGTTCCACAGGCAGGCAGTTCTATGAAAAAAAAAATTTGTTCATAGAATTTTCGTTTAGTTTCGGGCATTGATAGAGAGGACGGCCCAACGCAACTTGTTTAGATAAGACTTGAAAGCGACCATGTTATAGGCAGCTAAGAAGCATTCCTCGATATTGTGTTCCACATGCAAGCAGTTCTATAAAAAGTTTGTTAATAGAATTTTCGTTCAATTTCAGACATAGATAGTAGGAATTTGTTGACAGTAGTTGTAGCTAGAGGAGTGTTGGTTGTGAATGTTTACAAGGGTGGGGGCATAGATTGAAGAGCAGTCGAGCACCTGTCATGAAAATAACGATAGAGTAGGGCACTACAGTGTTTCTCATGTTTTAACTGGCACTCATTTTCTTCTCAGTAACCCTTATCGTTTTACTAAGTGGTTACCCAAATAGTAAATAACAAAAAAAAAAAAAGAGAATATCTGCGTGTATGCAGTTTTTTTTTCTTCTGTTCGCTTATTTTCAAGTTTTTTGTTGTAAACAATTACGCAATCGTTTTCATTCTTAGGTTTTGACGGGTTTATTGTTTCCCCCTTTTTTCCTCGGATTGTTCTGAAAGAAATGTCAAAAATAAACCTTCTATATTTCAATAATGATGAATATGAACTTTTTATTGTTTTCCGTTTCATTCTCAATTTGATAGCCGAACAGTTAAGGGCCAAATATTTGTTGAATATGAGACGAGTATCAAATTTTGAAACATTTTTTTCGGTTTTTCTTTTTCTTTCTTTCTTTTCGTTCTTTTTTTTTACACAGTGATCACCACTTATCAAGGCCCGGAAGCCACTCAGGGATAAGGGTTATTGCAAGTACATTACGTTAGTGTGGAGATTTGATGAAGTGTTTACTTAAGGGGGCGGTTCATTAGGAATTTGTTAACATTGGACTTGAACACATCCAAGTTGTAGTTCCATTCTTCTTTCTATCTATCTATCTCTTTCTCTCTCTTTGCATTTTCTTTCGCTCTATCTCCCTATATACCTCTCATTCTCCCTCTCTATTACTCTCCCATTCTTTCTATCTTTCTATTTTTCCCACCCCTTATTTCTCTATCTTTCACTTTTTCACGTTCCCCTTTGTTGTTCTCCCTTTTCTCTGTTTTCCTACTTATTTCTGCAAAATTTCAATGCGATTTCTGTATTCAGCATAGTCGAAAACCTTGAGAAGTCGGCATTTAAAAGAAAATTATGGAGGTGGATCTAATCTAAAACAAAATACCAAAAAAAACATAAAACTTTAATCAAACTTGGAAATACGATTTAAAAAAAATAGCGCGGATCAGTAAGTGCATTAGCATCCATTAATCGACTAACGTGACCTTATTGCCAAATAAGGTCCGGCTACAATGTTGAACGCGCCGTTCACATTGTTTTTTTTTCAAGTTGAATTCAACTTTCATAATATCTTTTTATTTTTTTATAATTTCACAATATCTTTTTTTTAATAATAAATTGTTAGTTAAAAAGCACAGAATAGTTACAAAACACCATCCTCTCTCCATGGTAAGAATGGCTGAAAAAAATATTAGGTACTCATGTAGAGAGTGATCCGTGCGTAAATAATAACGTTATTATTTAAAAAGCCATTCTTAATATGGGAAGGGGAGGGTGTTTTGTATCTATTCTGTACTTTAACCTTACAATTGAATGAAAAAACATATCATAAAACTTTAATTAAACTTGGAAATACGATTTAAAAAATAGCGCGGATCAATAAGTTCATTAGCACCAGAAATTGTTAGGTGAAATACAGAAAGGTTTCTACCAAGAAAACCATTTTTTTTTTTTTTTTGCTATTCTTACCAAGGGGAGGGGATGGTGTTTGGTCACTATTCTGTGCTTTCAACTAACAATTTATTAAAAAAACAAAAGGTAAATTTTCACATTAGGTCCACCTCCACAATTTTTAACATGGGTAGGTTGGGGGTATTTATTCTGAAAGCCGTTCTTAACATGGGGAGAATGATGGTATTTATTCCAAAAGCCGTTTTTAAAAGACGAAAGACAGGTAAAAGGTTAAGACATGTGGTTAGGCATGGGTGTTGTTTTATTCCGAAAGCCGTTCTTAATATAGGGAGGTTGGGAGTGTTTATTCATGGCCGTCAGTGAATTACAGTGCATAGTACAGGTCTTTATATCTTGAAAACTAATTGCCTCTGCAAATTTTAAATGATATTTTTTTATTCAACATAGTCGAAAATTGTGGAGGTGAACCTAATGTAAAAAAAATACCCTCCCCTCCAAAAAGATATTGTGAAATTTAAATTTAAGCGAGGTACTAAAAATAAAATTAGACAGAAAAATACACCTTTGGGTTTGTACTGGCACAAAGACTTGAAAAAGTTGTCAACAAAAACAAATATATAACAAGTAAATATTTTCAAAGGCAAGATAAGTTACTTTTCTACCTAATTGGATAATTTTTAGTATTTTTATTGGGTTTGTCAAAAAATAAATGTATAACAAATATTATCAAAGGCAAGATATGTTACTTTATTACCAAAATGGATATTTTTTTGTTTTTTTAATGTAAAATGTTTATTCGGCTCAAAAAACACAGCGTTTACTGCTATATTTGAAAATTACAAATGGTAGCAGACTGTGTTAAACACATTAGGTTTGGGAAAATGAGTTAAAACTAAAAAACTATACAAAATACTGTTAAAAAACACCGAATACATGTCTGCCTATGTCACGGTAACATATATTGAGTGAGTTCCTGATAGTATTTTGTATAGTTTTTTAGTTTTAACTCATTTTTCCAAACTTAACGTGTTAAACTCCCGCCATTTGTATTTTTCAAATATACAGATAAACACTACATGTTTTCGAACCGATTAAACATTTTACACTAAATAAAAACACTAAAATCTTATCCAGTTAGGTAGAAAAGTAACTTATCTTGCCTTTGATAACATTTATTTGTTATATTTATTTTTCAACAACTTTTTCGTTTCTTTGTTTAGTAATACAAACCCGTTTTATTTACTATAACGTTTAGTCGGCTCGAAAAATAGTGTTTATCAGTGTATTTGAAAAATACAAATGGTGATGGACACTGTTGATGATGTTAAGTTTGAGAAAATGATTTAAAACTAAAAAAATATACAAAATACCATCAGAAACCCACCGAATATGTCAGCCTATGTCACAATAACGTATAATCAGTAGGTGTCTGACACTGTTTTGTATAGTTTTTAACTGATTTCCCCAAACTTTACGTATTCAACAGAGTCCGCGACCATTCATCTTTTTCAAATACATAGATAAACACTGAGTTTCTTTAGCCGATTAAACATTTTACATTAAATAAAAACACTAAAAAAATTATTCAGTTAGGTAGAAACGTAATTTACCTTACCTTTGCTTTCATTTATTCGTTTTTGGACAACTTTTTCGAATCTGTGTATAGTAACCCCCCCCCCTTACCCAAATATTAATTAAAAACTCACATTTTTTAATACAATAAAAAAAAGAAAGCTATTTAGCGTTTCAACGTTTTAGCAACTTTCGGCTTAATCCACTGAATGTTGGTCGAGCCCAAGCCATGATTGATGGTAACTCCCGAGGATCCGGATCTAATTCTGCAAGAGTACCATTTTTTTTTGTTCATTTTCGCCTTTTTTTTTACTTTTTGGGGTGGATTGCTTTACCAAGAATATAAGAAACATGTATTATCTCTTTTTATTAGAATTTTCCATTATACGAAATTAAGCCACAGCAACGCGTGGCAGGATACAGCTAATATATATATATATATATATATATATATATATATATATATGTGTGTGTGCGTGTGTGTGTGTGTGTGTGTGTGTGTGTGTGTGTGTGTGTGTGTGTGTGTGTGTGCGTGTGTGTGTACAGTAGCGTCGAAAACTTAAGGAACGGTCGATCAGTTTTTTCGAACGACTTCTAACTTTATCTATGAAAGAGAAAAAAAAGAATTAGTCAATTTTCCAATAATTGTAGTTAAATGAAAAATAATCTTTTTTTGATTGTGAATACATATTAGTTTTTTTTTTTAATTTCTTCCTTTCGTGGTTCCTTTCTTTCTTTTTTTTGTACCTACCAATCTATATCATTTTCTGCCTGCCTCTTTCTTTCGCTCCCTCTCCCTGTATATCTCTTATTCTTCCACTCTTTTTCTAGCCCCCCAATCTTTCGTCTTTCTTCTCTAAATATCGCCCCCATCACTCTCACTCTCTCTCTCTCTCCCTCTCTCTCTCTCTC
Source organism: Euprymna scolopes (assembly GCF_053919585.1). NCBI lineage: Eukaryota > Metazoa > Mollusca > Cephalopoda > Sepiida > Sepiolidae > Euprymna > Euprymna scolopes. The sequence goes on from NC_136516.1 coordinate 16,039,019, forward strand.
TCACGTTGCACTTTCTGGTATAGTCTCTATTCTTCTGCAGTCTTTTTATTTACTGAGAATGGAAATAGTATTCCGACGAAATAGAGAAATTCAAGAGAAACAAACCAAGTTGTGTGGTCATCAACGTTTCATATTTATTTAGAAAACTTCTCCAGTTTAAGAAAAAAAAATACCAGTACAAATATTTGAAAATTATCGTTGAAAATTAAAAAAGGGGGGGGGAGAAACATAGCGTTGTGAAAGAGAGTAAAATTTTTATAACGTGATATAGCCGTTAATATATTTAAAAAGATATAATGCAATTCATATTCTTTTTAAAACAAATATGTCCGTTATAATTCAAATATGAGTGTGTACCTGTAATGAAAAGAGCGGAATCTTGCTTATGTAATTATTGACTGATTATATGCATTAATTATTATATGTATCAATTATTATATGTATCAATTATTATATGTATTAATAAATATATGTATTAATTATTATATGTATTAATTATTATATGTATTAATTATAATATGTATTAATTATTATATGTATTATTTATATTATGTATTAATTATAATATGTATTAATTATTATATGCATTAATTATTATATGTATTAATTATAATATGTATTAATTATTATATGTATTAATTATTATATGCATTAATTATTATATGTATTAATTATAATATGTATCAATTATTATATGTATTAATTATTATATGTATCAATTATTATATGTATTAATTATAATATGTACTAATTATTATATGTATTAATTATTATATGTATTAATTATTATATGTATTAATTATAATATGTATTAATTATTATATGTATTAATTATTATATGTATTAATTATTATATGTATTAATTGTTATATGTATTAATTATTATATGTATTAATTATAATATGTATTAATTATTATATGTATTAATTATTACATGTATTAATAATTATATGTATGAATTTTTATATGTATTATTTATAATATCTATTAATTATTATATGTATTAGTCATTATATGTATGAATTATTATATGTATTATTTATAATATGTATTAATTATTATATGAATTAGTCATTATATGTATGAATTATTACATGTATTAATTATTATATGTATTAATTATAATATGAATTAATTATTATATGTATTAATAATTATATGTATTAATTATTATATGTAATTATTATTATATGTATTGATTATTATAGGTAGTACTACTAGATATTAATAATAGTATGTATTAATTATTATATGTATTAATTATTATGTGTATTTATTATTATATGTATTAATTATTATATGTATTAATTATTATATGTATTAATTATTATATGTATTATTTATAATATGTATTAATTATTATATGTATTAGTTATTATATGTAAGATTATTATATGTATTAATTATTAAATGTATTCATTATTATATGCATTATTTATTATATGTATTATTTATTATATGTATTATTTATTATATGTATTATTTATTATATGTATTATTTATTATATGTATTAATAATTATATGTATTGATTATTATATGCATTAATTATTATATGTATTAATTATTATATGCATTAATTATTATATATATTAATTATTATATGTATTAATTATTAAATGTATTCATTATTATATGTATTAATTATTATGTGTATTATTTATTATATGTATTAATTATTATATGTATTAATTATTATATGTATTAATTATTATGTGTATTATTTATTATATGTAATTATTATTATATGTATTAATTATTATATGTATTACTTATTATATGTATTATTTAGTATATGTATTAATTACTATATGTATTACTTATTATATGTATTATTTATTATATGTATTAATTATTATATGCATTATTTATTATATGTATTATTTATTATATGCATTATTTATTATATGTATTATTTATTATATGTATTATTCATTATATTTATTATTTATTATATGTATTATTTATTATATGTATTATTTATTATATGTATTATTTATTATATGTATTAATAATTATATGTATTGATTATTATATGCATTAATTATTATATGTATTAATTATTATATGCATTAATTATTATATATATTAATTATTATATGTATTAATTATTAAATGTAATTATTATTATATGTATTAATTATTATGTGTATTATTTATTATATGTATTAATTATTATATGTATTAATTATTATATGTATTACTTATTATATGTATTATTTAGTATATGTATTAATTACTATATGTATTAATTATTATATGTATTATTTATTATATGCATTAATTATTATATGTATTAATTATTATATGTATTGATTAATACATGTATTAATTATTATATGTATTAACTATTACATGCATTATTTATTATAAGCATTAATTATTATATGTATTGATTATTATATGTATTGATTATTATATGTATTAATTATTATAGGTATTAACTATTATAGTATTAATTATTATATGTATTATTAATTAAATGTGTTACTTATTATAGGTATTATTTATTATATGTATTAATTATTATATGTATTAATTATTATAGGTATAAATTTTTTATGTATTAATTATTATATGTATCCATTATTATATCTATTAATTATTTTATGTATTTTTATTATATGTATTAATTATTATATGTATTAATTATTATATGTATTGATTATTATATGTATTAATTATTATAGGTATTAATTATTATATGTACAGTCTTTTTTAAAATCATAAGATCACTTAAGAATGTAAGCGTTTACGCATATTATCGATTTTTTAATCAAACAAATGGTTGAAACCATTGTCAAACGGGAAAATATGATGGAGAAAAAATGAAATCGTCTTAAATCGATACCTGATCCCTGATCTAATAATTATTAAAAAAAAAAACCCCAACATTTTCACCTGGTCAAATTTATAAGACTACTTTAATAAAATCGGCTAGTTTTGAAAAAATGAATACGAAAAGCTTTCTATGTTACTAAAAGCAACTTGTTAGTGGATAAAAACATCTTACTAAATTATAAATGGCAAAAGGGAAACCATTATCAGAGTTTAAGAAGGAAGGATCTTTGGGCTTAATAGGGATGGACTCTCCCAAAGATCAATTGCAAACGAAGTGAATCGTAGCAAAACGGTCATCACAATTTTTTTTTAAAAATCCAGATCAATATGGGCTCAAAAAGAGTCCAGGTCGACCAAAAAAATAACCCCATCACTGGAGCGGCGTATCAGAAGAAGACACTTTTTAGTAATTTATAATTGCCTTTTGTTAGATAAATTATCAGTGGTCTTATAATTTTAACCAGGTGAAACTGTTTGTTTTTTAAAAAATGATTATTAGACAAGGGTTAAGGTTTCGAATGAAGTAGATTTCATTTTTTCCATCATATTTTGCCTTTTGGCAATGGTTTCAACCATTTGTTTGATTAAAAATTCGATAATATGCGTAACCGCTTACATTCTGAAGTGGTCTTATGATTTTGACCAGGACTGTAATAATTATTATATGTATTAATTACTATATGCATTAATTATTATATGTATTACTTATGATAGGTATTAATTATAATATGTATTAATTATTATATGTATTCATTATTATATGTATTAATTATTATAGGTATTAATTATTATAGGTATTACTATTACATGTATTGATTATTATATGTATTGATTATTATATGTATCGATTATTATATGTATTGATTATTATATGTATCGATTATTATATGTATTGATTATTATATGTATTAATTATTATATGCATTAATTATTATATGTATTAATTATTATATGTATTATTTATTATATATATTAAGTATTCCAGGTAATAATTATTATAGGTATTAATTATTATAGGTATTAATCAATATTTGTATTAATTATTATATGTATTAATTATTGTATGCATTAATTATTATATGTATTAATTATTATATGTATTAATTATTATATGTATTAATTATTACATGTATTGATTATTATATGTAATAATTATTATATGTATTAATTATTATAGGTATTAATTATTATAGGTATTAATTATTATATGCATTAATTATTATATGTAATAATTATTATATGTATTAATTATATAGGTATTTATTATTATATGTATAAATTTTTATATGTATTAATTATTATATGTATTAATTATTATAGGTATTAATCATTATAGGTATTAATTATTATATGTATTAATTATTATATACATTAATTATATAGGTATTTATTATCATATGTATTAATTATTTTATTTATTAATTATTATACGTATACTTTATAATATGTATTAATTATTATATACATTAATTATTATACGTATTCATTATTATATGCATTAATGGTTATATGTATTAACTAATATATGCATTAATTATAATAGGTATTGATTATTATATGTATTAATTATTATAGGTATTAATTATTATAGCCATTATTTATTACACGTATAAATTATTATATGTATTAATTATTATGTGCATTACTTTTTATATGTAATAATTATTATATGTATTAATCATTATATATATTAATTATTATATGTATTGATTATTATATGCATTTATTATTATATGTATTAATTATAATATGTATTAATTATTATATGTATTAATTATTATATGTAATAATTTTTATAAGAATTAATTATTATATGTATTACTTATGATATGTATTGATTATTATATGTATTAATTATTATATATATTACTTATTATATGTATTATTTATTACACGTATTAATTATTATATGTAATTATTATTATATGTATTAATTATTATAGGTAGTACTAATAGATATTAATAATAGTATGTATTTATTAATATAGCTATTTATAATTATATGCATTTATTATTATTATGTGTATTTATTATTATATGTATTAATTATTATATGTATTAATTATTATATGTATTAATTATTATATGTATTAATTATTTTATGTATTAATTATTATATGTAATAATTATTATATGTATTAATTATTATATGTATTAATTATTATATGTATTAATTATTTCATGTATAAATTATTATATGTATTAATTATTAAATGTATTAATCATTTTATGTATTAATTATTATATGTAATAATTATTATATGTATTAATTATTTTATTTATTAATAATTATATGTATTAATTATTATATATATTGATTATTATATGTATTAATTATTATAGGTATTAATTAGTATATATATTAATTATTATATGTATAAATTATTAGATGTGTTAAGTATTATATGCATTAATTATTATATGTAATAATTATTATATGTATTAATTATTATATGTATTAATTATTATATGTATTAGTTATTATAAGTATTAATTGTTATAAGTATTAATTATTATATGCATTGATTATTATAGGTATTATTTTTTACGTGTATGAATTATTATAGGTATTAAGTATTATATGCATTAATTATTATATGTATTAAATATTATAAGTATTAATTATTATATGTATTAATTGTTATAGGTATTATTTATTATATGTATTAATTATTATATATATCGATTATTATATGTATTAATTATTATAGGTATTGTTTATTATATGTAATGATTATTATATGTATTATTGTATGTATTAATTATTATATGTATTAATTATTATATGTATTAATTATTATATGTATTAACTATTATAGGTAGTGTGTATTATATTTATTTATAATTATATGTATTATTATATTTATTAATTACTATATATATTAATTATTATATGTATTAATTATTATATGTATTAATTATTATATGTATTAATTATTTTAGGTATGATTTATTATAGGTATTAATTATTATAGGTATTATTTATTATATATAAAAATCCTTTCAAATTTACATGTAATAATAATAATAATAATAATAATAATAATAATAATAACTCTCATTCTTTGACGTTATTCTCGCGTTGCCTACGCACAGTTCAACAACAAACTGGAGATGGAGTATACCTCTGAAATATATTTGTGATAAATTTCAAATAAGTAAAATATTTGTTTATTTTCCTAATATTACGTTGTATTTGACTTTCAAGCCCACTTGATGCGTATCTTATTTTATTCAAATTAAAACAACGTTCCTATATGAACTCTCATCCTTGAAGTTTATTTATTCATTTACGAACTGTGATCCTCGTGTCTTATAGTTGTTTCACGACATTTCGGCCAACTTTTCCTCTGGCCTTCGTCACGTGGTTAACCGCAATGGGATAGGAATGCTTTATCTCAGCAATTACTGCCCTCCTTAACTGTTGTTGGCTCACCACGTTTTTGGCCAACTAAACATCCGGCTGGCTTGGGGTGAGATTGAAACCGCTATCTTAAGACAATCTCCACTTGGAACCGTAGCGATTCAACATTTCTATCCACTGCGCCTTCGGATTATTTAGCCCAGAACGTGGTGAGACAACAACATATATGAAGGTCAGTAATTGCTGCGGATGCAGGTAAGAAATTCAGCATTTCGTATCCCGTCGCGGTTAACCACCTGACGAAGGCCAGAGGAATAGTTGGACGAAACGTTGTGAAAAAACAACTGAAAAGGATGAGGATAAAAGTCCACAATAAATAAATAAATAAATAAATAAATATAAAATTACACATCTCAGGAATTCCAGTAAATAGCTGTCTAAGAAAATAAAAATGTTAGATATTTTACGTGTGTTTACGGCACATGTCCCGTGATCAAAACAAATGTAGTCGATATAATTTTTCGTATAATCGGTGAACACGTAATTAAAAGCAGGATGACGGAATATGCCAGAGAATTATGAGGCCGAAACAAAGTAAAACAACTTAAAAATGACGATAAAAATCGTCAAATAAATAATTAAAAATTACTCATTGGAAGAATATTAGCAAATAAAAAAGCCAAGAAAATAGTTGTCGAAGTAAAATAGAAATGTTAGATATTTTACGTGTGTTAACCGCACACTTAACGTCATTAAAACAAACATAGTCGAAGTCATTTTTGCGTTTAATCTGTGAATACGTAATTAAATGCGGAATGAAAATTATGTGGTTGATTTTTTTTCTTTTTAGCAATCTATTGTAGCGAGTTGAATGGACAAACGAACACACGGACATAAAACACTCGCAGTGAGAAATAGAACGAGGGAGAGAGAGAGAGGGATGGGAAGGGATAAATATAGAGAGTGATGGAAGAAAAATATGTTTACGTAGTGTTGATAGAATGTAATGAATTTCCGTTTCGCAATAATGCAAATAGCAAAAATTCACGTATAAAAGATATGTTATAAATAAATTATTATTATAGAAAAATAGGTGTGCAAGGAACAAGATAACATGAGGTAATGACGCCATGTTTATAATTCGCTCACTGTTCGGATTTCGTAGGGAGAAATTATTTTTTTTTACTAGAAAAATAAAAAGGTTATGTTATGTCTCTCTCTATATATATATTTATAAGTTAGTGGCAGTGCAATTACAGTATCGTAGGAAAATTAAGAATTGGTCCTGGTGTCAACTGTGGGAGCAGTAAATATTTAGAAAGAAAAATAAGATCTACTTACAAAGAGTTGATAAGATCTATTTACAAAGAGTTGTTGTTATTGTGATTGAATATTTAATATCAATCTGAAATGGTGTTCAAAAACTACATAATGATAGTGCCTAATAGCCTAAATGTATTTAATTTCTATGTGTAATTTTTGTTGCAAATTATTACAAGATTAAATACTAAAACTAATACAAATAATAATAATAAAACTAATAATAAAAATGATAAAAGTAATAATAAAAATAAAATATGAATAATAAAATTAATGATATTAATAAAAATCAATAACAATAATAATATCAATAGTAAAAATTATAACAATAAACAATAAAAATAATAAAATAACATTAAAAATGCCAACAAGAATAATATTAATAATGAGAATAATAAAAAATAATAATTATATAAATAATAATAATATAAAATAAATAATTATAACATTAATATAAAAAATAATAAGAAAAATAATATTAATTATAATAATAACATTAATTCTTACAAAATAATTAAAAATACAAAGATAAAAAAGTAAACAATTGTAATAAAATAATAAAAATGGAATAATAATAATAAATTAAAAAATGTGATAATAAAATAATAATAATAATAAACATATTGAAGTAAACAATTAAATAATCTTA
>NC_136516.1:16052191-16064691 GCF_053919585.1 Euprymna scolopes
TTTATTGTCATTACTGATCCCTGCCATCTTCTTGAATGCATTGGTCATCAATCCCTTGTCTTGGGCAGCCATTATGACCCTTTCCTGATTGTGGTGGAGGGATCCTCTTTTGAGCCAGTCCAAAGAACCTTCTTTATCTATATATTCCTGAGAGAGTTCCTCCAGAAAATACTTTGCACGCTGATGTTGTTCCCATTATTTAAAGTTCATCTGTTGAAAGGTCTCGGTATATTTCTGCCGGCTCTTTCTTGCTATTTCTGTGGCACACTTGTTTGGTGTTTCGTCCTCATCTGAGAGACAGCTCTGACCAAAATGCTTAGCCAGCTGGGTGACTGATGTTGTTCTGCTGGCTCTTGTCTCTTGATGTTCATATACTATTGAGAGAGAATCATTCTTGGAGCTTCTCAGATACTGACCGGTGCTCACAATAGTTGCCCTATGTTGATGATTAATCTCTGAGAGTCCCAGACCTCCTTCTTCCCTGGGAAAATACAGCCTTGGTAAACACTGATTTCTGTATATTATTTTGTGAAGCGTTAGTAGCTTCCGTGTCTTTACATGTAGCCGGTTGATGTATTTTTGTGGCCAATCAATGATACCAAAGCTGTACGTTATTACTGGCATAGCAAGCTGGTTAATGGCAGTAATTTTATTTTTATTGGTGAGCTGGGTTTTGCATATTTTCCTCACCCGGCGTATATATTCTTTACCAATCTTCTCCCTCATCTTGGCATGTTGTATGTTCTCGTTTTCCTCAATGCCAAGGTACTTGTAAGGCTCATGCTCTTCTAGATCCCTGATGTCGATGTTTACATTAAGCTGCATATTTTCTGTGTGGGTCTTCTTCCCAGCTCTGAGTGTACATTTGGCACATTTATCCAGGCCAAACCTCATTCCGATGTCACTGGAGAATGTGTGTACTACCTGCAGCAGGTGGTGCAGATCGGTGTCAGAGCTAACATACAGCTTAAGATCATCCATGAAGAGCAGATGGTTTATTCTCTTGCTTGGATCTCAATAGCGTCCCTGACTGAAATTGTAGGCGCTCAGATTTTTATTCAGGAGTTTGCTTAGTGGGTCTATTGCCATACAGAAGAGTAAGGGAGATAAGCTGTCACCTTGGACCGAAGCAGCCATGAGTGTGGCACGCTGTCAAATGCCTTCTGGTAATCAATACATGCCATGCTCAGGTTTTTGTGTCTCTTCCTACAGTCTTCTAGGACGGTCTTGTTGATTAATAGCTGGTCTTTGGTACCGAGGCATTTTCTTCTGCACCCTGTCTGCTCTTTTTCAAGGTAAGTCCCAGAAGATAGATGGTCATATATACCATCGGCTATCAGACCAGTGAAAAGCTTGTAGGTAGTTGTAAGGCAGCATATTGACCTGTATTTATTTGGCCGTTTTGTCTCCTTGGTCTTGGGTATGAGGCTGGTGTCCCCCTCTGTCAGCCAGGGTGGTGTTGCTTCTTCATCTCTTAGCATCCTGCTGAAGCAATCACTGTAGTGGGGGTTGAGTGCAGTCAATTGCTTCAGCCAAAAGTTTTGGACATTGTCGATGCCAGGTGCTTTGTGGTTGGATAATTGTGCCAGTTTTCTTGTTATCATACCAGGAGTTATGACTGGTTCTGGCATCTGAGGCTTGGTTTCATTGAGCCTAATAATATCTTCAATCCACTGGGCCTCTTGATTATATTTGCCTTCTGTTTCAAATAGAGGTCTCCAGTAGTTTTCCAGGGCTTCCTCTGCAGGTGGACTATCTACAGTAATGGTGTCCCTTATCAGCTGCCTGTAAAAAGTCCTTTGGTTTGTTTTAAACTGCCTATTTTGAATCTGGGAGTTGATCTTGTTCTCCTGGTTTTTAATTATCTGGGAAAGTGCTGGTATTTTTCCTTCTAACTCCCTAGTTGTATTATGTAATCCCTCAATTTTCTCATAGCGGTGTTTTTTACAGAGTTTTTTGATGGTGGTCTTAAGTCGACCCTGTACCGAGGGATTTGCAAGGAACTGTTTTATTATGCTTAGTTCTTTCCTGCAGAGGTTCAGTTGTTTTTGCAGCTTGGTCTTCCAGTGAGGTGTTTGTCTAGAGACTCTGGGCCCTATTCGATGATTGTGATTGAATGTTCGAAGTTTAATTTTTCTGCCAATGTAGAGTCCAGCTGCATATGTGATATGGTTGAGTTCTGTGAGCATTACTGTTGTTGGAATTAGCCTCTTGAGAGCGATGTTAACTTTGGCTATAACAGTCTTTGCTCTTCCAGCTGCTTGGATCTTGGACAAACGTGGTCTGTCCTTCATTCTCATACACCTCACCTCCTCAATTGTGTTGCTGAGCTCCTCCTCCAAAGCTAACTGTTCATCATCTGCTTCTGGGAGTACAAATGATGGTGGTGGGTGTCTATGTGATTGTGGCGGTGATGCAGGTGATGGTATCCTGGTAGGTGATGTAGATTCCTGTGTTGGTGTTTGTGGGGTTTCCAGCACAGAGTTTGTGAAGGCAGGTGTCATGTCATGCAGAGACTCCAGTGGCGCAGAAGTTCCAGGAGAGCTGGGCATGCGCTGGGACATTTGGATGGGTTTTGATGGTAAAGTTGGTGGTTGTTGTTGGAGTAAGTCTATTGTGGGAATTTTTATTGGGTTTTCCAGGGGACATCTGTTGTTCAACAAAAGAGCTGTTATTTTTGAAGACATGTAGTCTAGTTCTCTTGTGGTGAAGAATGTCAGGCTGTTATATCGTTGTGATGTAATTTTCCCTGGAGGGATGCTTGCTTTTCCAGGATAAAAATGAAAAAAGATCCCTCTCCAGGTTGCTGTTCTTTCTTTTTGTCTTTTATGCTTTTGTTTAGCATAATCCGTTGCCCATATAAGTGTCCACCTCTCTTCCCTTTCCCATACCACCTCCTGTCTAAGTTTTGTTTCCTCATCCTCTACTTTCTGGTAGTCTTTTTCTGCAGTCTTCACAGCCTCACATCTAATGGTATCTACGTCCTCTTGTGGGATATATCTTCCCATCTGTGAGATGAGGGATCGCAGGTTGTGTAAAGGTGCGTGCTTTTTCTCTGCTGGGAGGTTTGATGTTTGTATAGCCTCGGTTAGTATCTTTCCTGAGCCGCGTCCCCATTTCTCAAACCTTGAGTAGTGGTAGCAGTGCAGAAGGATCTTCTTTTGCTCGACAGACCATGACTGGGTTTTAATCCCCCTTCTGTTTCTTTTGGGATCTGTCAAGCGGGCTGGAGGAAGGACGCTTGGTCCATCTTGGTCATGGACTGGTTGCTGTCCTTGTGTGACCTCTGGGGTGATTGGGGTACCACCTTTTGAGGCAAGAAGATTCACACTATTTCTTTCCTCTTCCTGCCTGTTGCGTAAACAGGTTGAGGGGCCCTTTTTATCCCGGGCGACGGCCGTCCAGTTTGAGTTCCTTTTGTTTGGCATTTTTCATGGTTGTTCCTCACTGTCCACGGCTTCTTATTGGTTATTCGAAGCTTCCCTATACCTACTTTACATAAGTAGAGGGGGTGCCCCCATCCGCAACCCGGGGGACGCACTGGATGGTCGGAGGAAGACGGCACACCAGTATATATATATGTATGTATGCATGTATGTATATATAAATATATATGCATATACGTGTGTATATAAATATATATGCATGTATATATATGTATGTGTATATATATATATGTATATAAATATATACACATACGTATTTTTTCCTTAAATTTAACTTATAATTCCGAAATGTATTTATAGACGTTTAGTTAATGAATATATATATTAAAAAATATATAGTTTAACTTAATTGATGTTCAATAGATATATCTTATTATAACTTTAATAGTGTTTTTCCATCATTCTAAAAATAAACAAATTTGGCTCATACATTTGAGTCCACACATCAATCGAATAATAATCACTTGTTTCAACATATGCAGTTTATTTTTGGATCAATATTTGAAATCTGATTACTATAAATACATTTGTAATATTATGATTATTACAAATCGGACTCTCCTATCTATAAACTAACTTACTTGGCAAACTATTGTTTAACATTTCTAAACATTACGATCAATCTTCTAGGGCCTGACAATATTTTTCGGACACTTTAGTATTCAACTTTCCGAGTACCATAGAGTGGCGAAACTCCTTCAATAGAATAGCATAAACATATACAGACAATAAAATGTAATAAAAATGGAAGAAAATCGATTAGGTAAGGAAAAATATTTAATTTTCATCATTTTTTTTTACAAAACACACACGACATTATTTTTCGGACATCATTGAAAAACTGTTAATTATCTGTAATATCACCTTTCTTCACAATAACTTTTATCAATCTCTCTTCATAATGATCAAACTTATGCACAATAACATCTCTACATGTTTCTATTAGTTGTTTTTTTTTGGCATCTAGTATTCGTTCCCATAGTTGAGCCTCTTTCGTTATTTCAGGTCCATCATAGACAAGTTGTGCAAGAATTTCCCAAACATTTTCCATTAAATTTAGATCTGGGCTTTTTACAGGTCATTCCAAAGTAGTCATATTCAATTTAGCCATCCGTTCTTTCATGAATTTTGACACATGGATGCTGCAATTGTCTTGCTGTACCTATTTACTATGCCTCCCCACGGGACAGAGTTAGACACCAGGGTCGTTTTTTAACGTGGAGAAAAGGTACAAAAATAAAAAATTGTCTCAGTCGTGAAGGACTGTTCCTCCACCGAAAGAGAACAAGAAATGGGAGTGCAGCATCTGAAGAACAGATACTACACTTTGTAATGTTAAATCTTTTATTCAGACAAAAAAGAACATGAACAAAAAACTTAGGCACAAGGCCAACTCAAAAGGGGGGCAGATGGGGGTCGTTGGTCATCCTTATCACTCTAGAACTAAACAAAAGTTTCTCTTAGCTAGAATCTTCTTTCACCATAATACTGCATTCGCCCTTTTGTACTTGGGGACGTCCTACTTGGCACCCAATTATTTAAAACATTTTTTATTTCTGTGTAAAAACAAAAAAGATAACAATGATGATACGATAATTCATTTGTGTCGAGGGCGGGGAAAAAAAGAAGAACAGATGGTATTTATTTGCTCCCCCACTGAGCAAATTAGGCACAAGGCCGTTTTTAATGTGAGGTAAAAACCAGCTCCCCTAAAAGTAGGCAAAAAGGGGGCACTCTGGTTACCAAAAATAATAATTGTCCCAGTATAGAGGGTTTCCCCTCCATTGACTGGTACAAATTATCTTAAGTGCAGCATCTGCCGGAACAGATACTACACTTTGATCTTGTTTATATATTTTATCTTGACCAAAAGGCCAAGAACGAAATCATTCCCCATCACTCTTCTTATCCTTGTTAGGGCTTTCTTGTCCAGCAACTGTTTGCAGCTTTCACTGTTCTGCCATCCTTTCAGCCTCTCAAACCATATATTTCCATTAGCAAAGATCATATCCCAAACCATAACTCTCTACTTTCTATTATAAACATTACGATCAATCTAGAAATTATAATATTACGATTAACTACATTTTCTTATTCTAATTTAATATTTAATTCTTCCTTCACATCTAATTATATAATATAGTCGTATGCTCTTTTTTTATCGCTCTACAATTAAATACTATATATATGTAAGATATATTATCATACTTACCTTCATAGTTCATTTAAAATATTAATTTAATTATACCTTGCCATCATATTTGCTATCACTATCTAAATTCACTTGACCTATTTAATAAGTTTATAAGGTTTTACGATTATCATTCTACTTATCTTTATTAGCTAATTATATTTTAATAAGTATTTTTCTCCATAGACAAAATATTTAAATTATCATGTTATGATAGTTTCACGCATTTTCTTCTAATCTTCTATTTTTCGAAGCATGTTATATTTAAGCCGATTGGTTATTTATTAATCTAATTAAGCAATTATAAATTACTATTAAAGAATTTAATACTTGTATATAAATATATATATATATATATATAAATGTGTGTGTATATATATATATGTTTATAAATATATTTGTATATATATAGGTATATATATATATGCATGTATAAGATGGTCAAAAAGTTACATTCCAAAATTCATGATGTTGACCATCTTATAATTTATTCCCTTAATTCAGTTGACATACAATTCTTTGACAGTATCTGTTTCTTAGCGCAAAATCAATCACTTAATTATTAAATCAATCAGTGAATCTATTATGCCCTTAACTCATCAGAAGAAATAGCAACGATCAATCCGTCAAAAGGAATTGAAATGTGATTTAACATGATTAAAATCCGAAAATCTGCAGATACCTTTTCATTTGACACCATTTTGAATTTTATCAAACAACCAAATATATATATATATATATATATATTTGTCATCCACATACAGTACTGTTTCGTTGTATCACAACTCGTCAATGCGGCTAGACAACCACCTCTCCTCAGCCGTGGATCGAACCTACAACCGTCGTATTGACAGCTCTAACCATCGGGCTACGAATCAGCGTCGTAACTATTCTCCTCGAGTGTATATTAAATCCACGCTCGCCCGTCGCAGAAAGTGCTTAAACCATCATTTGTTTTCCAGCAAATAAATAGTGAGCTTCGATGAAAATATATTTACAAAATGCTCAACCCAAAGAGGAGGGCTTTTAATTTGTCATCCACACACAGTACTGTTTTGTTGTATCACAACTCATCAGTGCGGCTAGACAAACACCTTTACCCAACCGTGGGTCGAACCTATATATATATATATATATATATATATATATATATATATATATATATATATATATATACAAACACATATATATATATATATATATACAAACACACATATATATATATATATACAAACACACATATATATATATATATACACACACACAAACATATATATATGTATATACACACACAAACATATATATATATATATATATATATATATATATATATATATATATATATATATATATATATATAATTTGGGGTTGTTATTTCTCTTTTGTATTTTTTTTTTAACTACTGTCTTTTTAAATTAACATTTACACTGAGTGGAAATATAAAAAAATAAATGAATACATTTTTATCGAATGCGTTTCACTATTGCGCCCTCCCCAACCACCTTCCAAACTCTGTCCCTTCGAAAGTTGCCCCCACTTTCTAATGGCAAGAAACCCAACTACTAGCGTGCACCATATTGTCCCCTAAAAAAAAAACATACATCAACATTGCCAGATGAGTCAGAAAATAGTCAACAATCAAAACATCGGAATGCAATATTCCTATATTTTAAAAGATGCGAAGCCGATGTGTTCGCTGTGCGTATACGACCGGAAGTGTCATAACTTCCGGTAGCGTCTTGTAATTTCCGTTTAAATTAATAAGGCTTGTTTCAATTATTACGGTTGTCAGATTTTCTAAAAATTATAGCCTCGTTTCGGTTCTTAATTCACAAAAATAATACGAAACAAGATCTTGTGATGAAAAATGGTGGGATCCTTCTACACTCCAGTAGATATCTCACTGCTTTTGCAATTCTCTAGCTACATAAAAGTCAAATACGTCCAAGGATGGAGTACTGCTGCCATATCTGTGCAGGAGCTGCTAAAAACAGCCTATCCTGACTTGACAGAGTACAAAATAGACTTCGTGGCTTAGTGGGGGATGCCCTTTTCTCTTCCCTGCAACCTCTCTCCCACAGAAGAGACGTTGCGAGCCTGTCTTTGTTTTATCGTTATTTCCATGGCAAGCGCTCGTCTGATCTCTAATCTCTGGTCCTCTCTCGCCAATCTTTCACAAAAAACACCCAGCTAGTGGAAACCACTGTCAATAATTTTCCCCACTCTTTATCTGTGCCTAAATCAAAACGTAGATTTTATGAACAAAACTTCTTTCTTAGACGTGCACGCCTGTGGAACTCTCTTCCGTTTGCCTGTTTCCCACCTGACTACAATTTGGATGTCTTCAAGTCTAATATAAACAAATTCCTGATAAACCGCCCCCCTTAAGTAAGACACTTTATCAAATCTCCATTACTAACGATTACTACGATATTATCCCATTGATTACTGTACACGCAATAACCCTTATCCCCGAGTGGTTTCCGGGCCTTGATAAGTGGTGACTACTATGTAAAAAAGTTATCGTCTTAATTTATTGCCTAGTATCTGAGAAAGACTTTAAAATATTTACGACGTGCACATATAAGCGAGAAATGTGTAATCGTTACGTTTCGTTAATCTCCGTAATATGCCCTACATCCAACTCAGATATTTGAAATTATTTTTCTCTCTCTCTCTCCTTCTCTCTCTCGCTCTCTCTTACAAGCAAAATTACATAGTGTGTTCGTAACGCTATGATATTATGATAGATCTAGCATAAATGGAATTAACCTTTATGTATGCGGTTATCTGTATATATATATATATATATATATATATATATATATATATATATATATATATGTAGAGAAAATAAAAAGGAACAAACCGTATTATGTGTTCATCAACGTTTCGTCTTTATTTCGAGACTTCCTCTGGTATAAAGACGATACGTTGATGAACACATAATACGGTTTGTTCCTTTTTATTTTCTCTATTTTGTCGGAATACTATTTCCATTATTTTCATCATATATATATGTGTGTGTGTGTGTGTGTGTGTACACACACATATATATATACACACACACACATATATATATACACATATATATATATACACACACACACACTCTTATAAATTTGGGGGTTTGTGTATTGATATTCATATTAAGAACACTTTTTTCCATTTATTTAAAAAGAAAATATAACTGTATTATATATAGGTCGTGGAATTGCCTTCATTTGCAAAAGATCTCGCTAGATTGCATCTGTTTTAAACATTCATTCTCTCCTAGTTTTTTCGGTTTTCTTATGGGATGATCATCTTCAGTAAACTATCATGTATAATTATATTCATGCAGATATTCTACATGATTTATACTTGCATAATATTTGCGTAAAAAGATTATAATAAACACAAACCTCTTTCAATATATATCTCCATTTTATGGAGGTCAGGTGCGAACGAACACCCCATAATTTTATTATACTATATTTCTTCAAACTGAAACATAATTATCAAAGTATACTTACGCAGATAGATATGAAAAGTCTTTATTAAAGTTTGTGCCTATTTCCATTCTATGGAGGCCAGACGCGAACGCAGACTCAACAAATTTATTAAACCATCTCTATTTAAGTTAAAACATACTTATCAAAGTATTCTTATGCACATCTATATTAAAAACCCTTTTAAACGTTTTTTTTTTTAATTTTTAAATTTTTTATTTCCATACTTTGTGGACCAGGCACGAACGCAGACCCCACAATTTTAATGAACCACCGTTCTGCCAGATCAAACATACCCATTCCTGTGTCTCGATACATCTTCTATCAGTATATGGAATCAGTTTTTAAAAATAGTCAACCATATAGGAGCCTATTCGTGACCAGACACACACACATACGCACACACACAATCACACACACACACACACACACACATTCAGCTTTATATTATAAAAAATATATATATACAGGGTGACCCCCCCCATAAAAAAGCTAAATCTAGAACATGTGCTGGAGAACGAGGAAAACAAGGCCAAAGACCCTAGTATTTTGATGTGATGTTTTGAATATAATAAACTAGTTATAACCAAAGTTTCATTTCATACAGACAAATCACTAAGAAACGGGGTCAAATTAGAATTGGGACCCGTTCTTTTTGGGTCACCCTATATATATATATATATATATATATATATATATATATATATATATATATATATATATATATAATGTTATAAAATATATATGGCGATTAAGCTACACTGAATATTCCGCGTTTCATCAACTCTAGGACTCTTCAGGCTTATGCGCGAATTTTGTGGTTGTTTGTCGCGCATAAGCCTGAAGAGTCATAGAGTGGATGAAACGCGGAATATTCAGTTTAGCTTAATCGCCATATACATAACTTACAAACTAGCTCTACCTACGTAATGAGCACTTTTGAAGTAAATACTTAAAATTTACGCATAAATTCATACGTTCGTATATTAATTTTATGTGATTAAATTAAGTAGTTATATATATATATATATATATATATATATATATATATATATATATATATATATATATATATATATATATATAACATTGCTTAACTTTGGTGATATATATACAGGGTGTCCACAAAGTCTGGCTGCATAATCTACACGGTGCCCACAATAATGTAGCCAGACTTTGTGGACACCCTGTATATATATATATATATATATATATATATATATATATATATATATATATATATATATATATATATATATCACCGAAATTAAGCAATGTTGAGCCTGGCTTGAATCAGATAGATCATTATTTCGGGAAATTAAGTAGTTATATATATATATATATATATATATATATATATATATATATATATATATACAAGAAGGATGCTAGTCACAGAACAGATACAATTAAATTCTTAAACAATTTTGCACTACTTTGCTATCCCTTTATGAAGATTAAAATCCATTTTTTCATTCTTATTCAAATTGTGTTCGTAATATTAAAAATTTAAGGCGGAAGCGTATGAAGCAGAAGTTGTAGGCAATCTGGTTTAATGCCCATTGATGCAATTTGCTGTGCATATTAAAGCTTGTCTCCTTATTACTATGCCTCCTAGAATCCCTTTAAAACGAAATTGTCAGAAATTGGAAATCGTAACATTCCTTTGGCTCGACGCCAATAAAGCTAACAATGGACGATGATAAGTTCGATTCAACAAATGAAATTGAATTTTGGCTTCATTGTTTATACAAACAGGAAGACTGGACAAACAATGGAACAACTATAATATGGAGATAGATTCATAGATGGAAATAGACTCACACACACACACACACACACACACACACACACAACCCAATCACATCGATTTTCCTAAATCTCAGTACCCTGTATATCAAATTCCGAGTCTGTAGACTTAAAATTTGATATACAGGGTACTGAGATTTGGGAAAATCGATGTGATCGGTTTTCGGCCAGAAATTTGGCGATTAAGGGACCAAAGTTCAACGATTTGATCTTTGAGAACTCTACCAAACTTCCAAATGCAATGAAAGAATAAGCGTGAACATCATAGAACTCACGGATGGAACATCCGTGAGTTCTATGATATTAACGCTTATTAAACTGTATTCAAATGAGCGAGCCGTGTGCGAGGTGACGTTACGGCAAAGAACAAGAAGAAAAGAAGATTATATATAAAAAATAACGTGTGCACAGACTGAGAATCACGGCTGAGAAAACAGATATAGACGAGTTACGCGCTGTGGCAGAGAGAGAGAGAGAGAGAGAGAGAGAGAGAGAGAGAGAGAGAGAGAGGGTGAAATCTGTAAATAATTCGCTGTAAATAACTGTCGGTTGTTTCACTAAGGAAAAAAAAGGTGTCGAGTTATTCCTTTCTTATGTTCCTTGTGTCGGAATCTACAACGTGCTGGGTCTATACATATTAACGACTATGTTGCACAAGTAAATACAAAGATTCCTAGCTAGCTAGCTAGCAAGCAAGATAGATAGACAGCCAGACATGGGAAATCTCTATTTACAAAGGTTGATAGATAGATAGATAGATAGATAGATAGATAGACATGGAAAATATCTATTCAAATGGATAGATGGATAGATAGATAGACATGGGAAATATCTGTTTGCATATGGTGGACAGATAGATAGATAGATAGATAGATAGATAGATAAACATGGGAAATATATGTTGACATAGGTTGACAGATAGATAGATAGATAGATAGAAATGGAAAATATCTATTTACATAGATAGATAGATAGATAGATAGATATGGAAAATATCTATTTATATAGATAGATAGATATATAGATAGATAGACAGACAGACACACATGGAAAATATCTATTTACGTAGATAACATTTCGGATATAAATAGAATTTCAAATTCGCTCATTCCGCTTAACATAATTCCACCGCATAATTACACTTGCTTCCAGGCTGTTGTTTTCATTTTATTAGCAAAGGGAATAATTAACGAAAACTGACACCCAGAAAATAATTGCAATTTCTTTATCCTGACACATTATTCGATGTTAGTACAGACATTTACTCAGGTGTGAATTAGGTACTTATTATATTTACTAAACTTATTATAACTTTGACATGTTGAGAGCACGTGTTAGGTTGTATGGACACCGAGTGCAAATAGTTGCGCAAATGTTGCAATCATTTACTGTATGGGAGAGTTAACTAGCTAAATAGATAAAGAGATAAAATAAAAAAACCCTGATTGTTATACACACACGCCCATCGTTTTCTTTTTTATTTCATTTTACTTCAGTCGAAGTACTTATAAATCAAGCCCCCCCCATCCTAAGGCTAACACATAATCTCTATATAAGTCACAT